>NC_090449.1:865236612-865539128 GCF_031143425.1 Pleurodeles waltl
GTGAATCACAAAAAGTATCATATTGTAGCACTGTATATCCCCACAAATTGGCAATCTTACTTTGAAAAAGTAGATACATTTTAGCTCCCTTCGAATAGTAATAGTATTCCTCTATGTCTTAGGAAACTGAAAAAATGGCAAATGTGAAGAGCCTAAGCCAGAACACCTTGTCCAGTTCTTTGCATTGTACTTAAGATTTAAAGCGGTCACTTAGTGGATTTTCGTAGATCAAGAGCGTACAGGAAGTACTATTTCATATCAGTTGAAATGGCCTTCACAAGGAGAAGACTTTCCATATAATACAGCCAAATTCAAACAAAATCCTTGTTTCCAAAGAAGGCCAGCGAAGCGAAAGTAAGACAACAAAACCAATCACACTTTCTCCTGTCCCCAAACAGGTCTCAATATGGAATCCAGATCTTAATGAGGCCGAATACTTTGTTTCACTGAAGTAACACCCGAAGTGGGGGACTCATTTTTTGTGAAACTGCTCTGACATGTTGGGAGTTTTTCCCAAGTCATAGGGCCATTTCAGTTTTTTTCTGCCCTAAGTAGACGACCCTGAGGTGGGTGGGTTGCTGGGAGGCCATTTTCTAGGTGGAGCATGGAGAGGATTTACCACCCGGAGCAATCCTGACTCTATATGGCTTGCAGGAACTGTGGGTGTGTTGGGTGTGGAACCTCTGAAAGTTTACAACCTCCCATGAACCCATTATTAGTCATGTAAGTTGACACAGTGTGTAAACGGATCAAATTTTATTTTAATCTTCCAGTTTTGTAAAACGTTTTGATGAAGAGCACTCTAGTAGAAAAGTATTACACCCCAAAATCCAGAAAATGTGCAATATATTACTGAGTTCAGAGAAAAATATACAGTTGGCTGAAAGTGTGAACTGAACTTGGTCCTGACTTTTTAACGAAGAGCAAGAGTATCAGGTTTCACGTCCACAAATGAGAACAGACTGTGAACTAATATATAAACTTCAATTTTTGAAAACATCTAAATGCCTTTTTTGTCTCTCAGTCGCACATATGCTATTTAAATACAATAAAATCACAAATGCAGAATAGTAACGGAAAATCGAATTTCATGACCTACCCATCACTGTTAACATCGGACACTGCAACAGTGTAACCAAAGTAGGATGCCATCTGAAAAAATAAATGGAAAGACAAGAATCTTTATTTTTAAGCACGTATTTATTAAATATGGTATAATATTATGTAGCATGTTGCTTTAACACCACACTGTAATATGCCATTACCTGTTCTCCAGTGAAATTCTGAATAAACGTCAAGTCTGTGGAATTAATTATGGCAACCTGAGCGAAATAAAAATAACCAGTTAACTGCGTAATTTATTGACGCTGCTTTTTTGTACTTTAATTTTATTTCTTTTTATATCATTAGCTAACTAGAGATGTAATCAATGAAACCGAAGAACCAGGGCATCTGCTTAAAAGTACACATGTACTGGAATACTTCTTTAATCCTAGGATCACCAGTGATATCTTTTCCATTGACACTAAAAATTCTCATCTGGATTTTCTCACCACCCTCCTACAAACGGCCTTCAAACTCTTGCAAGATGTCCAATAGAAGTAAACACAACACACAGACCGTTCCACTGCCACTAAAGCCTCAAGCTGCCTAGTATGCCAAATCAGAACCTGATACTGACTTTTTAAATATTGTATTGTGCATTGTGAGTTTCTGCTTTTAACCATGAATGCTCTTTAGATTCCTTCACTTAATAAATCAGAAAGCATAGAAACGTGAAAGAGAGAAAAGCGTTTTAAATAGTTTGTGAAGCTACTTGACTCAGGGTTATCCAGGAGGGTAAAGAGTGTTAAAAACTAAACCAAGGCGAGGAACATTGCACTATTTCAAAACT
Source organism: Pleurodeles waltl (assembly GCF_031143425.1). Classification (NCBI taxonomy): domain Eukaryota; kingdom Metazoa; phylum Chordata; class Amphibia; order Caudata; family Salamandridae; genus Pleurodeles; species Pleurodeles waltl. The sequence goes on from NC_090449.1 coordinate 865,238,507, forward strand.
GTATTAAAACCCAATGAGCTGTATAGGTGTAACACCGAAGGCCTGATTACAAGTAAATATGCTATTTATTGCACCTGGTAAATACCCATGCCCTGGCGTTCGTTATTTAATGGGTACTATAAATTGCACCTATTACGAGTTATTGGGGAGTAACATGCCGATTTTGGTATTTAGCACACCAACATCTGCATGGTACTGAAAATACGAAATTTTACGAAGCTTGAGGTATTTAAAGCATCCGATAGTTATTGGATGTATTAATTATCTTTTAAAACGTAGTTCCGACCTGTGAGTAAAAAGGGGTTTAAGCAAGGATCGGAATATAACAAAGAACTCCTAATCAGGCCCGTAGAGTCGGTACCATCACCGCCCTGCTAAATCAATCACATCTCTTCATTCTGCAATACTTGCAGCTTCTTGACCGATTATGAGAGCTTAGACTCAAGATCACTCCTGCAGTCTAGCTGTGAACAATTGTAAGGTCTCTTCAATACTTGGGGTAAAAGGTTCAGGCTAGAGCTCAAGTCAGTGATTGCCTCATCACGGGCTAACCATGCACAGTGACTGTATTCAAATGTTGCAGGCTAGTTATTCTCCATTAGTTGATGGTTCCTTTACCAGACCATGCTACTCCATAACACCTGCTATAATAAATGTTTGTGAAAGCCTTGCCCAACTTTAGCCATAAGCAATTGGTTATCATCTGCATCATTCTTTGCTAGCTAGGCTCAGGGGTGTAGATTCGGAGGGGGTGTTTGTGGTGTTACACCCCTTAATAAATATATTCTGCAGGAAATTGTTTGGTACAAGTGTTTTACGTCGGGTATGCTGAAGTGTTTTGTCGGATTTCACTTGGAGTTCTTGCAAAATATGCAGACAAAAACACACACTCTTGTTTCTATTTAAATGTTTTAAATTGTTATTTTATAAAATACTGAGTTATTAGTACACCTCACAATCTGCACTACTCTCCCTTCCTACTGCTCCTTGGGTCCCCCCTCTATAGTGTATTTTAACCGGGGTGTTTGTTGGGAAATCTGAAGCTCACATCCCCCTAACCTTACTGACCAAGCTACACGCCCCGGGGTAGGTTAATAAACTGCTTCATCTAACTATGACCCATTCATTAAGCGATATTTGGTTGCAAAGGTTATTTGATTGGCAGATATTTATTGATAGTTTCCTGAGTTCTGACATTTCCTTTGAGTAATACATGGTTTGAAATGGTTGTCTAAGTCAAAAATGTGCATTCAATGCCATTATAATTTATCGTATTTTATTCTACTATGTACAATTTTATCCAATGCGTTGTTGCCCCAACAGATCACGAGCCAATACTACACTTTACATTTTCCATTTAAAAAGGCTACATTTCAGGCAAACGCATAACTGCTGCCTAACAAACCCAGATAATGTAGATTAACAAGGGAAGAAGCATAGGATGAATGCAATATGCCACAAAAAGTGCTTCCTATTCTGGACTTTAAAGTAGGTATATCGACCAAATGTGTCCTAACTCATTCTGGGCATGGGTAAAGGGCCAGCGACAGAGGTCACAGGGACCTTGTTAATGTATTAAATGGCCGTATAATACAGAAAATTCTATTTGAACTCTGATGGCACTGAGAGTTGAAGCATAAAATACTTAAAAAATAGCAAGTTAATGAATTGACCATCACTGCAATATACTAGCCAGAAGCAAGATTCATAAAAGCGTTTCTGTGAGTAAATGTGACTTGTAAAAGAAAGGACAATCAAGTGGCATTGCTAGAGTAGAGGATTGCACAGATTAGCCACAAGCCTCCCAATTTCCTCATTCCTTTTAACCTGTTCGTACTGCAGACAATGGGGATGTAGAAAAGGCAGAGCAATTAACATTGGTCTAGTGGCTCCGCTGAGTCAGGAGCACACCGCTTTCATCATTAGTCCAGAGGACAACTATGAAAAGGTGGAAGCTGGAGACTGGTTTCTACTGGTAAGGCTGCAAGAAAACCTTGAGAGAGTTAAGAAGCAGGTAGCTACACCAGAACCCAAAGGGGTTAGGGGGCACCCAAAAAAACAAAAAGATGCACATAAAAGAAAGTGGGGACTAAATAAGAGAACTAGTCAGCAGAAGAAAGATGTTACCAAGAACAGAATAGAAGGCCCTGATGGCTTCTATACTGTTGGAACCCATTTTAACCTAGAAGTTAAGAATTATCCACCGGTAAATCAATGACGGTCATCTGAGATTGGAAAAACATTAATTATGGAAACATAGGTCATAAAAGGGCTGTGGCCATTTTGAATTAGGCAGCACTCTAACCATGCATAAAACATAGGGCACGATGGGTAATCTCCATTGTGCCATCTCCCAAAAACTTTAAAGCTGGAGAACCAGGCTGAAGCTTTCTGCCATTCCCTGGAGTCCCTGAACAGTCCCTAGTAAGTCGTGACATCAAGGGGGTCATTCTGACTCTGGCGGTAATTACCGCCATGGCGGAGGTCGGCGGTAGCACCGCCAACAGGCTGGCGGTGCACCGCTGGGCATTCTGACCGCGGCGGTTAAGCCGCGGCCAGAAACGGAAAGTCGGCGGTGTACCGCCGACTTTCCGCTGCCCTTGAGAATCCTCCATGGCGGCGGAGCGCGCTCCGCCGCCATGGGGATTCTGACACCCCCTACCGCCATCCTGTTTGAACAGGATGGCGGTAGGGGGTGCCGCGGGGCCCCTGGGGGCCCCTGCAGTGCCCATGCCAATGGCATGGGCACTGCAGGGGCCCCCGTAAGAGGGCTCCACAAAGTATTTCAGTGTCTGCTATGCAGACACTGAAATACGCGACGGGTGCCACTGCACCCGTCGCACCTTCCCACTCCGCCGGCTCAATTCTGAGCCGGCGTCCTCGTGGGAAGGCTGTTTCCCACTGGGCTGGCGGGCGGTCTTTTGGCGGTCACCCACCAGCCCAGTGGGAAACCCAGAATGACCGCCGCGGTCTTTCGACCACGGTACGGTCTTCTGGCGGTTCCCGCTTGGCGGGCGGCGGGTTTGGAAAGTAGTTGGGAAGTGTAAACGTTGGTGCCAAGATTGTATCTCATAGTAAAATAAGTGAAGGTTATTCATTTCTACTTATAGATGAGTTACACTGCACCCCTACTTCACCATTAAAGGTTGTTATTGATAGAGATCGCTGCTGGCCCAGTGGTCATTTCTGTCCCTTGAAAGGTACCATCACAATAGTTCCCTTCATGGTGTAAAATACACAAGTGAAGGCCACCATTGGTTTTGATAGCCTTTCACCAAACTTTTATATTTTCTATTTTGTTTTTCTGAAACAAACTCCTAAAGTGGAATTGTGTTTCAGAAAAATAAAAACAAATGCCCCCTCACCCTTAGGAGATCAATACATCATTAGGCAATTGTCCTGTGGGGCAGCTGCATGAAAGCCTTTAAGGCTAGTCCACTGTTGAACGGAGGCTACAACGCTGAAAGTAATCACTTCTAAGCCAGAAGTTGTCTCTGAAAAGACAATACAAAATAATAATAAGGCTTTATTAGAATTACCTAAGACAAATGAACAGCTGAACCTGAGTTGCACACTATGTCGACTACGTTTCCGCACCTCTTTCGTACTGCCATACATGCATCCAATTGAACCAAAGGTCTTCTTTTAGCACAAGTTGGTTTGGATGCAGTGGTATTCTGAGAGGCACATTCAGGAATGCCATTGTTTTGGTTTGCCATAAAGATGCAGCGGCCTCTATGTGGCAGCATAGAAGTCTCTCTAGAGACCTATGCTGCTCATCTTACTTCTACTACTCCGAAAGACTACAACTTGTTGTTAGCCATATTCACCTTCTAAGTTTCAATCGTGATTTTGTTGTGTTAATTTTGTATGTGAGTAGTGTGTTTCTAGTACCACTGAATCTCGTATATACATGTTTTACATGACTAGGGCCCAAAAAAAGATTGTAGGATACAGTGAATCATCGGAACAAGACATGAAAATGTTCCTGAAAATAAAGACCTATTATAAAGTGCCACATTGGCATTCTTCTTAGTGCGGTAAGTCATTTCATGGTGAACAGGAATACATTTAATTACATATCCCACTAGTTATTAGCCACAAAGACACTAAAATAGCACATTTTCAATAACAAGATAATTGCCTGTTCTAAACATATTTCCAGTGTTTCTTTTACAGAAAAACAAAATAGAAAAGCTTCCACATTAAATTGTATGCCGCAAATTGGCAATTGTGTTTCATATAGCTTTGAGTTTGCTACAGAACCAACAGAATTTCTAATAGAAACCGTCTGTATAGTATAAATCATGCTTTCTATTTTCATTCTTCAAAAGTAACTCCTTCTTAAAAGGTTGTGATACATTAACTTACATATCCAATATTCTGTTCTCCTCTTGGAACTCCAGCAACCAACTCTGCAAAGGAAACAAAGGTTAATATTGTGTTAGAAGTATAATGTGAACCAGTGAAAGGTCATGAAGCAATTGCTGTGAATGATTTCCATAAGAAGATGTTATTGAGAATCCAAGATTTGAAATCTGTTATTCTCTGCTTGAATCTTACAATAGAGAAACATATTTTCTTTTCACTCTAGAGAGGTCATGAGGGGAGCAGTTGCTTCCCCTGTCTTCCTCTGCCTCCCTCTGATATCAAAGAATCCAACGGAGGCGTTCAAACAGTAGATGAGGAACCACTATTTAACCCAGGGGGGTAGCTTGGTCAGTAAAATTGGAGGGGGGGTGAACTTGATGTTTCCCAACAATCATGCTGACACATATAGTGAAAATACATTACAGGAGACGTAGGGCATGAGGGGGCCTAACGGGCAGATCGTATTGTTGGGAGTACTTAAAACACAATATTTTTCAAACTAACCAACATTTTTAAGACGTTCAAAACAGATGAGTTGTGTGTGAAAATACCAGATGAAATCCGACACAGGAGTCACCATATCCGACTGAAAGCACTTGTACCCAACTTTTTATTACAAAATACAATGTTTTAGGGGGGTGTAATACCCTAAACATCCCCGGCAAATCTACACCCCTGTTTTACCCTGCCTTTCACTATCCATCCTTTCCATACTGGGATAGCACAGTTCTCCCTGAGGTCAGGAAGAGAAGACTATTTGAGAAGTAGGTACAAAGAGATAAACAGAGTGATAAGATGGTAAATCGCTTTTCTATTGTTGCAACCACAGTGACTTTGCCAGCTGAACATCTGAGAATCACAGTACATGGGATGGTTCCGTGGTTCCTGGGTCTCAGGAAATGACACAAGAAACCTGCAGCTGTGGGCTATATGTTTCACTCACTTTCTGGTGCCTTACCTCATGCTCCTGGGATCTGAGCTGTTGCTCCTTGCTCCCCAGCTCTAAAGTGGTAGTCACTTGCCTGAGAGTTTGAGGGGCCTTGTTAATCTGCTCCACAGTTAGTCTGATTCAGGTTTTCTTTCCTGTTTCTTTCCCTTTACTATCATGACTGCTTCTTCCTTGATTGCTTTCTGTTTTTTTCCAATTTTTTGTTTTTCTTTTGGTGTGATGTTTGAAATAATTTCCTTTTCCTGTGCTTTTACTATATTAAGGCTTCAGTCTGGTTGGAAGGTGTGTTGCAACAAAGTTGTTTTCTTTCACTTGTTTCCTCACTCCCTCCACTTGTTGATATTGACTTCTTGTTTTGGAAGATTTCCTCTATGGGATACAGGTTTTCTTGAATACGTGAAGGCTTTGTCAAGCAAGGAGGATTTTTACACTTCATGCTTTTCCTCCTGAGAAGGTGGTAGCTTCTCAAAGACACTTGTCTACCTCATACTCCAATGTGTGGTGTCACTGTGGCTTTCAGAAACAGTCATCTGCACATCAGACATGGAAAGACCAGGACTGCGAATAAGCATCCAGACCTGAATATTTAGAAATATAATAAAAGAAGGAGACCAGGAAAGCCAAAGGAAGATGGAAAGCAATGAAGAATCGCATGTTTTTTAAGGGAGGGAGAAGGGTGGGAGGAGCCTTTGTGTGTGGCATTCCCATGACTCCTCTCCCCCAGCATAGCAGATTCATAGGATAAGCTCACAGGAAGGGTAACTGAGGAAAGTCATGGAGTACATGGAATTGTAAATGCAGTGGTTATCAATAACTGGAATTTTTAGACCTCCAAATTCCAAATGGAATTACAAAAAATTCAAGCTTCACACTCCTTGCTGATGATGTCACTTGGAACCCTTCAGTGGAAAAAACAACCTGTTTATTAATAGGTACTAATCTAGATTTATGTAATCTTTAAGCTAGGATTTTGGACCCTTGTTGTTTATTGCAGTGACATGAGAGCAATTTAAAGTAGAACTTCTTCCAGTTTTCAATTATATCATAAATATGTCCTCAGAAAAGGGAAGGTATGAATTGAATGTCAGCTGATACACTATGGCCCTGATTATAACCCTGATAGTCTTCTGACCGCCAGGGCTGCCATGGCAGTCTGACCACCACCACAGAGGTGGTCTGACTGTTTTGGCGGTGGTCAGACTGCCACATTATGACCATGGCAGTTCAGCCATGGTCGGACCGCCAGCACCGCCAGTTTCCCTCCACTGGAGGGACTGGTGGTGCTGGTGGTCTTAATCCGCCAGGGCAGTGCTGCATGCAGTGCCGCCCTGGGGATTACAAGCCCCCTCTCCACCAGCTTTTATATGGTGGGTTGCACCACCATGTAAAAGCTGCAAGAGATAAGGTGCAAGGGCCACATAGGGGCCCCTGCACTTCCCATGCAATTAGCATGGGCAGTAGAGGAGCCCCCATGGACAGCCCCATCGTGCTTTTCACTGTCTGCTATGCTATGCAGACAGCAAAAAGCACAATGGGTGCTGTTGGACCCTACGCACCGCAACATTGCCCCCGGATCAATTATGAGCTGACGTCAATGTTGTGGGCTGTTCCTCGCTGCTGACCCAGTGGGGAACTTGTAATGGGGCCTGCGGGAAGGCAGCCGCACTGGTGGTAACCTGACCACAGGAGTATGGCAGGTGGGCTTTTTGCGCCCTCCAAATTGAAAATGGCCCCCTATATCTCCAGAGTATTACTCTGTTGTGTGTTTCTGGTTCAGCCTTTAATTAGATTCAAGGGCTTTGACTCTGGGACTGGGACAGCCCCGGTCCACTGAACAAAGGAGGAAATACAGTCCTCTGGTGTCAACACAGTAGAAGCTGCTCAACTTTAAAGTTTTGGTGGGAAAGGGATATGGCAGTGATGTCAGTTAGGGGCAGAGCTGAAACCATCAGTGTAGCTCTTTCCAGAGAAAGCTTAAAGTTACCATTATGGATTTTCTCAGAATTCTGTGCAGCAAGGTTGGAATTAGGTGGAAGGATGATGTGACATCCTAGGATTGGCCAAGGGTGTCTGGCATCTAGAACTCTCCACTTGCAGTTAATAAGCCCAAAACAATGGTGTGATAGCTGAGAAGACCCTTGAGGTAGCAGTGGCAGGCAGGATGGCCATCTAAAAGTAGAAGCCACTTCATGCCCTGCAAAGATGGACTAAGGACTTTGATTCGAGTTGACCCCAGGACTTTGATGGGTCTCGCCAAGGCCAGTGACACTGGACCTCTTATGTCCCCTGAGGACCAGTTGGGGGCAAGTCCAGTAATTCACTTTCCCCCACAGGTGCTCTGCAAGACAGCCAGGAGACTCTGGGGCCTCAGGAGTGAGCATGCAGGAGGGTGCTCTGCTGGCTGGTTGCAGAGAGATTGCACAAGATGCCCCCATGAGTAGGAGAATAGCACCAGGAGGGAGGCAAAGAGAAGCCTGATCCTGGGAGATAGCAACTCCGGATCACTGCAAAATGCACCCTTTTTAGAAGCTATGACGCCTGTTGTAAATGATCCTGGTAGCTAGGCCAGGCCACCAGGAGAAAAACAAGCTAAAGATTAACCAAACTGGCAATATGGGTTGGAGACACAACTGTTTTAACATTTGCCTTTTTATGAATAGCAGGGGAGAAGTTGAGGGATGCTCCATCTGATCTTTGGGTCCCCCGGGAGTCAGCCCATCTTAATTTAAAATGTTGCCATAGAGAGGCAGTGTGCATGATGCCACCTCTCCAAGCTCAAGATCACCCTTGGGTTTGCCCAATTCCCCAACGCTTACAACAAGAAATCCCACGAAGGCACCATAGCGCAGTGTGCAAATCATTGGTGCATGAAGGTCATCGGTGGAGCACAGCATAAAACGAGTGTCAAATTTGTTTGCTCTATAACATTCAACACCAATGCCTTCTTATAAATCTAGCAAACAGCATGTTACTACAAGATAATTCCTCTCTGGTCAAGCCATTCACCAGGGACCATCTATTACGAAGAATCCTCCATGTACTCACGCTCAAAACAAGGCTAGCACTCACCAATAACCTTCAGTTGTGAGTTTCAAGTGAAACCAGGCTCGGTAGCCATCCCAGTGCATTACAATCAATGTGATTCATCTTTGCAAAGCTGCAACTTTCTTTTTCTTAACCCCAGACATGTGTTTTGCTCTTCATAAGCTTTACTGTGGAACACAGCAGACACTGAGCACCAAACATGTTTGAAGCATAACATTCAAAGATCAGTGCCTTCTTAACAGTCCAACAAACAACATGTTACTACAAGGGTCATCCCCTCAGGTGATAACCATTGGTGACTGGAACTGGTTAAGGAGCTAAGAAATTGAAACATTGGAAGAAAGGAATATTTATCAAACTTTGCTTCACTGGATGAACTGCAGCTTTGCAATATTATTAATAATGTAATTCTGCTCATCATCCCACAGGACTTGTCCGAGATCACGGAAAATGGCCTTATCAATTGCCATTTTGAGTGGTAGCACTAGGCAGAGGCTATTTCTCTTCCTTTGTAACAAGTATGTTAAACTGTAGTTTGATGTTACCACTAGATGTGTGAAGATGACACACAGACTCTATGTTTGTCTCCCACCCCTGAAAATAAATTAACATTTATATTTATTATCCTGGCAAGCAGTGGCGCATTCCGCTGAATAGCGTGGCGGGGTGAGTGGGGGTTAAAAAAAAACACTTTCCTAAACCCTTGGGAGATGCATTTGTATCTCCTCCGTCCAATCACGATGCTGCTGTCACCACATGTCTGTAGCGTCGTGATTGGTGTGAGTGGCCTGCTTCGGCGCTCACACAGGGAGTGGGACCTTGTGCACTTTCTCCTCCCAGCTGTGCAACACGGCCGGCCAAACAGACATGCGCACTTATAGTTGCACATACTACTCATCCTACAGACTTCATCCAGCCCCATCCTACCCAAACCTGGCTCCAAAAAGAAAATAAAATGATAATAACGCTGTGTTATTATCATTTTCTTTTTTCTTTGGTGACGCTCCTCTGCCATAGCGAAGGAGTCTCGGCTGCTGGCAAGACCTCCTTTGTGAAAGAACAGAACTGACTAAAACTAGACTTTAAACAACAAAACTCCTTATCATAGCATGTGAAAGGTGCTAGAAGATGGGGGGAGGTGAGCTTCACAACATATTACTAAATGGGATGAGCATTCACTGTGTGTCAAAAGTGGCCACTTTTGTGGTACAGTTCACATATCTTGACATTTGCCACTAAAAGTAGTGCACTCTCTTGTTAGCATAGGAGCTTTTTATCACTAATCCACATTTTTCCTCAGAATAGTTAATTGACCATATTACTCTAAATAGAGAGCTGGATCTTGTAGTTATATTGAACCTCCAGTTTGTGCAGAACATGGTTGCTTAGATGACTGTAATCTTCTCACATCTCACATCCACATTAATTGTACCCTGTATTGGATTCAAATAAGGCTTCTTGGTCAGCTAAGCACCTATTTGCTTGAATGCCTTAAAGTGAAGCAAACATCAATAATTGTAGACCAATGGGCAATATGCAATAGAATTCTTCATGCCTATCTCACCACTCTCAGGTGGAGCAAGAGATGATTTCCTTCCAGAGTTCAGAGAATGAATAAGCAAATCTCTCCTCCAGGGTCATCTGAGGAGTTTGCTAAAGTTCTTCTTTCTGTCAAAAAACGTTAAAGTTTCCGTTCTGACACTATAATAATGTTTTACGTTAATTCTTCTTAAAGAATATAATCCGCTTGTACTCTTTGAAATTAGACCATTTCCCATGGAATGATGCAAGCCAATCATCCTTGACCTCCAAGAAGAAGTAGTTATCACAAAGAGGAAGCACAGCCATGGTCTTTTGTCTGTTTTAGAGAAAGACATCTTGCACTAGTGCTGTGGAAGGGAGGGAGCATGGAGGGTCAGTATATATCTTGGTGCATTCCATTCTTCTATTATCTAGCCTGTATTTAGCAGGCATTGTAGGTGTGAAAGCTGTGGGGGGATGTATACATTGGCTGTATGTATACTTCGTAGCCAAGGTGATGGAGTATACACACAGCCAACATGGAGGTCCGCCTGCCAGATTTAAATGTGGGTGGACCTTCAGTTTTTCTATGGTGGAGACTACTCCATCTCCGCAGTTGCCAAACTTCTCCAACAACCCTGGAGAGTAAGAGCTGTTGTTGAAATGGCTACATGTCTGCCTGCCCAATTGAGATGGTTGTACATGTCGTTATTGTTTATTGTTTCTTACCACCATGTAGAACCAGTAATGAACAGCAATACATGTACAACACTTCCTTCACCATAGGAGAAGACTCCTGTTGCAAGGAAAGCATTATATTTGTTCTTTACAAAAAGAAAATCCTGATTTGGGCTTTTCTTTTTGTAAAGGAAAAAAATACTTTGTGCTACAGGGCTGTATCCTGCTGATAAAGCCCTGTAACACAAAGTAATGTACATTGCCAGGAGCTGCAGAAACGGTAATTCCTGGCAATGTTTCATAAATGATGCCTGCTTGGTGGTCAATTATATATGAGGTGGTTGGCCTCTCCATCAACAGATGGAGTAAATTACTCTGTCCCCATGGCGGAACAGGAGATCATCCGCCAAGAAATAAATCACCCCCTGAGTTCTCTATGCCAACCTTATGGTAATAGTGTGATTCATTATAATGCATTATCAAAAAGCATACAGAACCAAATTGTCACTAAGCTACAACATACATAAATATAGCTTTAGTTTCTGAGCAAGTTCGGAAGATAAAGATGAAAGAGATCTAACAGATATATTAACTGTTATAGCGGTGGGATTAACTCTCTATGATCAAACAGCCCACGTCTTTTAGTGACACCGGCCACATGCATGTGGGCTTTTATTATAACAGAAAATTACACACACCACAAAACGTGTTGACTTAAGGGAATGCGCCTAATAATGAAGTTCTGTATTCAGTGAATTAGATGGTTTAAAAGCACAGCACAAAAATAAGATTTAAGGGTGCTGAGGGATAATACATGTCTCAAAGGCCCTGCACATTTTTGGGGTTCACATCTGGGGGCTCAGCTTTTAATGATGATGGGGGAATGTGCATGCCTCAGACGTAGTGGAGGTACAAAGAATTGAGTAGGGAATATCGAGACAACAGACAATTTCAGTCAAATAACAAGTACCAACATTTTGACAGGTAACTATGAGTAGGTGAGTATCTGCTCACTATATTTAACTTCACATATATATAATAAGTATATATTTTCAAAGCTTTCAGTTATGAAGGGGGTCTTATATTTGTCAGTCGCGCAGCTCCTTCTGATGGTTCAACATTTAATGATGAAGTAGGTGTCACATGTCGCAGTCCCCCAGTTCTTTCTGTGGGTTCAGCTCATAACTTCACTTGGTTTCTCTTTTTATACTACTGGGCACACCCACATATGACCATATTTTCTTACATATTTTTAATCATCCTTTCCTTATTTACAGCTTTCGCAGTATCTGGCTTTCTGTGACCTAAATGGCCGTTCATTATGTCTCCATCCACGTGTCTATCTTGTTCTCCCCTTTTCTCCACGTATACTTCTGAGGTCCTCCCATTAATCCTGTCTTATCACATATCAATGCTTCTGTCATTCTCCATTTGTCCCCTTCATTCTTCCCTGTCCTTGTGGTTTGCCTCTAGGTCTGTGTTGTCTACACTCATTTACCTTTGTGTGTATTCCTCTCACACCCTTTATGTAAAATATATTTCATAATATTTAATGGACTGTTGATGGATATATAATATATCATAGTATCTGGTGCTGGATGTGTATCATTAAAATGCGATTGGATGAATGGAGGCATAATGCATTTCAAAACCCCAAAATGTCATCAAACAAAGCATCATTCTACAATGCCTGTTATTGGTAATTGTTAAGACTGAGAAGTGGGAGAAGAGAATAATTTTTTTCCCTACTCTGCATGCCCCCTTTTAAGCACATTGAAAAGCACAAAGATGCTAATAAACGGTGTATGAGAGGACAAGGATTTGGTTGGTCAATAGGAGGGTCCCTAAATTCTTCAATGCTTACCTTGTGTAGAGTCTCCAGTGAACTCTCCGACAGTCACAGAGTAGCCTAAGGGGAGATAATTCAAATCAAAACATTAAAGTCAGCTGGAGAAAGCACTTTGCAGAAGATGGGGAAGGGGAGAACAGGAGTCTACGGAATTTTGTCTACTTTCATCAAAATATTTTATAAACAATACCTTCGCCAGCACAGGAAACAACTCTGTATATGTTAATCCTGAGCTTAACCATGTAACATTAGTAGTACTCTGTAATTACCACTGCCTTCGACCAGCAATCAGCAAACGTGTACACAGACCTGTTCCAAGTTCGAGCCTACAGCCACTACTGTGTCTCGTGGGAGGTAGCACTGTAGGTACTTTCAAAAGAAATGTGTTGGTGAAAACAGAAATACAATTGTGAGCAAGGCTCCTACATAACTTGTTGTATTTACCACCACATTGCACCAGCAGTCAGAAACCCGCCCTGTGCACCAACGACTGCTCCAAATTCGCGCCAGTAGCAACAACTATTGTTTCTCCATGGGGGGAAATAACACTGTTGGAGCCTTCAAAAAAATGTGTTGGTGAAAACTGAAATACAATTGTGAGCTAGGCTTCTACATAACCTGTTGTATTTACCACCACATTGCCCCAGCGGTCAGAAACCAGCCCTGTGCACCCACGACTGCTCCAAATTCGAGCCAGTAGCAACAAATATTATGTTTCCGGGGGGGGGGGGGGAGGGGGGGAATTGACAGTGATGAGACTTTCAAAAGAAATGTGTTGGTGAAAACTGAAATACAATTGTGAGATAGGCTCCTACATATTACACAATCTCACTTTTAAGCTCTTTTACTTCTATAATGTATATAGTTTAATACATTAGGAATTAGGTTATACGGTTCTTGGTTGCAAATATTGCATGCTGTTGAACAAATACTGATCTGAAGATGTTGCAATAATTAGAAATATTGAGAAATGTGAGAATGGGATGTTCCTGAAGATTACAGATGAACCTCCCATAAAATAGTATATCCGAAGTTCTCACGATATTGATAAATTCATGATAGTTGCTGAAATGCTCATCAATTGTAAGGGTACATTGTCAGCACTTACACTCTTGTTACTAAGCACATTTATTTAAAGCATACTTACATTTTTTAACCCAGGGAAACAGTAATAATCTGATGTAAATCTCTCGCAGAAGGGATCACAAAAATTCACAAAGCCCCCCTTGACATTCGGTGAATCACAGAACTTTGCAAAGAAATCTCTAAAAGATATATGGGCCACATTGGAGGTTCGCTTGGGACCCGGTACAGAGCCAGGAAGGGATGATAGGTTGGAGCTAAATAATTGGGAATGAATATTGTACAAATGTTCTTGTTACATCATATTCCAAATATGTAAGCACAGAGAGATGCAGTGAATTTCCTGGAATCACAAAAATTTGGATCAAGGGCAAAAGCTGGATTAAGAGTGCAGAGCTCCAGTCATAAATACTGGCAGTTTAATTTCTAGAGCATCTTTGCATTTTCCAGATTAGGTAAAATCTTTTATGTCCCGAACTTCAAATAAAAAATTCAAGTTTAGGGTAGAATTTGGCAGAAAAAAAGTAAAACAAATTTTGTTAAGGATTAAATGTTTCAAGACCAGAGATAGGACGGGTAAGAGGGAGGAAAGCATCGGGGCCAAACACTGAGTTTGATTAAAGGAAAGGAATTACTGCTATATTTGTGAATATAATCCAGATTAAAAGGTACCTTCAACTCCAGAAATATAACGATCGGTTCAAAAGTTTGCTACATAAACCTGCCTGTAAACTGTTTATCACAAGCTTAAATCCTTGCAAAAATAGCTCAGCTTTTCTTCCTCCTGAGATAAGGCAAGAGGGGCACTGGGTTAGTTAATAACAGCTCTATCCTCATAATAACCAAGAGGCAGCTCTGTTTGTCACATGTGCAATGTTAGGTATTGAAATACCTAGCCATTCCCTGCTCTGTAAACGTTCTTTGTTGGGACTGCTCAGCGGGTTGACTTACTTGCTGCAGAGGTCAGTATGCAACAGAAACCATGCAGCAAAACTGTCTAATGCTAAACCAGAGTAAACTCCACGCAGGTTACTCCCTGTTGACACTGTATTGCAGGCACATCTTTTTGTAGCAGGCACGCAGAGAATAATTTAAAAGATTGGCATAGTCAATTAACCTGGTATTGGCTGCCAGCGTGTTGGGTACTAAACACAAACTTTAAAAACATTGGCCCTATGCATGCACACAGTTGCACGTGGTACTTGGAGAGGTCGGACCCAAATAAAATGCCTGTGCATATTCCCAGGACAAGCAAATGAATAGAAATGGATGGGAACGTCAGCACAGACATTTTACAGAGGAGAATGTATCACTGTTCGTTTTCCACACCTAACTTAACAAGTACCAAAACATCTGATAGGTAGTCCAGTACTCTTGCTTCTGATAGCAAAGCAATAGAAATGCATCCCTTGCACGTTTAAGAGATCAATGACCAACCATGTTTCAGAAACATTTCTGGATTATGTTATAGATGTAGTTTAAGAATAGATTGTACAGTAAGACCCAATCAATTTTGATAGCATTGTTGATCGCTATACATAGCCTACTATAGTCTATCTATAGAACATAATGGTGCTGATTCACCAAAGCATTTGTGATTACAGGAAGAGTTACTACAGGAATACAGTTTTACATACTCTCTTATGCACTCTCATATGCCTTTGTGAATCGGCCATGAAATGTCCAACTCACCATTGGTAAAAGTTCAAAGAGGGTGCAGTCCTTTCAATTAGGCAATCCCTGAATATTCCAAATTTAGTTGTTTGGGGCAAATTCACAAAGGCTTGTGAAAGTACATAAAAGAGTACCACAGGAGCACTGCTTTGCATACTATAAAAAGGCTTTGTGAAGTTGCAGGAATAATGAGTGCTCTTGGAAAGTGATGGTGGCAACCACCTCCATAAAGGACCAAGTGGGGGATACCAATGAGATGAGCTGGAGCAGTGTACACTGTATAGCAACAGGCAGCGGCACCTCCCTGTCTGTGTATTTAGATTGAACCCAATGAACTACATTCAGAGTTGCAGTCTTACATAGTTGATTGTTTTGTGTCCTTTGGCACATTTGCAAAAAACTTGATCTAATACCGGTACTGATGAGATTAGTTCTAAACGTACCTCTGTGAGGTTTCTATATTTCTAAAAAGAGGACTGTGAACTGTCAAACATTAATTAGGCCTTTTCTATTTTTTGATTGTTTCCTTGTTTACATGTCAAAGCACGTATGTTTGTAGTTACTTGTAATAGAAAAGTAGAATAATGATATATAAACAATGAAATAGAAATGTACAAACACACAATTTGACAGCAGATCAGGGAGACAGACATGTTTGGCACTCACCCTGCTAAAAGGAGCTATTCTGCTATCTTGATTTGATTAAACATAGAATACTCACTGGAATATTCTCCTTTCTACTCAGCTCCCACAAAATTCGCCCAATGTACCGCAAGCCAAATAGCCAGTTTCAATGTTATATTTTGCTTAAAACATGGAAGCTTGGAATATAGATATGACAATCTTTCTCTTGTTTTCCTACTACAATCTAGTAATATTTACCTGAAACATTATGCCTATTGCCAAATTCAGCAGACAGTGTGAAAGGTAGGTCAATGAGCAGTATTAGAATTGCTCTTGAAAGAAAGAAAGTGAAAATGTGTTTTGAGTATCCTCAGCATTTATGGTAGCTTTTTTGTCCTAATGTCTAGGGTCTATAGCACAAAAGCAGAACTCTCTCTTCATATTACAACACATTTAGGACTACGCATAGTTTTGAAAGCAACTGACATTAAATGGCTTATTGTTTGCAATAAATTGTTATCTGTATGTGGGTATGTTTGGCTGCAGAGTCCACATTTATTCTATCTCTCAGCAACAACCATTCTAGCTCTTTCATATGCAAGTGCAAGAAACTAAAACTGTAAATCTTTTTGGGAGAAGAGAAATTGTATGACTTATAGTTTAAGAAATAAAATGTCCCCTGCCATATTTTAAAAGGATATTGCAACTCACCTCAGAGTTCTGTGACATTATAAAGACCACACTCCTGTATGTGTTGAAGGAACTCCTTAGTGACTTTTAGTATTCTTCTAATGTGAAGGTGAGGGCACTTTATCCCATAATGCAGAAGGCATGAGGCGGTAGGTGGGGAAAGCATCAGGGGCAGGCAATGGCGTCGGCTCACAGGGGTAGTGTTCACATGTGGCACAAAAGGACAATGGGAAGGTGGCGAGTTAGGCTGTGCTTGCTGTTCAAATCACATAACATTTTAGTGCCCATATAGACCAACTGATAAAATTGAACACATTGTACCCACATGTGGAAAGTTCAGATGAGGGAACACGGTGCCACTTGTGACTGGGTAAAGCGACATCCCAGTGAGGGACACTGCTCCACCCAGCACATAATCAAGCACTACATTTATCTAAATTGATGAGGAGATTCAGCAGAATATTTTTCTGGATATGAGCTTGAATGCTATTAATGTGCTGGTAAAACAGTCAAACCCATGTCTCTTACCAAGGTAATTGTCATCATAGTTGTCTGAAGCGGCTCTGGTTTGTTTTTCTCCTCTTACATTTCTGAGGATGTTCTTGAAGGAGTATCCGGAAATGATCTCTGCTACACCAGCAGTGATTACTTGTCCTATAATGAAATAGATGAGATGAATGAATTGAAGGCTAGTTGTACGGTTGACGGAGAACTATGCACCTCCTCTTATGTTATTCACACCTAAAGAACAGCTCAATACCAATCACCTTGCCAACCATGCACTTTGCCTATTCTACTCTTTAGTGATGGCACCAGGATTTAACTATGCTTTATTTATACTATTCCTCTGTTTGGTTTTCCTTACACGTCCTTAATTATATTGCCTTTTTAGTTGCTCACCACTTGTGGTTTCAGTTGATTTACATTAATTTCCAACTTTGTGTAGCCTTCTTCCTCTCTACATACTTCACTGTCAGGCCCATGTAATTAACTTGAATAAGGAATTACCCATGACTGATATTTGGGTCCAATAAAACATTATTGGAACAATATTGCTAATAAACCTGCATACATACTTATATTATGGCAGACTAATATCAATCACTTACCAAAAGTACATCCGAACATGGGAATTTAATCACTACATGTGTCAAAGCCTTTATAACAAGGAAGAAAATTAAACATTCAATTGAGTTAAGGTAAGAAGGGTTGTACAAGATTTGAAAAATGATTACAATAAATATGCAAAATACATCCCTCTGCATAAGTAGGTTGGAAGGTGTGAATAGGGGTGTAGCGAATTCATGTATGATGCACCTTTTGTGAGTTTGACAACAAGAGCTAATAAAAAATAAAATAAAATAAAAGATGTCTATTCTACATGACATATAAGAATGGTGCACCTTTTGACAGACGAACAACAATTGAGCGAATCTAGTGCTCTTTTGTGTGAGAGCTTTGAAGTAAGCATTAAATAGTCCCCTCTAAAAAATCTAATGGACAATAGTAATGGCAATGCCTGTATCAAATATGATAGGTTGATTACATCAATCACTGTAGGTGATGTAATTTTTGGGCTGGATAAAGGAAAGGTCATTATGCAGGTCTGGTGAGAGGGAATTGAAGATTCTCTAGTTACATGCCAAGACTAACAAGAGCATTTCAATAATGCATTTTGAAAATGCCATGTTTTTCCTAGTGTTTCATTTCACAGATAAAACAATGTAATGGGGAATTAGTTCTGACTACAACAATTTACGTGAGAGAGCCCTGAGTTGGTAAGATATATAAAGTATCTCTGAATGAGCATAGAGCGTTGTTGGTCGAGAAAGAACTGAATTTTACTGGCTAAAGTTAAAAGTAATTGAGCTGTAGGGAAGGAACAGCCTTGTGACCTTAGACTATTTCAAGTCAAAGAAGAAGACTCAATTAATATACTACAAGTTCAGAAGTCTCTTTTGAGGCAGCGTGCATATTTAGTTTGATAGGTCTCCCGAGCATGAATATCAAAGGAACAGTTTGTGTTCTTGATAGTTTTTTTGCATGTTTGAATTCTGTGAAACAGTGATATACCAATGCATTGAAGTATGATCCAAAGTGTCAATGGTTAATACTTCAAATTACCAAAGCAGGTGCATCCATGCTCGTGTTGCACCTCTTGACCATGGTCTGGCCAGTTGAAATTGTGATCCCTATGGGACTACGGTATTCAAACCACTGCTCATCTGAAGTGCCAGCAGTTATCTCATGGACTAAATGTTCTACTTGACTACACAAGTTTAAATGATGACAAGCTTTATGTTCAAGCTATCATGTACAATATACTACAGTGGAAAATAACCTACAGTTCATAACATCTTCCAGTTTCAACTTGAATTTGTTCTTCTGCAGTTAAAACTAACCAATAATACAACATTGCTTAATAACTTTGGATCTATTCCTTTCTTGCGACCAAAAATGCTTCAAATTTATAAAAATTCTGGGAATCATTAATATATGACAGATCTACCACAAATAGTTCCCTGTATCACAGACCACTTGAAATGAGTAGAAACAGCATTACCAACGACAATCCTTATATTTGACTAAATCAGAAACACATGGGTTCCCTTGGAGTAGCACACTACCCATCTGAAAGTGTTTCAGGGCCTCACCAGAGAGCAGTAGGTGATATAAATAGACATACCATATTGCTTTCATCAATAGTCAATCCTCTGCCCTAGTGTTTCTCTCTCATTCTTGGCCAGTTGTGGTCCCCTCATCCGTCTGCCCCCATAAAAGCCATATTAACATCTTGCTACATTATCTAGACTGCAGTTCGAATTGTAATTTGAAGTTCTTTTTACTTTACTGTTAAAGAGGTTCTATTGTTAGAATCAAGTCTATTTGCCAAAAAGAATTCCAAAATAGTGTTTGTGGCTCTATCAATTAACCCAGACCAACTAATTTCATTACTTTCTGTAATCTACTGTAGTTTTCCTCTGTCTCTTGCACCTGATTAGGTGTAGTGTAAACCCTGCTGGTGCTAATAAGCAGACGTGCAATTTTTGCACTTAACACCATGTCTTTTATCAGGTTTGACTACTTATGAACACAGTTGAGAAGATAAACATTGGCACACAGTTCCTTACATGCAGCTGTGGTTACATGGATGAAATACATATTGAGGTTTTGAGTGTTTATGTCACAAAAGCAGTCATGCATAACATATAAATCATAAATTGCATGTACATGTGTGCCCTTTTATAATAAACATTGAAAAAGCAAATTGTTCTGACATTATTATATAAGTAAAAGTGTTTCTTCCTTTATTAGCCAGCTTGTGCGTGTGATTGGATTGGAGTGTGAGTGAATGCAAGAAGGAGCCAGTGACTGGAAAAATGGATAGATAAGCGAGTGCATAGTGAGTGACTAAGTGCATGGATTGATGCGTACATGTATGAATTAGTGAGAATTGCATGCTTAGATGGCATGATGAAAGAGAGGTGCATGAGTTGGAGAAATGGGTACATTGATAAGTGAGTTGCATGGGTGGGTGAATGGGTAAATAGGACTTACTAGAAATACTCATACAGAGTGGGAGCATGACACAATAAAAAGAGTACAAGAGGTCTCTGTTCTCACACACTTCAAATCTTATTTTGACCCACTATCCATAACTTTACTTGCATTTAACTGCTACAGCATATGAATGTTTGTCCATGATATGTCTTGAACCCCCATCATGACATAAAAGCCAGCATTATTCCAGATGGTGGCAGCTTGATGATGGGGTTTTCAAGGTGAGTGTTAGAATAGGGATGTGCACCATTATGACATGGATGCTTATGGGATGCCAAGCACTGCCACCATTATGCCAGAGGAGCATACCATCATGTCAAAAAGGAGCGTGGTATGAGGGAAGTAGGGCCCCTTTGTCATCAGATCTCAAGATAGCCTAATATAGGGATTGGATTAGTGACTACTGTGTGGGATACTTCCTGGCTGATGACAAAAGGCTCATTTACACACTGTTTCTCACACTCTCACACACACACAAACACATATACACATACAGAGCGAAAGTCATACCACCACCCTGCAGCAATCACACATGGAAACAAATACTCACATACAGACATAAGGACAGGCCACCATCCTTCAGCAATCACATTTTTACTTATTTGTCACTTCTCATTTGACATACATTGAAATTCTAGTGTCCCACTCCTATATGGCAGTCAGTAAAGTTCTTTAATTTCCCCACAATGCTTATCTTCACATTTAGATTTTTTATTTTAGCTTGAAAGACTTTAAATACAGATGACACTGTTGTTTGTTTCTCCTGTAATAGGTAAGAGTGAAACGTCTTGTAAAAGGAGCTTTAGGGAAAATCCACCATTGTTACTAATGAGGAGTGGACGTTATCTTGAAGGACAGGTTTCCTGTGTGGCTTAACGCAGTTTCTGTGAACGTTAGTGACCAGACTACACCTCTCTTGAAAGAGTCTTGTCCAGTAGCACTGACACTGTTATTTCAGAAGATAACATTGTTTGCTGTTAGGTTGTTTTGTTGAACTTACCCTTGCATACAGGAAAAAGTTAATAATCTAATTCGGTTTTATTTCTGTTTAATTTGTTTCGGCATGTTGTTCATGTGATTAATTTGCTGTACTTTATCACTCATTATTGGATCAAATCTATTAAATGGTAGGTACTGATGCTGTAATTTCTAGGTCGAGTGCGCAAGCGTTGTAATCTATCTGTGGACTTTTAACTATGCCCACCACATGCCCATCACTATCACTCATTCATGGGCTTGCCTTTCAAAAATCCTTTGTCATAATTGGTAAAAGCTTGAAGTTTGTCCCTCCTTGGGGCAGTTTTGTTACCACTTTGGCCATTGACTCTGTTACATGGATAATTGCATGTTTGCCGATATGTTTGACTGTGAGCAAACTTTTTTTCCTTTTGTGTCTCTCCTTCGCGCTCATGCTCATGGCAGCTGTGGTGCTTTGAATCGACTTGCTTATGTCAACTGTCTTACTTTTTATCTTCAATTTATGGGGCAAGAAAAGTCCAGATAGGAATTTACAATGCTAATATCTCTAACTCCAGTAAACACAAGACCCATTACATTGCAAATACTTGTTAAGTACTGGTTTAAGTTCATATACTTATGTATTAGTCACAACGTACACATGGGTGTCAGTTCACCAAAATGCCAAGTGTAGTGGAAGTGACATAACATGCCATTTGATCTTTACTGCGACTCACATACACAGGCTTATGCATACATACATTCACAAAACTCAAACTCACATAAACACACTCTCACCCACAAGCACACATGCCACATACCTTTGAAAGCATCTTTTTTACTTACATTAGCTGCCAGCTAGGGTCATATTCTAGCAAACTGTACTCTATTTTTACTACACAAATAGTAAATATTATTTATCACTATTTGTTCACTATTTGTTTGGTAAAGAAAATTGCCAGAAAATGAAGGAAGAAGAGCCCCAATTGACACCCATTAGCATGAGCTAACCTGTGTTCCTGGCTCTGATTTTGCTACCCCTGAGACCATGGGTCACAAAGGCAGTACCAGGGGCTGCACGTCCATGAATGTACATGTATTTTACACGGTCATGGGAACCAATCAGAAGGGCCTAGCAAGACAGACTAAATTTTATCTTGTAGGGCATCTTTTCCTTTCAAAATAGGAAAATGGAGTGTAGTCATTCTTTTGTTTTGTTAGTACAGAGGGAAAAAAAAATCATAGCTGTCTTCTTTTTTACCTTTGTCTTCTTTAACTTTCTTTCCACAAGACTGCTAGGTAGGCAAGGATACACTGTTGTCTTCGGACCACCCTTTAATTAACAACATTAATGCTTCTATCCCATCTCCTTTAATAATATTTGAATAACTGATAGAAATGGGGTCTTTGTTTGGCAGTCAGGTTACCCTTTGTCCAAGCAAGGACCCTCACTCTAGTCAGGGTAAGTCACACACAATCCAAATTATCCTGTGCCCACCCTCTGGTAGCTTGGCACTGAGCAGTCGGCTCAACTTAGAAGGCAATGTGTAAAGTATTTGTGCAATAAAGCATACAATAACACAATATAGCACCACAAAAATACACCACACAGTGTTTATATCTAATATTTATTTGGATATTTGCAGGTCAAAACGATCAAAGATGCAAGTAAATGTAGAGATTTCACTGAAAAGTGATATAAAGTGTCTTAATTCTTTTAGAAGCAAACAAAGTCTCTTTTTAGCACAAAGTACCTGGTTTGCGTGAAAAATCTCCGCAATGGGCCAGAGGAGAAGCGTGGAAACAAAGGGGGTGTGCGTCAATTTCTCAGGTCGCACACGGTGGTGCATTGTTTAGTTTTCATGTAGGGGCGGCTGTGCGTTGCTTTCCGGCACTCGGTCGTGGATCCTCTTTGGGTTGCGGGGTTTTCAGACGCCCCGGGGTCTATGCGTGGAATCCTGGGCTTGTGGAGTGGAGTCACAAGTGCTGCATCGTTCTGGTGGGCGCTGCGTGGAAATTTCTTCCGCACGGCAGGCGCTGTGTCGATTTCCCCACTGGATGTCGGCCCGCGTCATCCCAGGTCGGCTGTGCATCGATCCGATGGGCCATGAGTCGAAGTTCCGGTCACATCGCAGGCGCCTCGTCGATCTTCTTCTTGCGAAGTCGGGCTGCGTCATCCCGGTTCGGCGTGCGGTAAATTTCTCACCGCAGAGCAGGCTATGCGTCATTTTTAGCAAGCTGTGCGTTGAATTTTCACCGCACAAGGAGTCCAGTTGCAAGGGAGAAGTCTTTTTGGTCCTGAGACTTCAGGGAACAGGAGGCAAGCTCTATCCAAGCCCTTGAAGAGCACTTCTTCACCAAAGCCAGAGAGCAGCAAGGCAGCAAGGCAACAGCAAGGCAGCAGTCCTTCACAGAAAGCAGTCAGATGAGTCCTTTGAGCAGCCAGGCAGTTCTTCTTGGCAGGATGCAGATTCTGGTTACAAGTTTCTTCTCCAGGAAGTGTCTGAGTTGGAAGGGGCAGAGGCCCTGTTTAAATACCCAAATGTGCCTTTGAAGTGAAGGAGACTTCAAAGAGTGGCTTAGAAGTGCACCAGGTCCCCAATCCTGTCTGCCAGGGTCCAGTAGGAGTGTGGCAGTCCTTTGTGTGAGAGCAGGCCCTCCACCCTCCTAGCCCAGGAAGACTCATTCAAACTACAGATGTATGCAAGTGAGGCTGAGTATCCTGTGTTTGGGGAGTGTCTTAGTGAATGCACAAGGAGCTCTCAACTAAACCCAGCCAGTCGTGGATTGTAAGGCACAGAAAGATTTAAGTGCAGAGAAATGCTCACTTTGTAAAAGTGACATTTCTATAATAGTAATATTAAATCCAACTTCACCAGTCAGCAGGATTTTATATCACCATTCTGGCCATACTAAATATGACCTTCCTACTCCTTTCAGACCAGCAGCTACCACTCAAAAAAGGACAGCCCCAATGTTAGCCTATGAAGGGGGCAGGCCTCACAGAAGTGTAAAAACAAATTTGGGAGTTTTACACTACCAGGACATGTAAACTACATAGGTACATGTCCTGCCTTTTGCCTACACAGCACCCTGCCCTATGGATTACCTAGGGCATACCTTAAGGGTGTCTTATATGTAGAAAAAGGGAGTTTTAGGCTTGGCAAGCACTTTTAAATGCCAAGTCGAATTGGCAGTGAAACTGCACACACCGGCTTTGCAATGGCAGGCCTGAGACAAGGTTAAGGGGCTACTTAAGTGGGTGGCACAACCAGTGCTGCATGCCCACTAGTAGCATTTAATCTACAAGCCCTGGGCAAATATAGTGCACGGTACTAGGGACTTAGAAGTAAATTAAATAGTCCAATTGGGTATGTTACCATGTTTAAAGGGGGAGAGCATATGTACTTTAGCACTGGTTAGCAGTGGTAAAGTGCGCAGAGTCTAAAAACCAGCAGAAACAGTGTCCAAAAAGTTGAGGGAGGCAGGCAAAAAATTAGGGGTGACCACCCTTAGGCTGTCAGGTCTAACAATAACCAAATAAGACCACTTATGTTTAGGATTCTAAACATTCTATATTCATCTTCTAAAGAGACTATGGGCTTCTGGATTCGTCTTCTTTTTGAGGCTCTGACTGAAGTACTGAGGAAATCTGCTATTTAAAGAGACTTCTATTGAGCAGCAGTTTAAAAGACTGAACACTTTTTTCAGAACAAGCAATTAGATTTTGTAGAACTCCTGGGCAGAACATCTGAAGAAACTGGACACAGTTTTACATAGCATGCACTTCCCGTCTTCTACTGACTATTTCTCATTGTTTGACTAACAAGCTATCTGAATGAAGTTCAGATTCGGACATCAAACATCTTTAAACTCCTCGGCATAGATCACTTTTTTGGCGCATCCAGGATGCATAATCATATTTTGCATTTGGTTAGCTATGCAAAGTCGATTTGCATGGCTTTGCTTGGTCTAGAAAATACAAAGTAACACAATGCAGTGCATAGTGCTGTCTTGCATTACTTTCCAGCATGTAAATGTTACATGAGTGGAGCGTCGGTGCTCCCATGCATCCACCCATGTATTTTGATGCAAACAGAGATTTAAAAAGACTTGTAAACCTAGGTTTGTAACAAGAAAGCCGACAAAGGCTTCTGGAGGAGAAATGTCTTTATTTCTCCTTGTTTCTTCAACTTTTCATGTGTGTTGCATTATGCAGCTCACATACAGAGAGAAAATAGCCTGTAAGGATTATTTTAGCACAGAAAGGTGTCCCTTCCTGCACAAAAATAATCCTATCTGTAACACAAGTACCCTAACACCATAGAACGAGGTGCCTGTGTTGGTGCTTGTCAGCCCCAAGTGCGGCAATGCAGGGAGAGAGTTGAAAAGCACAATTTCTTAGTAGATTAAGCGCTGTTCAGCTCTCTCCTGTTCACATGTGAACTTTTAATAAATACGCCCCCTCATATCTCAGATGACATCCCTTCTCTACATTTAGGTTTTCTAGGATCAACTGATCTAAACTGCCCTCTTCCGTCCTCCCCTTTAGACCTCGAGTGCCAAATTCATAGAAATGTCTCTTGATTCAGCACTTCATGTCAAAACAAACACTGACACAACATGTTAGTCCAGAGTTTCTCATCTCTGATGCCTTGGCAGGAAAAAACTCCATATTCCTGTCTTTAATTTCTATTCTGCCCTGCCGTCCAAGCAATTACTATTTGCAGATTTCCTTGATGAATAACATCTAGTTGCTTCCTGTTCACTTCAAAGCTACCTTTCGCTCCTCTTAGTTGTTGGCTGCTTCTAATGTAAAGCAATTTGACTTTAACTCACAAACCTTAGAAGATCTAGACGAGGCCCGTCTTTTGTGATGCATCATACAATTACTTTCAAAACACTTAAATTACCAAAGTCGTTTCATGGCATCTGATCTCAGATGGGTCCTCCAAATACAGTAAAATTACAGATGCACAAACTCTCCGGTACAAGAAAAAGAAAATCTCCCTGCAAAATCTCTCATCAGCAGTCCCCAGGAACGTCTTCCTCCTGATCTACTCTCAATCCGACAAACCTGTTAGGATCTCCTAATCTCGAGTTTCTGCATCTGGTGCTTAATCACTTTAGATGCAAAGCCCCATAGTTAAGCCTTAAACATATTTTTACTTTGCAGCACATGCTGAAATTACCACTACTTTTGCAGCCAATTGCTACTACCTTTCCTCTAATTTTCCATTGTTATTCCATTTCCTCCTTTACTTACTAAGAGCATCATCTAAGGAGCCTCCATAGCCTCCTATTTGGTAGTATTTCTATGTGAACCATTTAAACTGTTAAATGTTTTGCTATAAGAATAGCAATACCCAACACATTAACACACAATTCTCACGGAGACTCAGAATTAGATGAGCTGTATACAGGCCAAAATAAATAGTACTTGTTCATGACTTGTCCCATCCATCAGTTTGCCTCCATTAGAACACAAGAACATCTTCCCTCTGAAATGTTTTTAAGACAGAAAAATAAAACGTTCATTAGAACCATCCTTTAACTTCTATTCTGCCACATTCATCCATTGGCAGCCCAGTGCTTAATTTGAGCCGGTTTTTGTCATAGTTCCACCGGCGTTCATTTTTGGAGACTGGCACTTATTTTTCCACATCAGACACTGACCGCAAGCAAGAGAGGGAAAAACAGAAAATGGAGAAAGGAGCTGGAAGCGAAAGATAGAAAAAACGCCCAAAAAGGGTAAGAAGAAACCTGCAGGAGAGAGATAAAGAGGGTCCGGGGTGTCTGAGAGTGGAAGGAAGAGCCCTGAGGTCAGTTAGAGACTAGCAGCTTTGGCATTTAGTGCGCCCACGTTTTAATGCACCAGTCGTGGTTTTCGAAGCAGAGCTTCACTCATTCTATTACAAATTAAGCACTGGCTGGACACACGGAGCGCTTACTTCCCATTTAACGGCATGGAGGGTTCTCTGTCATGTTTTCCACTTTTTTCATTTCCCGATAACATTGAAAGCAGTTTTTTTCTAAATACGTAATGCCAACATCTGATTCGTTTCTTATTGTATTTTCTCCTTCTGGCCAGGGTGGGACATGTACGCTCTTAACATTTAACTGTATTGTTTTTTCATATTGTTGACATACTACATACATTTTCTCTGAAGACATTTTCACTGCCAGAGATAAGCAGCCAGAAATGTGTGAATAATTTTGCATAGAAACAAGATTAATTATGTGGGTCAGATTTATGTGCCCATTGGGGGAGTTCATTCAAAACGTATTGCCATACTGAGGCCACCATCTCCCATAACTTATCACAATTCATAGACTCTCCCTGCTCTGAAAGAAATGGCACTCCAGTTCGTTTCAACACTTGCCGATCTCGCACATCTCCCTGTTTCTCTGATTTATAAAAACCCTTCAAAAAAGTATTATTTTTTGTGAAAATAAAAGACTTTGAACTTCAAGTTTGATGGAAAAACTAGTATATCACATTAAGGAAGTGAAATAGCAGGCCACAGATAAACTTGCATCAGTGTTCTGACAAAAGTTAATCAGCATTGCATCTCTGCACTGGACAGTAGGAGACTCATCCCAAATAGTACTAGCTGCCACAAGCATTTCAGGCAAGGGATTATAATCACATAAAGTGTGAATCAATTACCTTGTACTTGGATACAAATTAAAGCTTTATAAATAATTCTCCTCCAGTCATACCATGACGAGAGTGATGCTGTGCAAAGTGTTTCAAAGCATGTCAACTCTGCATTAATTATATTTTATAATAATTAGATGCTTCAGTATCTTAGTGTCAGTTGAGTAGCCAATTCTGGCTTATAAACAATGAGTGTGACAGCAGATAGCAGTAGTCACATAAAACGTGTGCTCAGAGAATTCTGTCTCGTCTCAGAGCAAGTAGCCATGGCATCGAATGTGCACCAATGGACAGAAGTATGGCTTAAAGTCAAGGACTGCTCTATGCTCATGACAGCACATGTATTTGTGTTGGGCAAATGTGGTCATGATGGGCATACATACATTAGGACTGGATTTCAAACTTCTCTGGGGCTTTAGAAGATGATTCAATTCTCATAAGAATAAGTTTGTGAAAACTGTATTATTTTTCTAAACAAATTGATGATTGAGCCACATTTATAACATGAGGTGTATAATGGCCACCTTATTTTAAATTAATGGTCCAAATACCAAAGGAATTCTCATATTGTTGCCTAAGACTACTCTTAGTCTGATTTGCATTTTAAGTTACCCGAGAAAATACAAGTTCCAAAAACCGATTGTATCTTACTGCAAGACAGTTAGTAGGAATAGTTTTGTTGATAATGGCAGTGCTGAAGGATTTTGTAGTACAAGGGACATGGGATAACAAATACTATGTGGTTTGAGCCCAATACAGAAAAATAAATCTATGGGCGGAAATTTAGAAAGAAATAGATTTAAACTTACACCTATTTGTGGAAATGTGTGGAAATGTAAAACTGTAAAATGAAACCACGAAGTTATTGCAAGTAATTTTATGGGTACATTCTAAGGATACATCCTCCACATATAGCTATACATACTGTAGATAGAGGTCTCAGCCTAATCTATGTAGACTTACAAATTGAAAAGAAGAAAGAAACAGGATTCACCTGAGGGAGGAAATACACACCTGACATGCATTACTTTCCTGGGCTACGCTGGTTACCCTTCTGCTGTGAACTTTTGTGGAGCCAAACAGTATCTAAAGCTGTCTTGTGGGCTATGTATGTGTCGGTGTGTTTGGAACATGCAGTGTGTTATGTGTGTCTTTAAGTGTATGTAGAACAGTCTTACATTTGAGATAAGTGGTGTTTTGATTTTTTATAGTGAATTAACAATGTACATATGTATGATTTTCTATGTATGCACATGCTATATTTACAGGGTTGTAATCCCACTTTTAGAGTTGTGATAAGAAATAAATGGTTCCAATGAGTTGCTCTTTTTTCTCCATGACAATGCGACTCTTACGGTTTGGTGTAAATTTATTTCAGTGTAACAATATTAGCAACCCTGGTGCAGGTGAAAAATGCACAACACATTTGCAAAAGCTATCACTGTAAAAATTGTTCTCCTCTTACAATTCTGGAAAAAGAAGACGTAATGCAACTTCGGCCCCTCCTTAGACACAATCTTACATTAAATAATTTGCATTTTTATTGAGTCTTAGCACAGTCACAAAGGCGGCAGAACCCTCACATAAACAATGGTAAAATATTGTGCTTCTCCACACTCTAACTGGAAGAGTGCTTGCTGTCTGCCACTGGTTGTTTTAATGAGGATTGCTTTTGATAATAAATTAACATCCCCGGTGATACCCGCCCACAGTACTAAAGCAGCATTTTGAGAGGACAGCAATTTTACTTTTTTTCTGAGCAGCTCCGAGGCTGCATAGAATGAAAAGAGACGACTTAATGTAATCATGCTTAAACTCACGTGAATGTTTTTTCTCTCAGAGACCTAGGCATCTGATAACATGTTATGATGTTGCATTACAGTTAAAATCTTGTACAAAATGTATCATGTATTCAGAACTTTCTTTGTTTAAACTTGCCCTCTGGGCAGAAATTGTTCCTGTCTCACGGTTTTCTTGTTTCCTGATTGGCTGATCTAATACTTTATCTGAAGAAATTGTTAACAATTATGTATCATTGTATTTCATATCAAAGTGTCCCGGGGAAAGGGCAGAGGAGAACGATTCTCACTCACAGACTTCTCAGACTTGCTCATTATTTCTAAAGAGGCTGATACTTTACTTCTTATGAGTTTGATAGCTTCACTTGCTAGACTGACTCTTGTTCCTTTTTGCTACTTTATATTACATTGCTTGATACTCTCTAACTCCTATGATTTTCTATTGCTGAGCCTTGAATGTTTTTCTTCAAGAAACTCTTCAGCAGTTACTTGACTTCAAGGTACTTTCCTGATTTAGAATTATAGAATAAGGAACAGAATATGGCACATGCTTTATGCTATGTTCTGTAATTTATGCTTGATTAATAAAGAAAACAATCTGAGAACTAATGATTAAATAAAACTTCTAAAATGTAACTACAACTTTCATTAATGACTCCTGAAATGTACTAAGTTCATGAAAATTTGTTGTGACTTTGGAACTGCAGTTTCTCTATCACCCGCTCATTGCAAAGCTCCCCATCTGGGTATCCTAATAGTTGTGAAGATTTTATAAATTTAGGATTCTCCGCGCTCCCAATTGTCAGTGCTGAAAAGCAGAATTAAGACACGCCTAATTGGACTCATTTGCGGGTTTCATTTTATGACATGCTAGTTTGGGTGGTTAATGCTACTGCTGCTTATTATAATGTTCAAATCAATAAGGTATCTACTCTGCTTTTTTATCTTGATTTAATTTACGAAATGAAAGTAATCGCATATTATTTATTAAACTCAGTATTGGATGCTGTTTCATTGTGTAATGGTTAGAACGCTAAGTTAAGACTCAGCCTCTGCTACAGTTTTGGCCTGATGTTTGAAGTAGTTGAAAGACTAGAGCAGCACTATCTTCCCACCTTAGAGAGTGGTAAATAGATGATTGTCACATGAACACCCAAAACATGTGCTGCTTTTGGCTTAAAATGAATTCGCATTTGTTGACATACATAAAGTACACAACAGAACATATTAACATATACAAAGCAGCATAAAACACAATTAAAACATTACACTTTACCTCAAAACAAAATAATAGCAAAAAACGCAGCACAAAAACTGCACTACACACCAACAAAATCACATTGCAATAATGCAGCACAAAACGCATTAGTACAAAAAAATAACAGAACATATCACTACCTCAACTAAGGGAAATGCGCCTGCACCGCAGTGGGGGGGCACGGCCCGTTAGGAGGCGGGGCCTACAAGGCCCTGGGGCACTCCCCCCTTTCATTTCGCCGGGGGTGCTTGAGGTCGGCCGGGTTTCCACCCTGACGCCTCGTGAGGCTTTAGGGCAGAAGTCAGTCCTGCGGGGGCATGGCGTGGGGCCGACGTTCGCTGTGGGCTGGTTCCGGCTGCCGCATACTGGTGGGGGGCTATTTAAAGGCACCCCCAAAAAGGCTAGTCCTTCTTTTTCTGTGTGCGGCGGCCGGGGCTGATTGGTGTTTGGAGGGGGGGGGGGCGGAACCCGAAACTGGAGGACAAGGTACTGTGTAGTCAGGGTAACCGTCCCTCCTACGGATACAGGTGAGACATGGGTCACCTGTGTGGTCCAAATGGTGGTTCAGGACAGGAAGGGATCCTGTCAGATTGGTTATGCTCACATATGGTCACAAGAATTTCTCAGTAACATGTAAATAAAAATGTTTTCTTTATTGACTAACCTTGCTATACTTGCTATTGATGTTTGGCTTGTTGAAGTTATGAGTTGTTTTGAAATATGTCTTTTTAAAAATAAAAGAAACTTCTTCCAACGAGAAAAGCTTGTTGCTTCGTGTATTCCTGGTGGGGGGAGTGTGGGCTGTTTTGGAGGCCTCCGGATCCTAATGCCACACATCAAATATGCACAGATGTTCTTACAACAGGTTACTACCACGAGAATCCTGTTTTGTCAACACGGTGATTAAAGATGTTTGGAGCAAGCACTATCCTAATTTACCACCAAGGACATGAAATAGCACCAGTCAAGAATGTTTCACGATTCGGCACACTACGTGCTACCTAAATTCTGCTTGCTCTATTTACACTAAGTGCAATACAAAACACTCTGTAGCATTGGGACATTAGTATAGATTTGTGAAAAAACTTTAACGCTTCTTGTTTTGCACTTTTGATCTCACCAAGTGGGAACATTATGTTATGCAAAAAGTATGCCTTTTTCTGCCTCTGGAATCCCACTATCTCTTTCCATTTCTCATCAGAACTCAGTTAAACTCTCCAACTTTTTGTCTGACCCCTTCAAAGCTGGATTGCAAAACACTCTCTATTTTGGTCAATGACACCAAAACTGTGCAGGAAAGGAACCCTGATTAGCATTTCCGCCAAAGCGTTTTATTGCAAGCATCCCAGTGCAAACGCAGGTCACTTGGCAACAGCTCTCAGCATTGAAAGGATGCTGGTGATGGCACACACGGATCATAATGTCACAACTGACCGAAGCCATCTGCAGCATGTAACTATTATTTATGCGGTTACTATCGACTACTAGACTCCTTTGAAAGGACTTCATAGGCGTTTTGTCTATTCAATGGTTTCTTGCATGTATTTCTTGTCACAATTAAGCACGTTTTATGTAAAAAATGATGAAAACATTACATACATTTCCATGAATATATGCGAACAGATAAAACTTGCTACTTGAAAAGCTAAGGGGCCCAGTACTCAAGCAACTTGCTGAAGAATTTCGGAAATTTGGTCCCACATTGTAACCTTTGTGTTTGGAGCAACCTCCAGTTTCGCAAAACTTCACAAACAATTCTAGGAGTAGGCCAGACACATCTTCACAGAATTACTCACATGCATAAACATTTCAAAATGTGTTTATAGGACGTATAAGTGCATTTCTGCTGTTTAACTTTTTTTCTATCTACGCTGTCATTTCCCTGCATTTTCAGGTTGGGAAATATCTGCAAAAGGTTTGTGAATACCCACACTTTGCAGGCTGCTCCAAACCTATTGCAGGTGATTCCACATTGGGACGTACAAAGGCCAGTTCTCTGCACAGACTTACATTAAATGACACAATTTTGACTGCATTTTAGTGGATGCTAATGTATTAATGAGGGGAAATCCCCAAAGACCCGTAAGTATTTTGTTGTAGTGAATGCTTTAATTTGCATTACACTTAAATGTTCTAAATTGCTTTTTGAATTTGAGACCATGCTGAATAATGGAGGTTTGATAGAAGCACTTTTGTTATAATGTGGTAAGTCCGTACACTGTTTCTGGGACTTAAATTTAAAATTCATGTTCAATATCATTTTTTAAAATATATTCTACTGGTGCTTTCATCAGGTTACAAAACTAACACTTCAACAAATGATGAGACCATGGCAATCCCTTGAAGAGTCTTCGATTGTAGTATCAGGACTCTGCACGCATCTCAGCCTTCATCTGTACCATGTGATATTTTTTATGACACATAGCAACACATGCAACACATTTGAACAAAAGTGATGTGCCATTCCAAAGAGTATGAATGTTCGTCTCCTACAACCACTGCCCATCCTTCCATGTCCGTGAAGTATCCTCTGAAGGGTGTCAGTTATGCTTCCAAATTTTCAATATCATCCCCAATTTTTTCGGGAAATCCCTTCCCTCTTGTACCTCCACGTACTATTCCATTCTTTTACTCCAAGTGTGACTCCGTGGGCATATGTTGCTCCCCCATATTCTTGTTACATCTCTTTGTACACCCTTATTCCTATGGAGCACACAACTAGTCTGTTTTTCTGCTACCTTCCCAATCACAAGTATTAGAACTTCCTGAGTAGTAAGTAACGCCTCAGTGGAAGCAACACCTAATCCAAGGAAGTCGTTCCATTGCAGAAGTGGGTGAATAACAGAAGCTCACAAGCCCTCCAAGACCGTTATTCTATATGTGTCTTGAAGCATTCAGTAGGAATGGCAAGTGAGAATGACACAGGCACAGGTGGAGTGGAGCATACTATGTGTACCTGTGTAGACTGGTTGTGTTTCTGGTGGTGAGTTTCCCTTTGGGATTGTGGGGAGAGGTATATGAAGCTGGGGGTTCTAGCATCTCCTTTGTATCAGCTAGTAAAAGAAGAACATTTTCACAAGTCATGCATGACAGCTATAAAGACATATGTTTTCACCACCTACAGGAAGACAAATGAGAAACTAAAAGAACTGACAAACTTCTCAAATTGAAAACAGTACAGCACTTGACCTACCTTGCCAATAAAAGCTGCCTGGTCCACCAACTACCAGGTCCCCGTCCTAAAGTGAGGTAGTAGAAAAATAAAGATTCAAAATGCTGTTTTAAAAGTAATCTGAATTAATATATTTTTATGTTCCATATTTTTAAGAAGTATTTGTATATCTCAACCAAAAAAAGTAGTCAGTTAAACGAGTCCATAACCGTCACTAGAACTAACAGTCAAACGGCTTAAGTACTTGAAAACAAGGCACAGACAGCTTCACTTGTGAATTTAGCAGTTGTGATGAGTCAAAACAACTGTTTAGCGTAAAATTTGTTAAAAAAACAATTGTGCATCTTATTTTTTTAGATAAAGTGTGTTGCACTAAAAGAATAGGTACATATTGTAATTCTGCATTGGTGGTTAAGATCCCTCAGATGTATAATTGTGATTGTTCCACTTAGCACAAAGGCCTACAGGTTTCACATGGCCCTTGATATCTGGATAGCAGACAATGGGGGTCATTCTGACCCTGGCGGCCGGTGGCCGCCAGGGCCACCGACCACGGGAGCACCGCCAACAGGCTGGCGGTGCTCCCACGAGCATTCTGACCGCTGCGGTTCAGCCGCGGTCAGAAGCGGAAAGTCGGCGGTCCCCCGCCGACTTTCCGCTGCTCGGGGGAATCCTCCATGGCGGCGGAGCACGCTCCGCCGCCATGGGGATTCTGACACCCCCTACCGCCATCCTGTTCATGGCGGGAAACCCGCCATGAACAGGATGGCGGTAGGGGGTGCCGCGGGGCCCCTGGTGGCCCCTGCAGTGCCCATGCCAATGGCATGGGCACTGCAGGGGCCCCCGTAAGAGGGCCCCGCAAAGTATTTCAGTGTCTGCTTTGCAGACACTGAAATACGTGACGGGTGCAACTGCACCCGTCGCACCCCTGCAACTACGCCGGCTCAATTCTGAGCCGGCGTCCTCGTTGCAGGGGTATTTCCTCTGGGCCGGCGGGCGCTCTTTTGGAGAGCGCCCGCCGGCCCAGAGGAAATGTTTGAATGGCCGCTGCGGTCTTCTGACCGCGGTGCGGTCATTTGGCGGCGGTACCTTGGCGGACGGCCTCCGCCGTCCGCCAAGGTCAGAATCAGGGCCAATGTCAGGTACATCTAAATGACACTAATGACCTTTAGAAAAGACACTGTCCGGACCCACCAGATGTCCTTGAGAATGAATGTAAAAAATGTGGGAGCCGACCAACAACTGAGGCACCCTGCAATTTATGAGACATTGATTAGCAGCTTAATGTCCGATACATCTAAATGGCACCTCTGCCAAAATATGTCGGTCGTCAATGTTGGCACTTGATTAGTAAACTACATCCAACAATTCAAAGATTAGAGGAGAAAGCTACCAGCTTATCGTGTCACACGTTGCTGCAACATAAGGCAGTGCATAATTGTGTTGACGGTCGCTAGTAGCCAGCACCAGCATTCATCTTTGGAAACTTGGACTTTTTTTACATCATCAAATTTTGACCCAGGATAAGAGAGAGAATGCCAGAAAAGAGAAGAAGGAGGAAGAGAGGAGGAAGAGAAATACAGGAAGACAGTGACAATTGGAGAAAGCAGGTATGAACAAGAACCTAAAAGAAACTGATAACGAAACAGGAAGTGGAGGGTGGCGAAAGAATGAAGCATAAGGTGTATTACGGCTAGGCAGCGATGGCGTCAGGCGTGCCTCAGCATTTTTCGGCACCAGGTTCTTATGAAAAACGTTGGTCTGCTACACTATAAGCACTGAAATAAGGTACATCAAATAACTCAACTGCTGATCCGCCAACTGGGACACATACAGAGTGAAATTTTCATTACTAAAAGCTGGCATCAATCCAGAGTCCAAGGAGCTCGTATGTTCACAGGTGGCAACACAGTGTTGAAGCTAAATTGTGCCCAATTCCCCAACAATCTTTCTCAATAGGACTGCTTAAGTTTAGTTTTTCACCAATGGTTGTATCTGAGCCAACCTTTAAACACAAAGAACAATGGCGAGTCCTGCAGAGAGAAAGTTTTCAAAAGTTGCAGTGTCACTATTTTGAGGAAGTACAAAATCTACATAGGATGGTACCTCAAATTCAGAGACTGTACAAATGTCAGAATTTAACGTGAACAATACTTACAATCATGTGCTTTGCTGTGACTACACTCCATGGGTCCTGAAGACACAATTCCATGTACACGAAAACATTTTTTTTAAATGACATGTTAATTGTAATCGTGTCCTGTGTATCTGGATCACACTGCAACAGCACAGTGTATGAGAGCGGAACTGCAAGTGGATGTGGCATGTAAGGATTGATGAACTAGCTGAGTAAAGCCAGTCAAAATGTTTGTTATCAGTTCATTCACTCCCCGAGTGCCTCATCCCACTCTTCTAACTTCCTGTAATTTTTCCTGCGCGGGCCTTATCCTGGAATGTACGTTCTCTATATAGCATGATTAATTGCCTTTAAATTCAGTTTAGCAAACTTCCTTCCATACAGTGGGCAAACTAATTGAATTCCAGTACAAAATGATGAATCGAAATTGTTATTAATATGTAGAAAAGGAGTTCAAGATCCTTGTGTATTTTTTGTGCACATGTTTAACCACCCATTGTATGCTTTTATGTTATACCAGATGCCAGTATGTATTTACATATAAGTTCGGAGTTAATGTGCATTTTCCTTTTGGTTTAAATAAAATCTTATTACAAAACGATAAAAATCATAAAACTAAGGGCCCCACGTTCACCCTTCTAATTCATAAAAGAACACTGTTCATCGCTCTGAGATCACAAGCCACATTTATTATTATATTAATATGAGCTTAAAGGGCCAAATTTGTGTTAATCAAACATCAAGAAAGTAATGATTTCAACATAGTCAAGGCCTCATCTCACTGCATAATGCATTTCTTGCATGTTCAGTTAGTTTCCAGACACCTTTAAAATGCAGATTACCTTCACTTTCTTCATACTTGAAACAGGCCCTGATTAACTAGGGAATGTGTTCACTACTAACGTTCCACTTAGATGCAAAATTGACATGATTCGTTGTGTGGGGAGAGAGTAGCACGGAAATTTGGTGTACACCCAAAGATTTGAGAGTTTGTAAGTACTCACAAACTTTGCCAGGACCCATTCCTACCTTGAATATCGTCATAGAATTATTCCTGGAAATATGACTGCTGCAGCATCCAATATGTGTTTTTTTTAAAAGGTCTCAAACATGTTTACTTTAATACAAACGTAAGTGTAAATCTACACAAGGAAATGTATGATTATTTTGTCAGTTGGGACCATTATTTTAGAGCATCGTTTTTAGCACACATTGACCCCTGCAAAGAGGCACCAGCAACATCCTTCTCTCCATTGAGAAAAGTGTGCAAAGTCAGAATGTTTGCTAAATTGAAAAGATCACAGAAACTATTTACAAATCATGCAGTAATACATTAGAGATAAGATGTCTATTCTTGTCCTATAGTGCACTGCTACACAATATGTTTCATTTATAAAAAAGAAACAACCAGTCTCGAAATTTGCGACCTACAGTGGGAGACCATAATGGACAGTGTCTTCTAATTTATATATTACTAATTTCAACCATCTGTAATCAGCTTACATAAGAGAAAATACATAGTTCAAATTCAACAATTAAATGGCTGGCCCTTTGACGGACTAGCAGATCTTCAGAGGGCTCTGCCTTCTTTGAAATATGCATGCGCATTAGTATCTTGGGGAAGTCTTATGTAGGTATGGGCAGATTGGGAGCATGAAAATGTAAAGTGGGGAGCAGTTATTAGGATATATGTAGCTACAAGGCCACCAGTTTTAGTGGTCAGAGTTCATCATACACCCAGGGTGACTAGGCATTTAAACTGAAGTTTTCAGGGTGTACAGATTTGTCACTAAAAGCTATGAGATGCTATGAGGAGCCATCCGAGAAAGATCAGTGCACAGGGTGCATATAGTCACCAACATCTCAGGAAAAAATTATCAAGATGCGTATAGACAGCAATGTTGCATAGTAGGTCTCTAAGGGCCTATGAGGGCACTAATCTCTCAGTGCACAGACCATGAGGTGCTTAGGGCCCCGATTTTCAGTAAATCCAGGGTCTCCAGTATATCCATGGGCTCCAGCCCCAACACATTTCAGGGTGTACACGGGCAACAATCTTTCTGGGTAGTGATTTAAATGGAACACAGGTGCACCAGACGTACAGGGTACAAGATGCATAATGAGGACATGTAATGCAGCAAGAACAGAGTAACTGTATTTACTTTATGTGTACTCATATTATTTCTAGGAAGGGACAATGAATTGCACTCCACTGGCAGAGATGGTGGAATTTTGGCCACTCCGTGTTACACTTACGGAATTCCAGCCAAATTTCAACAACCACCACATGGTGAAGTTTTTCTCATGTGCAGTTCGCCAATGATAAGTTGGCAAGCAAGAGTAAAAATTGGAGTCCCTTAGTGTGATTTTCAGTCACTCGGGGGGCACCCAATAAGACTTTCTCACTGTAAATGCAGTGAGAAAGCTGCCATTTGAGTAGAAAATCTATGAGAGCTGCAGCAAAATCATCTAGAGCAGCAGCACCCTCTAGCATGCAGAGTGTTGCTGTTTGAGCTGAGTTTTTAGACTGGAACAAGCTCCCGTGTTAAAAATCAACACGAGGAGCATGACCTGCTGATTTCAGCCCGTTGCAGAACTCCACAAAATGTTGCAGAGTTTTCATGTATCTCCACAGAATTCCATGAAGTGAAACTCAGCAAGTTCCACCCAGTTCTGATTATTTCGTGAATAAGTGTTTTTGGAGCATGAGTCTGGCCAGCAAAACTGAGACACATTTTTTCATTGCCTCCTAGTAAAGGCTATGATATGTTATTTTGCTAGAGCAATTCATATTGTATGGAACAGACCAAGGCCCATATTTATACTTTTTTTGCACAGCATTTGCGTCATTTTTTTACGCAAAAGCAGTGCACACTTAGAAAATACAATTATATTTTGTACGTTTGCGCCATTTTTGTGCCAAAAAATGACGCAAATGTGGCAAAAAAAAAAGTATAAATATGGGTCCAAGTACCTACAAATCACGGTTCTACTCTGGCTTCCAAAATCCAACACCTTGGCAAAACATGTGTGGGAGTCAGAATTTGAAATAAACTTTCCAAAAATGCGTTTAAAGCTTGCCACTGGGGATGCACATGCATCTGAGACGGCCATTGTTTAATGCATTGTGTTATGTTTGACAAACCAGCATTGGCAGCTCCTAAGACAAAATAAAGCACTGCGAAAACCAGAGGTCTGACAGCCAAGGCCTATTGGCTTTGGAGATGCTTGTTTGATCACTGTCTTCTCTCTGTTATTGTTTCCTGTCTTTCTCCTGCCTGCCTTCTTTCTTCCTTGTTTGTCTTTCACTCTCTTCCTCTGATTCAAAGTTTGATAATGAAAAATAAGTCTCCGTCCCAAAGGTCAGTGGCAATGCACACCACAGGCAACCACAAGCACAACGTGAGAACTGATAGCCTCACTAAATTAGGCTTGCCTCCCATCTAAAGTGAGCATTATCATGACTAGCAAATGTTTTTATTGGCAGTGGCAAAACATGTGCTGTGTTTCTTCAGATTGTATCTGAATTTCTGTTTCTTTAAGAGTTCCCTGGGTGAATTCATGTATTCCTTCAACTCCATTTTCTTTTAAATTGGTTCGATGTATAAAGTAGTTCTTGGTTCCCTCTTTTTTTTTGTTTACAAACCAGGCACAATCACCTGGTAATCAGAACTTCCACTACTGTCCTATCAGTACGTACAATTAATATGAAGTGTCCATATCATCAGGGCCACTCATGTCATTGACTTTCTTGTCTCCTCACCCTTTAAAGTTGCGAGCAGACTTCTGGGTGGTGCTTTGTGTCCTTCTTTTAGGAGCCAGACGTGCAGACATTTCATCCACTGAGTGCCAGTTTTTCTATGAGTTAGAAGTGGTTGACATGTAGTTCTACCTTAAGTCTCTCTCTCTTGCTGAAGGCTTTGCACAGGTCTAGACTCCCAGTGAAAGACACATTGAGAATAAATCTGAAATAACAGATGGAACTGGGTACAGAAATTCTGCTTCCCCTAGCAAATCCTATCTTGGGAGGGGACACTAGTGCCCATATCCTAATACCAGGTAACTGTTCCTGAGAGTTAGACATTGATCCCAATATCCGTAAATATGGGGGCGGAGTTACCAGTTCAAAATCTGGTCACTAAGGATGAGGCCAACATCAGGTCAACAGGAGAAAATTCAAAATGTTCTTAAATCATCACCAGGAGGCTGGCCTGGCTTATAGTGGGTATATTGTGGTACTTACACCTTGTGCCAGGTCCAGTTATCCCTTATTAGTAGAATAGAGGTGTTTCTAGCAGCTTAGGCTGATAGAAGGTAGCTATGGCAAAGCAGCTTAGGCTGAACTAGGAGACATGCAAAGCTCTTACTATACCACTTATATCATAATGCACAATATCATAAGAAACCACAATACTCACAGATTCAAAAAATAAAGGTACTTTATTTTAGTCACAATATGCCAAAAGTATCTCAGAGGATACCCTCACTTAGGAGGTAAGTAATATACACAAATTATATGTACACAAACCCAAAATAGGTAAGTAACAGTAAGAAACGTGGTGCAAACAATGTAGAATCACAATAGGATGCAATAGGTAGACGCAGGTCTAGAGGCAACATAAACCATATACTCCAAAAGTGGAATGCGAATCACGAATGGACCCCAGACCTATGGGAGGTTGTAGAGAGTCGCTGGGACTGTAAGAAAACAGTAAGGGTTTCCTAGATACCCCACCCCAAGACCCTGAAAAGTAGGAGTAAAGTTACCCTACTACCCCAGAAAGACACAATAGTCGTGATAGGGGATTCTGCAAGAACCACAAGCACCAGCAAAACACTGAAGACGGATTCCTGGACCTGAGGACCTGTAAAGGAAGGGGACCAA
Organism: Pleurodeles waltl; assembly: GCF_031143425.1. NCBI lineage: Eukaryota > Metazoa > Chordata > Amphibia > Caudata > Salamandridae > Pleurodeles > Pleurodeles waltl. The sequence goes on from NC_090449.1 coordinate 865,279,421, forward strand.
GTCCAAAAGTCACGAAAGTGTCCATGGGGGGCAGAAGCCCACTAAACCCCATATGAAGGTGCAACAGGGCTGTCTCCGGGTGGAAGAAGCCAAAGATTCTGGAACAACGAAAAGGGCTAGGAACTTTTCCTTTGGAAGGAAGATGTCCCACGGCGAGCTGGAGGTTTCAGAAGTGTTTCCAGGCAGAAATACTGCAAACAAGCCTTGCTAGCTGCAAGAGTCGCAGTTGAGGATTTTGGGTGCTGCTGGGGACCAGGAAGGACCAGGATGTTGCCCCTTGGAGGAGCAGACAGAGGGGCACTCAGCAACTCGGAGAGCCCCCGCAGAAGCAGGCAGCACCTGCAGAAGTACCAGAACAGGCACTTAGAAGATATGAGGACAGCAGTTGACTCAGAGTCACAAAGGAGGGTCCCACGACGTCGGAGTCCAACTCAGCGAGTTGGGCAATGCAGGACAGAGTGCTGGGGACCCAGGCGAGGCTGTGCACAAAGGAATCCTTGGAGAAGTGCACATAAGCCGGAGCAGCTGCAAATCACGCAGTACACAGGTTTGCTGTCTGGCATGGGGAGGCAAGGACTTACCTCCACCAACATTGGACAGAAGGGCCACTGGACTGTGGGAGACTCTTGGGCCCAGCTCCTGTGTTCCAGGGACCATGCTTGTCAGGATGAGAGGGGACCCAGAGGACCGGTGATGAAGAAGGTTGGTGCCTGCGTTGGCAGGGGGAAGATTCCGTCGACCCACAGGAGATTTCTTCTTGGCTTCCTGTGCAGAGTGAAGGTAGACAGCCCTGCGAGCATGCACCACCAGGAAACAGTTGAGAAAGCCAGCAGGATGAGGCGCTACAATGTTGCTGGTCTTGCTACTTTGTTGCGGTTTTGCAGGCGTCTTGGAGCAGTCAGCAGTCGATCCTTGGCAGAAGTCGAAGAGGGAAGTGCAGAGGAACTCTGGCGAGCTCTTGCATTCGTTATCTGAGGAATAGCCCAGAGGAGAGACCCTAAATAGCCAGAAAAGGAGGCTTGGCTATTAAGAAAGGAGGCTTGGCTACTGAAAGAGGTAAGCACCTATCAGGAGGGGTCTCTGACGTCACTGGCACTGGCCACTCAGAGCAGTCCATTGTGCCCCAACACCTCTGAATTCGAGATGGCAGAGGTCTGGGACACACTGGAGGAGCTCTGGGCACCTCCCCTGGGAGGTACTGGTCAGGGGAGTGGTCACTCTCCTTTCCTTTGTCCAGTTTCGTGCCAGAGCAGGGCTGGGGGATCCCTGAACCGGTGTAGACTGGCTTATGCAGAGATGGGCACCATCTGTGCCCATCAAAGCATTTCCAGAGGCTGGGGGAGGCTACTCCTCCCCAGCCCTTCGCACCTATTTCCAAAGGGAGAAGGTGTAACACCCTCTCTCAGATGAAATCCTTTGTTCTGCCTTCTTGGGACTGGGCTGCCCAGACCCGAGGGGGGACAGAATCCTGTCTGAGGGGTAGGCAGCAGCAGCAGCTGCAGTGGAGACCCCGGAAAGGCAGTTTGGCGGTACCCGGGTTCTGTGCTAGAGACCCGGGGATGCATGGAATTCTCCCCCCAATACCAGAATGGTATTGGGGTGACAATTCCATGATCCTAGACATGTTACATGGCCATGTTCGGAGTTACCATTGTGACGCTACATATAGGTAGTGACCTATATGTAGTGCACGTTTGTAATGGTGTCCCCGCACTCACAAAGTCCGGGGAATTTGCCCTGAACAATGTGGGGGCACCTTGGCTAATGCCATGGTGCCCACACACTAAGTAACTTGGCCTAACCTTCACCAAGTGAGGGTTAGACATATAGGTGACTTATAAATTACTTATGTGCAGTGAAAATGGCTGTGAAATAACGTGGACGTTATTTCACTCAGGCTGCAGTGGCAGTCCTGTGTAAGAATTGTCTGAGCTCCCTATGGGTGGCAAAAGAAATGCTGCAGCCCATAGGGATCTCCTGGAACCCCAATACCCTGGGTACCTAGGTACCATATACAAGGGAATTATAAGGGTATTCCAGTGTGCCAATGAGAATTGGTAAAATTAGTCACTAGCCTGCAGTGACAATTTTAAAAGCAGAGAGATCATAAACACTGAGGTTCTGGTTAGCAGAGCCTCAGTGATACAGTTAGGCACCACACAGGGAGCACTTATAGGCCACAAACCTATGAACACTGGGGTCCTGACTAGCAGGATCCCAGTGACACATATCAAACACACTGACAACATAGGGTTTTCACTATGAGCACTGGGTCCTGGCTAGCAGGATCCCAGTGAGACAGTTAAAACACCCAGACATATACTCACAAACAGGCTACAAGTGGGGGTAACAAGGCTAGAAAGAGGCTACCTTCCTACAATCACACTTACTGGCTTTCTATTTATCATTAAAGATATAAACTACTAAAATAAAACTGTTGTTTGCACACTTTATCAGTCATGGATGTGAAGCTTTATATTTCTATGTACTCAGCTTTAATTCTGGAATGTTTCAAACATTCATGGTTAGTGTAAGAAATGAGGTCTTTAGTTGGCAGAGGCATACGCCCTTGTCCAAATAGGGACCACAATCCTAGTCAAGGACAATCCAAATTATCCTGTGTCCACCCTCTGGTAGCTTGGCACTGAACAGTCAGGCTTTACTTAGACGGCAATGTGTAAAGTACCTGTGCAATAAATCATACAGTAATTCAGTGAAAACACCACAAAAATACACCACACAGGTTTAGAAAAATATAAGATATGTATCTTGTTAAATTAAAGTTAAATTAAGATATCACTATGGCAAGATTAAAAAAGCGTCCTGAATCTTAGAAATCAATAGTTGTCTCTTGGTTTCACAAAGTACCTGTTTTGCCTCAAAAATTACATGCAAGGAGACTGCAGAGGAGGAGATGCACGGAAAACTAAAGTGTGCGTCAGAATTTCCAGCACGGCACAGAAGATGTGTTGTTTCTTTCCATGCTGCAAGGAGCTTTGCGTCGATTTCCAGGGCACAGTCTTGGTTCCTCACTGAGATGCGGGTTTCTCTTTGATACCTAGGGATGATGTGTGGAAATCCTGGGCGTGTGGGACAAAGTCACAGGCATTGCGTTGATCCGGTAGGCAATGAGTTGGAGTTTCTGTTGCACCGCAGGCACTGCATCGATTCTTCACTCAGGAAGTTGGGCTGTGTCATTCTGGATTGGCTGTGCGTCGATCAGGTATGGCTGTACGTCAAATTTCCGGTTGCAATGCAGGTGTTTCATCGATCTTCCCTCAGTAAGTTGGGCTGCGTAATTCTGGTTCGGCTGTGCGTTGATTTTCTCATCACAGGGCAGGCTGTGCGTCGTATCTGGCAGGCTGTGTGTCGATGTTTGCAACACAAGGAGTTCCTTGAAGAGGTGAAGTCTTTTTTGACCCTGAGACTTCAGAAAACAGGAGGCAAGCCCTTGGAGAGCACTTTTCAAAGTTGGAGGGCAGCAAGGCAACAGCAGGGCAGCAGTCCTTCACAGCAAGCAGTCCAGGTGAGACCTTTGGGCAGACAGGCAGTTATTCTTGACTGGTTGCAGGTTCAGGTCCAGAAGTGTCAGATCTGGTGGGGTCAGGGACCCAGTTTACATACCCCAAAATTTCTTTAAAGTGGGGGAGACTTCAAAGAGTGCTTTTGAAGTGCACAAGGACCCCTTTCAGCACAGGTCTGTCTGCCAGAGTCCCAGTAGGGGTTTTGGCAGTCCATTGTGTGAGGGCAGGCCACTAGCCTTTGAAATGTAAGTGTCAGGCCCTCCACCATCCCAGCCCAGGAAGACTATTCAGTATGCAGATGACTGCAGGTGTGACTGAGTATCCTGTGTTTGTGGTTGTCTGGGTAAAAAGCACAAGGGAGCTGTCAACCAGCCCAGCCAGATGTGGATTGGAGACAGGCTGTAAGGCACAGATGGATTTTAAGTGCAGAGAAATGCTCACTTTCTAAAAGTGCCATTTCTGAAATAGTAATATAAAATCCAACTTCACCAACAAGCAGGATTTTGTATTAACATTCTGGCCATACTAAATATGACCTGGTTACCCCTTTCTAATCAGAATCTACCACTCAAACAGTATATGAGGGTATCCCTAATGCTAGCCTGTGAAAGGAGCCGCCCTCACAGAAGTGGAAAACAAATTTAGGAGTTTTACACTACCAGGACATACAAAACACACATGTACATGTTCTTCCTTTTACCTACACAGCACTCTGACCTCTGGGCTACTTAGGCCCTACCTTAGGGGTGACTTATATGTAGAAAAAGGGGAGTTTAAGGCTTGGCAAGTACTTTTAACTGTTAAGTTGAAGTGGCAGTGAAACTGCACACACAGACCTTGCAATGGCAGGCCAGAGACATGGTTAAGGGGCTACGTATGTGGGTGTCACAACCAGTGCTGCAGTTCCACTAGTAGCATTCAATCTACATGCACTGGGCACCAGTAGTGCACTTTACTAGGGGCTTACAAGTAAATCAAATATTCCAATTGGGTATGAACCAATGTTACCTTGTTTAAGGGAGAGAGCATATGCACTTTAGTGTTGGTTAGCAGTGATAAAGTGTGCAGAGTCCTAAAACCAACAAAAACAGTGTCAGAAAGGTGGGGGGAGGCAGGCAAAAAGTTAGGAGATGCCACCCTGAGGCTGCTAGGTCTAATAGTTAGGTTATCCCATTTGAATCGTGGTTGCTCTTTTTAAAATCTAAAATTTGCAGTGATCCCTGATACAGTGCACCTTTGCAGGATGAGACCATCTATGCTTCAAGAAAAGAAAGGGTTTAGCACCATAGCAAATGCCTGCACAAGTAGCCAAGTTCTCCGTGATGCACAAGTGAACAAAAGTGGTTCTCATAATCCAACCACAGGACGGATGTGTTTTAGTTACTGTTTGAATGGACATAGACGCTTATTCTCAACTGGCTTACAGTTCCACGAATGTTCAAAGTCAGATTCTTGCAGTGCAAAAGTTAATTTTGACTTTACATGTCTCAAATATAATTCTTTAAACATAGAGTTCCAGTGATTGATGTGCTACACTCACACTGCATGTGACCCCCCAATTTAATTTGTGCAACCTCCAAATTGTTTAAATAAACCTTTAAAGTACCATCTCTAAAAATGTTCATTAAAATGTCATGTGTATGATTGTGCTCATAGAACACTGAGAACACAGATGCGCACAATAAAACAAATATCTCGACATTTATCTGATGAAGCCCATAAAGTTTAACCATCCTGAAGCACAAACAAACACTCTTTACTTGTTTGTGTCTAATGGAAACAGACTGTCTAAGCCTAGCATTTTTTAGATTCATTCCGTCACAATAACTACAGTCTTTCTCATCGCACATGCCTAGGGTTATTTGTGTCACCAAGGGTTTTCTCAAAGAAATGTGACTGAATGAGTTCATGTTTTAGACGTTCTCATGTGATTTTACATCTTCCAAGTAAAACTTTCTAGCTTTGCTTGCCACTTAATAGATGTTTCAGGAAAAAGGAAAAGAGTAAACTACAAATTATGGATCATGGTTTCAAAACTGTTCAATCGCCTGTTCCCTTGTGGGACTGATATTAGAGTGGGTATCACCACATTTGTTAATGTTTGGGGCACCTGGTGTAATGTTATTGTCAGTACCAGGAGCACCCTCCATTGGTTACAATCAGCACAGACAAGGACAATGTGCCATATTACATATAATATGTGCGGTCTCCAGTACAAGGACAATCTCCAGCAGGTACTACAGACAGAAAAGCAATGAAAGCTAAGCTAGTGGTTTAGAACTACTGGTCTGCCTTTAATACCCCTTGAGGAGGGAAGGTGATCCCCCCTCAGGCTAGTGCAGTGTGTGTCTGTACTCACCTACAAAGCGATGACTTAGGGGCCCGAGAGCCCCGGTGCCCGCACTCAAGTGCCATCATCAGTAGACACACTGTGCTCCTCTTCACATCAGTTTGTGTCACTTGATTCTGCTTCCCCTGCACCCACATCTGTAACAGTGCATGGAAGAGCGTATTTGCTCATTTACACAGGAACATAACCCAGGCAAATGTGGAAATAACTCACTGGGTTTGCACAAGTGCAAAATCTGCACCGCTGGATCCATAGCACATAAGGAGATAAATAAGTGTTTGAAGCTGCCACTTTAGTACCAATATGCCCTGAGGGTTCAGAAACAGGTACACATGCGTTTCTGTATTGTGCCTGCAAAGTGTTCAGGTGTTACAGGTAATGTTCTATTAGCTTTATGGGCCAGCTATGTTTTGATGTCCTCAGTTGTAAACTTTTTACTAATTTGTGGATCTGCTGTGTTTCAAAATCGATTTTTTTTTAACCAAGTTCTTAGAACCATCAGGCTGTGCAGGAAATTAGGGGAATCTATCCGGATCCTGGGTCTAGCAGCTATTACTGAGCTGGATCAAGGATCCGGACTAGCCCCAGTGAAATACACTGAACTTGTCCCGGTGTTATTTGTCAGCGATGTCACACATTCAGCAGCACAAACAAATTGTCTGCTTTCCGTACAAGCAACACTCACTCGCTACTTTCTATTGAAAGGACCAACCGGCAGGTGAAGAGTGGGGTTCTTATTTTCATTTTAAGATGGATGCACAAAATTAACCCTCCTATTGCTTGAATGTCATCCTTGCAGGGAGCTATCTGCAACCTGCTAGATAAATGCCAATGCAAGAAGAAAACAAAGGAAACAGCTTACAGCTTCATAAATGCAAAAGAGAAGCTATGATGTGGAAGGATGTTTTTGCCTTTTTTTCAGTCCCTGTACTTAGGAGATATGCATGCCCCCTGAACGTCAGCTCTATCTACCTATATCTACCTGTATGAATAATTACACAAATAACGATTTAAATACGACTTGCTAATGTATTTTTTATTAATTCTTTTAGAACACTACTAGTCCTAATTTAGGGAGTCAGGGAGCTGACTGGAGTGTTTGAATCAATTTCCATAAAATGTTAAATAAGACAATGAAGGGTATAAGGTTTAGGAGTCACGTATATTCCATTCTAGTAGGCATTATATGTTAGGAGAGTATGGTGAGAAGGAACTCAAAGGAAGGATTCAAAATGTAACAGTAGATGGGAATGCCTGTACTCATAAGACTTTGTTATTATCCAAATTAACCCTTTTTTTTAGCAAATATAGAATAATTTCAGATTAACAAACATAAAATAGCATTCTAAAACCCTGCCTGGAAGTTTTCACGCAGCTCTTTGATGCCTGTCCATAGCTCATTGTGCTAAAATAGGAATGCAACTTATGAACTTCAGTTAACAAACTGATTTCTGTGTCAAAAGCAGTAACTCACTTACCTTTCTACATAAAATACAAACCTGAGATCTGCATGCTACACTATATGCTTTGCAGAAGGCACAATAACCTTCTATGCTACCTTATCAATCAATCAATCAATCAAGGATTTATAGAGCGCACTAATCACCCGTTAGGGTCTGAAGGCGCAGGGGGGGAGCTACTGGTCGTAGAGCCATGTCTTGAGGCATTTCCTGAATGTCAAAAGGTCTTAGGTCTGGCGAAGGTGGAGCGGTAGGTAGTTCCAGGTCTTGGCGGCTAGGTGAGAGAAGGATCTTCCTCTGGCAGTGGTGCGGCGGATGCAGGGGATGGAGGTGAGGGCGAGGCTGGCGGAGCGAAGATTGCGGGTGGGTGTGTGGAAGGTGAGTCTGTCATTGCGGTAGTCTGGGCCTGTGTTGTGGAGGGCCTTGTGTGCGTGGATGAGGAGTCTGAAGGTGATCCTCTTTGATACTGGTAGCCAGTGAAGGTCTCTGAGGTGTGGGGAAATGTGGTCATGGCGTGGGATGTCCAGAATGAGGCGGGCGGATGCGTTCTGGATTCTTTGCAGTTTTGTTAGGAGTTTGGTTGTTATTCCTGCATATAGGGCGTTTTCGTAGTCCAATCAGCTGCTGACCAGGGCGTGGGTGACAGTTTTCCTGGTTTCGATGGGAATCCACTTGAAGATTTTGCGGAGCATGCGGAGAGTGTTGTAGAAGGAAGAGGAGATGGCATTGACCTGCTGAGTCATGCTGAGTGTGGAGTCCAAGATGAAGCCTAGGTTGCGTGCGTGGGTGGTGGGTGAGGGTGCAGTTCCTAGGGAGGTGGGCCACCAGGAGTCATTCCAAGTTGAGGGATTGGTGCCAAAGATGAGGATTTCTGTCTTGTCTGTGTTTAACTTGAGGTGGCTTGATTCCATCCAGCTGGCGATGGCGTGAAGTCCATTGTGGAGGTTGTTCTTTGCAGTTGTAGCGTCTTTCGTGAGGGAGAGGATGAGCTGAGTGTCTTCTGCATAGGAAACTATGTTGATGTGGTGGGTTCTTGCGATGTTGGCGAGGGGGGCCATGTAAACGTTGAAGAGCATGGGGCTGAGCGAAGATCATTGGGGAATGCCACAGATGATTCTGGAGGCTTCTGACAGGAACGGTGGGAGGTGGACTCTCTGGGTTCTGCCTGAGAGAAATGACGAGATCCAGTCGAGTGCCTTGTCGCGGATTCCATTGTTGTGGAGGTGTGTGCGGAGAGTGTGATGACATACCGTGTCGAAAGCTGCGGAGAGGTCCAGGAGGATGATTGCTGCTGTTTCTCCTTCGTCGAGCATGGTCCTAATGTTGTCTGTAGCAGCAATGAGTGCATTCTCAGTGCTGTGGTTTCTGCAGAATCCGGATTGGGAGGTGTCGAGTACCTTGCTGTCTTCCAGGAACCGGGATAGTTGGCTGTTTGTTGGCTGTTTACAATTTTTTTGATGACTTTGGCTGGGAAGGGGAGGAGGGAGATTGGCCGGTAGTTCTTGGGGTCGTCTGGGTCTGCCTTTGGTTTCTTTAGCAGGGCGTTGATTTCTGCGTGCTTCCATCTTTCTGGGAAGGTGGCGGACTCAAAGGAGCTGTTGATGGTTTTGCAGAGGTGGGGGGCGATGATGATGTTTACCTTATTGAAGATATGGTGTGGGCAGGGGTCTGATGGTGATCCGGAGTGGATGGAGGCCATGGTGGTGGCGGTGACCTCTATGTTGATGGGGGTCCAGGTGTTGAGGAGGTGGGTGTTGCATGGAGCATTGGGTTCTTGGGTGTTTGTAGTCAGCTGCTGGGTCTGGGGTTTGAAGCTATTGTGGATTTCTTCTATCTTTCGACGGAAGTGGGTTGCCAGTGAGTTGCAGAACTCCTGTGATGGTGGGGGTTCGTTGGAGCAGGTCCTGAGGGTGGAGAGCTCATGAGCTTAAGAGTCTAAATTTTTAATAGACAAAACACAGATTCCTCCAGCATGCCCCTTAACCCTATACAATATTTAAACGCGGCCTCCTTGTGACGAATTAGGAAAGCCAGAACAGATTTATTGACAAATTCGTCCTTGTTGTTATCTTTGCAGCAGAATTTAAATATTTGAATTGGCTGTCAGACTCCACCTTTCATGGCTTCCCCCCTCGTGGCTTCACCCTCTTTCTGCTGCCACAGCTTGACCCCCAATCTATGGGTTTTCAAAGTACATTTGTTTTCCATTTCCAGCACTAACAACAAATGCTGACTTGTGATCATGAAACAAGAAAATACTGGCCCTCTTTGATTTAGAAGTGATATTACAAGATATATAGTTACTTGCTTACTGTATTAAATCCGTAAAGATACCATGAAATAAAGGATAGGCTGGTGTTTGACCCGTGCCTGGAGTACAGTAACTCCTTTGAGGAATCTATGACTTCTTTGTCTCTTCTCATTCCAAAAGTGACAAAGAGACTTGCACAAAGTTGGAATTTTTGTGAAGTTCACAAAATCTGCACAATTTAAAAAAACAAGTTGCAGGAGTAAACCTCGACCAAGTGTATTAGCACACGATAACTCTACAAAAAGCATCGTTTTAGCAGGAGAATTGATCAGAAAAAAGTTTTTGCCGTACATTTTTTTCAAAAATATATTTTTGTGTGAAAAGCCTCTCCTGAAAGAAAATGTGGGGAGTGCTGCAAAGTTTGTCAACTTCACCAAATTCAACACGTGAAACTTTATTGACCTGTTCTATGTTCATTATACACATCATGCGAATATAGAAGCTTAAAAGATTTTTCCTTTGGATACCCTGCATCTCCTACAGCAAATAGCTATAGTTTACATGTGTGTATCTTTTTAAATGAACTTAGATACTTTATGAAAGGATATTCTTCCCATCGATATATATTGGTGGTCATCAATAGTAAGGTTTAGTATAGGTAAAATCTCACCTTATTAAAATCTAAACTGAAGCCTGCTTGGCAGAATCCCTGGCCCTCAGGGTCTGGGTTGCCTGGAAAGAGAGCAGAATATAGAGCAGTGAGGGATGACGTCTCAAGTACAGATGTATAAAAACAGGGCCCTATAATGTCCATCTAGAAAAAAGAAATGGTCATCACGAGGATATTAAGTACTTTGTGCACATGAGTTAGCTTCCTACTTTAGGACCAAACATTATATACCATTTACATTAGAAAGGACTCGCTTCTACAAGAAGTACTATAACATTAACATTATGATGCTTGAAAAAGAGGAACACTTTTAAAGAGATTAATTATTTACTTCATGTTAAGTGATTTCCTATACAGAAATGTAAACAGAAACATTTGTATCAATAATTGAAAGCATGTTCCAGTATATACACTTTGCATTTCGAATGACTATATGTTGTAGCATGTTTTATGATTAATGCGTTGTAAAAGCTACCCTCAAATGGAGGATTCATTTGCATTTTGTCTCACACACTGTAAAGAAAAATGAATATGTTAAGGACTGTCTATTATTGATGTGTATATTTCATATTTGCGATGTTTATTGTTCAGACAGAGTTCATCATTCAAACAAACCCCCTTAATTTCTTAGAATATTACAAAGCCATCACAACTTAAAGCACATTTCTACAATTATTTCCTTGATGTCAGATTTCGTAAATCTTTCTCTCTGCTTCACTAAAAAATACTAACTACTGAAATGTCACTTACATTAATACATGATAATGATAGCAATGCAACAGCACAGGATAAGGGCTTTACAAATTGGAGAAACCACGCTTTGGCAAAGGCAATAGGTCTGGTGTTGACTGCCATCCTATTGGCTTTGTCAATGCTTACTTTGATTTGTCATTGTTTTTGTAAAACTTTATTTTTGAAGGGCTGCTGGTCCCTCGCAAAAATAAAATAATAACATTGGCTAAAAGCAAAAATATGTTTTAAGACTCAGAGAGCCCAATTTGCCTACCCAGTCCCTACTGCTGAAGGGAACTATTTAGTGTATCGATGTGCACATTGTGAAAGAGCCTAATGCTATCACTATCAGTATAGTTAACCAATGGCTGACGTGGGCTGACTTACTGCTCCATGCTATGTGCTGTGGTCAGTGGCAGACAAATGAGAGGGACACATGACAGACCAATGAATGAAGCGTCCTGGCTGAAAGCCCCTATAAATAAATATATCATGTGTAATTTTGGTAAAATCAAAAGGCCCTGGCTGATGCCACACCTAACTAATTAAAGATCCCACGGGATTTAACTATGCTTCAATAAGCCCAGGTCTAAGGACACTTGCTGAGAGAGCTCAGTGATCTCTGTGCCATCAAATTCTCAAAGTATCAAAGCCTGCTTGGGACTGCACAAGAAAAGAGAACACACCACCACTACTGGGGGTTTACCACAAGAGGCCATAAGTGAAATTTCAGTTCGTTTTAAGAATACTGCCACCTGAGTGAAATGAATACTACCTTATAATAAGTGAACTGTTACAATGCCATATTTAGTGTAACAGGAATGGCATGTGTAACATATGAGTTTGTTTGTCCTACATATAGTCTAAATCCAAAGGACTTTACCCAGTTGTAGGAAGTTGGCTCTGTATGTGCTATTTCAAAGTAAGGAATAGCATGCACAGAGTCCAAGGGTTCCCCTTAGAGGTAAGATAGTGGCAAAAAGAGATAATACCAATGCTCTATTTTGTGGTAGTGTGGTCGAGCAGTAGGCTTATCCAAGGAGTAGTGTTAAGCATTTGTTGTACATACACATAGACAATAAATGAGGTACACACACTCAGAGACAAATCCAGCCAATAGGTTTTTATATAGAAAAATATATTTTCTTAGTTTATTTTAAGAACCACAGGTTCAAATTCTACATGTAATATCTCATTCGAAAGGTATTGCAGGTAAGTACTTTAGGAACTTCAAATCATCAAAATTGCATGTATACTTTTCAAGTTATTCACAAATAGCTGTTTTAAAAGTGGACACTTAGTGCAATTTTCACAGTTCCTAGGGGAGGTAAGTTTTTGTTAGGTTAACCAGGTAAGTAAGACACTTACAGGGCTTAGTTCTTGGTCCAAGGTAGCCCACCGTTGGGGGTTCAGAGCAACCCCAAAGTCACCACACCAGCAGCTCAGGGCCGGTCAGGTGCAGAGTTCAAAGTGGTGCCCCGAACACATAGGCTAGAATGGAGAGAAGGGGGTGCCCCGGTTCCGGTCTGCTTGCAGGTAAGTACCCGCGTCTTCGGAGGGCAGACCAGGGGGGTTTTGTAGGGCACCGGGGGGGACACAAGTCCACACAGAAATTTCACCCTCAGCAGCGCGGGGGCGGCCGGGTGCAGTGTAGAAACAGGCGTCGGGTTTGCAATGTTAGTCTATGAGAGATCTCGGGATCTCTTCAGCGCTGCAGGCAGGCAAGGGGGGGATTCCTCGGGGAAACCTCCACTTGGGCGAGGGAGAGGGACTCCTGGGGGTCACTCCTCCAGTGAAAGTCCGGTCCTTCAGGTCCTGGGGGCTGCGGGTGCAGGGTCTCTCCCAGGCGTCGGGACTTTAGGTTCAAAGAGTCGCGGTCAGGGGAAGCCTCGGGATTCCCTCTGCAGGCGGCGCTGTGGGGGCTCAGGGGGGACAGGTTTTGGTACTCACAGTATCAGAGTAGTCCTGGGGTCCCTCCTGAGGTGTTGGATCGCCACCAGCCGAGTCGGGGTCGCCGGGTGCAGTGTTGCAAGTCTCACGCTTCTTGCGGGGAGCTTGCAGGGTTCTTTAACGCTGCTGGAAACAAAGTTGCAGCTTTTCTTGGAGCAGGTCCGCTGTCCTCGGGAGTTTCTTGTCTTTTCGAAGCAGGGGCAGTCCTCAGAGGATGTCGAGGTTGCTGGTCCCTTTGGAAGGCGTCGCTGGAGCAGGATCTTTGGAAGGCAGGAGACAGGCCGGTGAGTTTCTGGAGCCAAGGCAGTTGTCGTCTTCTGGTCTTCCGCTGCAGGGGTTTTCAGCTGGGCAGTCCTTCTTCTTGTAGTTGCAGGAATCTAATTTTCTAGGGTTCAGGGTAGCTCTTAAATACTAAATTTAAGGGCGTGTTTAGGTCTGGGGGGTTAGTAGCCAATGGCTACTAGCCCTGAGGGTGGGTACACCCTCTTTGTGCCTCCTCCCAAGGGGAGGGGGACACAATCCTAACCCTATTGGGGGAATCCTCCATCTGCAAGATGGAGGATTTCTAAAAGTTAGAGTCACCTCAGCTCAGGACACCTTAGGGGCTGTCCTGACTGGCCAGTGACTCCTCCTTGTTTTTCTCATTATTTTCTCCGGCCTTGCCGCCAAAAGTGGGGCCTGGCCGGAGGGGGCGGGCAACTCCACTAGCTGGAGTGTCCTGCTGGGTTGGCACAAAGGAGGTGAGCCTTTGAGGCTCACCGCCAGGTGTGACAATTCCTGCCTGGGGGAGGTGTTAGCATCTCCACCCAGTGCAGGCTTTGTTACTGGCCTCAGAGTGACAAAGGCACTCTCCCCATGGGGCCAGCAACATGTCTCGGTTTGTGGCAGGCTGCTAAAACTAGTCAGCCTACACAGATAGTCGGTTAAGTTTCAGGGGGCACCTCTAAGGTGCCCTCTGGGGTGTATTTTACAATAAAATGTACACTGGCATCAGTGTGCATTTATTGTGCTGAGAAGTTTGATACCAAACTTCCCAGTTTTCAGTGTAGCCATTATGGTGCTGTGGAGTTCGTGTTTGACAGACTCCCAGACCATATACTCTTATGGCTACCCTGCACCTACAATGTCTAAGGTTTTGTTTAGACACTGTAGTGGTACCATGCTCATGCACTGGTACCCTCACCTATGGTATAGTGCACCCTGCCTTAGGGCTGTAAGGCCTGCTAGAGGGGTGGCTTACCTATACTGCATAGGCAGTGAGAGGCTGGCATGGCACCCTGAGGGGAGTGCCATGTCGACTTACTCGTTTTGTCCTCACTAGCACACACAAGCTGGCAAGCAGTGTGTCTGTGCTGAGTGAGAGGTCTCCAGGGTGGCATAAGACATGCTGCAGCCCTTAGAGACCTTCCTTGGCATCAGGGCCCTTGGTACTAGAAGTACCAGTTACAAGGGACTTATCTGGATGCCAGGGTCTGCCAATTGTGGATACAAAAGTACAGGTTAGGGAAAGAACACTGGTGCTGGGGCCTGGTTAGCAGGCCTCAGCACACTTTCAATTGTAAACATAGCATCAGCAAAGGCAAAAAGTCAGGGGGCAACCATGCCAAGGAGGCATTTCCTTACACAACCCCCCCCCCAAACGAAAGAGGATGAGACTAACCTTTCCCAAGAGAGTCTTCATTTTCTAAGTGGAAGAACCTGGAAAGGCCATCTGCATTGGCATGGGCAGTCCCAGGTCTGTGTTCCACTATAAAGTCCATTCCCTGTAGGGAGATGGACCACCTCAACAGTTTAGGATTTTCACCTTTCATTTGCATCAGCCATTTGAGAGGTCTGTGGTCAGTTTGAACTAGGAAGTGAGTCCCAAAGAGGTATGGTCTCAGCTTCTTCAGGGACCAAACCACAGCAAAGGCCTCCCTCTCAATGGCACTCCAACGCTGCTCCCTGGGGAGTAACCTCCTGCTAATGAAAGCAACAGGCTGGTCAAGGCCATCATCATTTGTTTGGGACAAAACTGCCCCTATCCCATGTTCAGAGGCATCAGTCTGCACAATGAACTGCTTAGAATAATCTGGAGCTTTTAGAACTGGTGCTGAGCACATTGCTTGTTTCAGGGTGTCAAAGGCCTGTTGGCATTCCACAGTCCAGTTCACTTTCTTGGGCATTTTCTTGGAGGTGAGTTCAGTGAGGGCTGTCACAATGGATCCATATCCCTTCACAAACCTCCTTTAATACCCAGTCAAGCCAAGGAATGCCTTGACTTGAGTCTGGGTTTTTGGAGCTACCCAGTCCAGAATAGTCTGGATCTTGGGTTGGAGTGGCTGAACTTGGCCTCCACCTACAAGGTGGCCCAAGTAAACCACAGTTCCCTGCCCTATCTGGCATTTGGATGCCTTGATAGAGAGGCCTGCAGATTGCAGAGCCTTCAAAACCTTCTTCAGGTGGACCAGGTGATCCTGCCAGGTGGAGCTAAAGACAGCGATATCATCAAGATAAGCTGTGCTAAAGGACTCCAAGCCAGCAAGGACTTGATTCACCAACCTTTGGAAGGTGGCAGGGGCATTCTTTAAACCAAAGGGCATAACAGTAAACTGGTAATGCCCATCAGGTGTGGAGAATGCTGTTTTCTCTTTTGCTCCAGGTGCCATTTTTATTTGCCAGTACCCTGCTGTCAAGTCAAAGGTACTTAAGAATTTGGCAGCACCTAATTTGTCTATGAGCTCATCAGCTCTTGGAATTGGATGAGCATCTGTCTTGGTGACAGAATTGAGCCCTCTGTAGTCCACACAAAACCTCAACTCTTTCTTTCCATCTTTGGTGTGAGGTTTGGGGACTAAGACCACTGGGCTAGCCCAGGGGCTGTCAGAGCGCTCAATTACTCCCAATTCCAGCATCTTGTGGACTTCCACCTTGATGCTTTCCTTAACATGGTCAGACTGTCTAAAGATTTTGTTTTTGACAGGCATGCTGTCTCCTGTGTCCACATCATGGGTACACAGGTGTGTCTGACCAGGGGTTAAGGAGAAGAGTTCAGGAAACTGTTGTAGGACTCTCCTACAATCGGCTTGCTGTTGGCCAGAGAGGGTGTCTGAGTAGATCACTCCATCTACTGTGCCATCTTTTGGGTCTGATGACAGAAGATCAGGGAGAGGTTCACTCTCTGCCTCCTGATCCTCATCTGTTACCATCAACAGATTCACATCAGCCCTGTCATGGAAGAGCTTAAGGCGGTTCACATGGATCACCCTCTTGGGGCTCCTGCTTGTGCCCAGGTCCACCAAGTAGGTGACCTGACTCTTCCTTTCTAGTACTGGGTAAGGGCCACTCCATTTGTCCTGGAGTGCCCTGGGAGCCACAGGCTCCAGAACCCAGACTTTCTGCCCTGGTTGGAACTCAACCAGTGCAGCCTTTTGGTCATACCAAAACTTCTGGAGCTGTTGGCTGGCCTCAAGGTTTTTGGTTGCCTTTTCCATGTACTCTGCCATTCTAGAGCGAAGGCCAAGTACATAGTCCACTATGTCTTGTTTTGGCTCATGGAGAGGTCTCTCCCAGCCTTCTTTAACAAGAGCAAGTGGTCCCCTTACAGGATGACCAAACAGAAGTTCAAAGGGTGAGAATCCTACTCCCTTCTGTGGCACCTCTCTGTAAGCGAAAAGCAGACATGGCAAGAGGACATCGCATCTCCTTTTGAGCTTTTCTGGGAGCCCCATGATCATGCCTTTTAATGTCTTGTTGAATCTCTCCACCAAGCCATTAGTTTGTGGATGGTATGGTGTAGTGAATTTATAAGTCACTCCACACTCATTCCACATGTGCTTTAGGTATGCTGACATGAAGTTGGTACCTCTGTCAGACACCACCTCCTTAGGGAAACCCACTCTGGTAAAGATACCAATGAGGGCCTTGGCTACTGCAGGGGCAGTAGTCGACCTAAGGGGAATAGCTTCAGGATACCTGGTAGCATGATCCACTACTACCAGGATATACATATTTCCTGAGGCTGTGGGAGGTTCTAGTGGACCAACTATGTCCACACCCACTCTTTCAAAGGGAACCCCCACCACTGGAAGTGGAATGAGGGGGGCCTTTGGATGCCCACCTGTCTTACCACTGGCTTGACAGGTGGGGCAGGAGAGGCAAAACTCCTTAACCATGTTGGACATATTGGGCCAGTAGAAGTGGTTGACTAACCTCTCCCACGTCTTGGTTTGTCCCAAATGTCCAGCAAGGGGAATGTCATGGGCCAATGTTAGGATGAACTCTCTGAACAGCTGAGGCACTACCACTCTCCTAGTGGCACCAGGTTTGGGGTCTCTGGCCTCAGTGTACAGGAGTCCATCTTCCCAATAGACCCTATGCGTTCCATTTTTCTTGCCTTTGGACTCTTCAGCAGCTTGCTGCCTAAGGCCTTCAAGAGAGGGACAGGTTTCTTGTCCCTTACACAGCTCCTCCCTTCAGGGTCCCCCTGGGCCTAAGAGCTCAACCTGGTAAGGTTCAAGCTCCAAAGGCTCAGTTCCCTCAGAGGGCAGAACTTCTTCCTGAGAAGAGAGGTTCCCTTTCTTTTGCTGTGTTGCAGTTGGTTTCCCAACTGACTTTCCTTTCCTCTTGGTAGGCTGGGCCATTCTTCCAGACTCCAGCTCTACTTGTTCACCCTGTGCCTTGCACTGTGCTCTTGTTTTCACACACACCAGTTCAGGGATACCCAGCATTGCTGCATGGGTTTTTAGTTCTACCTCAGCCCATGCTGAGGACTCCAGGTCATTTCCAAGCAGACAGTCCACTGGGATATTTGAGGAGACCACCACCTGTTTCAGGCCATTGACCCCTCCCCATTCTAAAGTAACCATTGCCATGGGATGTACTTTTTTCTGATTGTCAGCGTTGGTGACTGTGTAAGTTTTTCCAGTCAGGTATTGGCCAGGGGAAACCAGTTTCTCTGTCACCATGGTGACACTGGCCCCTGTATCCCTCAGGCCCTCTATTCTAGTCCCATTAATTAAGAGTTGCTGTCTGTATTTTTGCATGTTAGGCGGCCAGACAGCTAGTGTGGCTAAATCCACCCCACCCTCAGAAACTAGAGTAGCTTCAGTGTGGACCCTGATTTGCTCTGGGCACACTGTTGATCCCACTTGGAGACTAGCCATACCAGTGTTACCTGGATGGGAGTTTGGAGTGGAACCTTTCTTGGGACAGGCCTTGTCTCCAGTTTGGTGTCCATGCTGTTTACAGCTATGACACCAGGCCTTTTTGGGATCAAAGTTTTTACCCTTGTACCCATTGTTTTGTGAAGAGGCTCTGGGCCCACCCTCCTGTGCAGGTTTTTGGGGGCCTGTAGAAGATTCTTTACTATTTTTAGTTTTGGTTGTCTCATCACCCTTCCCCTGGGGAGTCTTTGTGACCCCTTTCTTTTGGTCACCCCCTGTTGAAGTCTTGGACACCCTTGTCTTGACCCAATGGTCCGCCTTCTTTCCCAATTCTTGGGGAGAAATTGGTCCTAGGTCTACCAGATGCTGATGCAGTTTATCATTGAAACAATTACTTAACAGGTGTTCTTTCACAAATAAATTGTACAGCCCATCATAATTACTTACACCACTGCCTTGAATCCAACCATCTAGTGTTTTCACTGAGTAGTCAACAAAGTCAACCCAGGTCTGGCTCGAGGATTTTTGAGCCCCCCTGAACCTAATCCTGTACTCCTCAGTGGAGAATCCAAAGCCCTCAATCAGGGTACCCTTCATGAGGTCATAAGATTCTGCATCTTTTCCAGAGAGTGTGAGGAGTCTATCCCTACACTTTCCAGTGAACATTTCCCAAAGGAGAGCACCCCAGTGAGATCTGTTCACTTTTCTGGTTACACAAGCCCTCTCAAAAGCTGTGAACCACTTGGTGATGTCATCACCATCTTCAAATTTTGTCACAATCCCTTTGGGGATTTTTAACATGTCAGGAGAATCTCTGACCCTATTTATATTGCTGCCACCATTGATGGGTCCTAGGCCCATCTCTTGTCTTTCCCTTTCTATGGCTAGGAGCTGTCTCTCTAAAGCCAATCTTTTGGCCATCCTGGCTAACAGGAGGTCATCTTCACTGAGAGCATCCTCAGTGATTTCAGAAATGTGGGACCCTCCTGTGAGGGACTCACTATTTCTGACTAACACAGTTGGAGACAGGACTTGAGGGGTCCTGTTCTCCCTATTTAGGACTGGAGGAGGGACATTGGCCTCCAAGTCACTAATTTCTTCCTCTGTGATGTCACCATCAGAGGGGTTGGCTTTTTCAAACTCTGCCAACAGCTCCTGGAGCTGAATTTTGGTAGGTCTGGAGCCAATGGTTATTTTCTTTATATTACAGAGAGACCTTAGCTCCCTCATCTTAAGATGGAGGTAAGGTGTGGTGTCGAGTTCCACCACATTCATCTCTGTATCAGACATTATTCTGCTAAGAGTTGGAATACTTTTTAAAGAATCTAAAACTGTTTCTAGAATCTAATTTCAAACTTTTAACAAACTTTTAAACTCTAAAAGACAATGCTAAACAGGGACTTAACACACAAGGCCCTAGCAGGACTTTTAAGAATTTAGAAAAATTTCAAATTGCAAAAATGAATTTCTAATGACAATTTTGGAATTTGTCGTGTGATCAGGTATTGGCTGAGTAGTCCAGCAAATGCAAAGTCTTGTACCCCACCGCTGATCCACCAATGTAGGAAGTTGGCTCTGTATGTGCTATTTCAAAGTAAGGAATAGCATGCACAGAGTCCAAGGGTTCCCCTTAGAGGTAAGATAGTGGCAAAAAGAGATAATACCAATGCTCTATTTTGTGGTAGTGTGGTCGAGCAGTAGGCTTATCCAAGGAGTAGTGTTAAGCATTTGTTGTACATACACATAGACAATAAATGAGGTACACACACTCAGAGACAAATCCAGCCAATAGGTTTTTATATAGAAAAATATCTTTTCTTAGTTTATTTTAAGAACCACAGGTTCAAATTCTACATGTAATATCTCATTCGAAAGGTATTGCAGGTAAGTACTTTAGGAACTTCAAATCATCAAAATTGCATGTATACTTTTCAAGTTATTCACAAATAGCTGTTTTAAAAGTGGACACAGTGCAATTTTCACAGTTCCTAGGGGAGGTAAGTTTTTGTTAGGTTAACCAGGTAAGTAAGACACTTACAGGGCTTAGTTCTTGGTCCAAGGTAGCCCACCGTTGGGGGTTCAGAGCAACCCCAAAGTCACCACACCAGCAGCTCAGGGCCGGTCAGGTGCAGAGTTCAAAGTGGTGCCCAGAACACATAGGCTAGAATGGAGAGAAGGGGGTGCCCCGGTTCCGGTCTGCTTGCAGGTAAGTACCCGCGTCTTCGGAGGGCAGACCAGGGGGGTTTTGTAGGGCACCGGGGGGGACACAAGTCCACACAGAAATTTCACCCTCAGCAGCGCGGGGGCGGCCGGGTGCAGTGTAGAAACAGGCGTCGGGTTTGCAATGTTAGTCTATGAGAGATCTCGGGATCTCTTCAGCGCTGCAGGCAGGCAAGGGGGGGATTCCTCGGGGAAACCTCCACTTGGGCGAGGGAGAGGGACTCCTGGGGGTCACTCCTCCAGTGAAAGTCCGGTCCTTCAGGTCCTGGGGGCTGCGGGTGCAGGGTCTCTCCCAGGCGTCGGGACTTTAGGTTCAAAGAGTCGCGGTCAGGGGAAGCCTCGGGATTCCCTCTGCAGGCGGCGCTGTGGGGGCTCAGGGGGGACAGGTTTTGGTACTCACAGTATCAGAGTAGTCCTGGGGTCCCTCCTGAGGTGTTGGATCGCCACCAGCCGAGTCGGGGTCGCCGGGTGCAGTGTTGCAAGTCTCACGCTTCTTGCGGGGAGCTTGCAGGGTTCTTTAACGCTGCTGGAAACAAAGTTGCAGCTTTTCTTGGAGCAGGTCCGCTGTCCTCGGGAGTTTCTTGTCTTTTCGAAGCAGGGGCAGTCCTCAGAGGATGTCGAGGTCGCTGGTCCCTTTGGAAGGCGTCGCTGGAGCAGGATCTTTGGAAGGCAGGAGACAGGCCGGTGAGTTTCTGGAGCCAAGGCAGTTGTCGTCTTCTGGTCTTCCGCTGCAGGGGTTTTCAGCTGGGCAGTCCTTCTTCTTGTAGTTGCAGGAATCTAATTTTCTAGGGTTCAGGGTAGCTCTTAAATACTAAATTTAAGGGCGTGTTTAGGTCTGGGGGGTTAGTAGCCAATGGCTACTAGCCCTGAGGGTGGGTACACCCTCTTTGTGCCTCCTCCCAAGGGGAGGGGGACACAATCCTAACCCTATTGGGGGAATCCTCCATCTGCAAGATGGAGGATTTCTAAAAGTTAGAGTCACCTCAGCTCAGGACACCTTAGGGGCTGTCCTGACTGGCCAGTGACTCCTCCTTGTTTTTCTCATTATTTTCTCCGGCCTTGCCGCCAAAAGTGGGGCCTGGCCGGAGGGGGCGGGCAACTCCACTAGCTGGAGTGTCCTGCTGGGTTGGCACAAAGGAGGTGAGCCTTTGAGGCTCACCGCCAGGTGTGACAATTCCTGCCTGGGGGAGGTGTTAGCATCTCCACCCAGTGCAGGCTTTGTTACTGGCCTCAGAGTGACAAAGGCACTCTCCCCATGGGGCCAGCAACATGTCTCGGTTTGTGGCAGGCTGCTAAAACTAGTCAGCCTACACAGATAGTCGGTTAAGTTTCAGGGGGCACCTCTAAGGTGCCCTCTGGGGTGTATTTTACAATAAAATGTACACTGGCATCAGTGTGCATTTATTGTGCTGAGAAGTTTGATACCAAACTTCCCAGTTTTCAGTGTAGCCATTATGGTGCTGTGGAGTTCGTGTTTGACAGACTCCCAGACCATATACTCTTATGGCTACCCTGCACCTACAATGTCTAAGGTTTTGTTTAGACACTGTAGTGGTACCATGCTCATGCACTGGTACCCTCACCTATGGTATAGTGCACCCTGCCTTAGGGCTGTAAGGCCTGCTAGAGGGGTGGCTTACCTATACTGCATAGGCAGTGAGAGGCTGGCATGGCACCCTGAGGGGAGTGCCATGTCGACTTACTCGTTTTGTCCTCACTAGCACACACAAGCTGGCAAGCAGTGTGTCTGTGCTGAGTGAGAGGTCTCCAGGGTGGCATAAGACATGCTGCAGCCCTTAGAGACCTTCCTTGGCATCAGGGCCCTTGGTACTAGAAGTACCAGTTACAAGGGACTTATCTGGATGCCAGGGTCTGCCAATTGTGGATACAAAAGTACAGGTTAGGGAAAGAACACTGGTGCTGGGGCCTGGTTAGCAGGCCTCAGCACACTTTCAATTGTAAACATAGCATCAGCAAAGGCAAAAAGTCAGGGGGCAACCATGCCAAGGAGGCATTTCCTTACACAACCCCCCCCCAAACGAAAGAGGATGAGACTAACCTTTCCCAAGAGAGTCTTCATTTTCTAAGTGGAAGAACCTGGAAAGGCCATCTGCATTGGCATGGGCAGTCCCAGGTCTGTGTTCCACTATAAAGTCCATTCCCTGTAGGGAGATGGACCACCTCAACAGTTTAGGATTTTCACCTTTCATTTGCATCAGCCATTTGAGAGGTCTGTGGTCAGTTTGAACTAGGAAGTGAGTCCCAAAGAGGTATGGTCTCAGCTTCTTCAGGGACCAAACCACAGCAAAGGCCTCCCTCTCAATGGCACTCCAACGCTGCTCCCTGGGGAGTAACCTCCTGCTAATGAAAGCAACAGGCTGGTCAAGGCCATCATCATTTGTTTGGGACAAAACTGCCCCTATCCCATGTTCAGAGGCATCAGTCTGCACAATGAACTGCTTAGAATAATCTGGAGCTTTTAGAACTGGTGCTGAGCACATTGCTTGTTTCAGGGTGTCAAAGGCCTGTTGGCATTCCACAGTCCAGTTCACTTTCTTGGGCATTTTCTTGGAGGTGAGTTCAGTGAGGGCTGTCACAATGGATCCATATCCCTTCACAAACCTCCTGTAATACCCAGTCAAGCCAAGGAATGCCCTGACTTGAGTCTGGGTTTTTGGAGCTACCCAGTCCAGAATAGTCTGGATCTTGGGTTGGAGTGGCTGAACTTGGCCTCCACCTACAAGGTGGCCCAAGTAAACCACAGTTCCCTGCCCTATCTGGCATTTGGATGCCTTGATAGAGAGGCCTGCAGATTGCAGAGCCTTCAAAACCTTCTTCAGGTGGACCAGGTGATCCTGCCAGGTGGAGCTAAAGACAGCGATATCATCAAGATAAGCTGTGCTAAAGGACTCCAAGCCAGCAAGGACTTGATTCACCAACCTTTGGAAGGTGGCAGGGGCATTCTTTAAACCAAAGGGCATAACAGTAAACTGGTAATGCCCATCAGGTGTGGAGAATGCTGTTTTCTCTTTTGCTCCAGGTGCCATTTTTATTTGCCAGTACCCTGCTGTCAAGTCAAAGGTACTTAAGAATTTGGCAGCACCTAATTTGTCTATGAGCTCATCAGCTCTTGGAATTGGATGAGCATCTGTCTTGGTGACAGAATTGAGCCCTCTGTAGTCCACACAAAACCTCAACTCTTTCTTTCCATCTTTGGTGTGAGGTTTGGGGACTAAGACCACTGGGCTAGCCCAGGGGCTGTCAGAGCGCTCAATTACTCCCAATTCCAGCATCTTGTGGACTTCCACCTTGATGCTTTCCTTAACATGGTCAGACTGTCTAAAGATTTTGTTTTTGACAGGCATGCTGTCTCCTGTGTCCACATCATGGGTACACAGGTGTGTCTGACCAGGGGTTAAGGAGAAGAGTTCAGGAAACTGTTGTAGGACTCTCCTACAATCGGCTTGCTGTTGGCCAGAGAGGGTGTCTGAGTAGATCACTCCATCTACTGTGCCATCTTTTGGGTCTGATGACAGAAGATCAGGGAGAGGTTCACTCTCTGCCTCCTGATCCTCATCTGTTACCATCAACAGATTCACATCAGCCCTGTCATGGAAGAGCTTAAGGCGGTTCACATGGATCACCCTCTTGGGGCTCCTGCTTGTGCCCAGGTCCACCAAGTAGGTGACCTGACTCTTCCTTTCTAGTACTGGGTAAGGGCCACTCCATTTGTCCTGGAGTGCCCTGGGAGCCACAGGCTCCAGAACCCAGACTTTCTGCCCTGGTTGGAACTCAACCAGTGCAGCCTTTTGGTCATACCAAAACTTCTGGAGCTGTTGGCTGGCCTCAAGGTTTTTGGTTGCCTTTTCCATGTACTCTGCCATTCTAGAGCGAAGGCCAAGTACATAGTCCACTATGTCTTGTTTTGGCTCATGGAGAGGTCTCTCCCAGCCTTCTTTAACAAGAGCAAGTGGTCCCCTTACAGGATGACCAAACAGAAGTTCAAAGGGTGAGAATCCTACTCCCTTCTGTGGCACCTCTCTGTAAGCGAAAAGCAGACATGGCAAGAGGACATCCCATCTCCTTTTGAGCTTTTCTGGGAGCCCCATGATCATGCCTTTTAATGTCTTGTTGAATCTCTCCACCAAGCCATTAGTTTGTGGATGGTATGGTGTAGTGAATTTATAAGTCACTCCACACTCATTCCACATGTGCTTTAGGTATGCTGACATGAAGTTGGTACCTCTGTCAGACACCACCTCCTTAGGGAAACCCACTCTGGTAAAGATACCAATGAGGGCCTTGGCTACTGCAGGGGCAGTAGTCGACCTAAGGGGAATAGCTTCAGGATACCTGGTAGCATGATCCACTACTACCAGGATATACATATTTCCTGAGGCTGTGGGAGGTTCTAGTGGACCAACTATGTCCACACCCACTCTTTCAAAGGGAACCCCCACCACTGGAAGTGGAATGAGGGGGGCCTTTGGATGCCCACCTGTCTTACCACTGGCTTGACAGGTGGGGCAGGAGAGGCAAAACTCCTTAACCATGTTGGACATATTGGGCCAGTAGAAGTGGTTGACTAACCTCTCCCACGTCTTGGTTTGTCCCAAATGTCCAGCAAGGGGAATGTCATGGGCCAATGTTAGGATGAACTCTCTGAACAGCTGAGGCACTACCACTCTCCTAGTGGCACCAGGTTTGGGGTCTCTGGCCTCAGTGTACAGGAGTCCATCTTCCCAATAGACCCTATGCGTTCCATTTTTCTTGCCTTTGGACTCTTCAGCAGCTTGCTGCCTAAGGCCTTCAAGAGAGGGACAGGTTTCTTGTCCCTTACACAGCTCCTCCCTTGAGGGTCCCCCTGGGCCTAAGAGCTCAACCTGGTAAGGTTCAAGCTCCAAAGGCTCAGTTCCCTCAGAGGGCAGAACTTCTTCCTGAGAAGAGAGGTTCCCTTTCTTTTGCTGTGTTGCAGTTGGTTTCCCAACTGACTTTCCTTTCCTCTTGGTAGGCTGGGCCATTCTTCCAGACTCCAGCTCTACTTGTTCACCCTGTGCCTTGCACTGTGCTCTTGTTTTCACACACACCAGTTCAGGGATACCCAGCATTGCTGCATGGGTTTTTAGTTCTACCTCAGCCCATGCTGAGGACTCCAGGTCATTTCCAAGCAGACAGTCCACTGGGATATTTGAGGAGACCACCACCTGTTTCAGGCCATTGACCCCTCCCCATTCTAAAGTAACCATTGCCATGGGATGTACTTTTTTCTGATTGTCAGCGTTGGTGACTGTGTAAGTTTTTCCAGTCAGGTATTGGCCAGGGGAAACCAGTTTCTCTGTCACCATGGTGACACTGGCCCCTGTATCCCTCAGGCCCTCTATTCTAGTCCCATTAATTAAGAGTTGCTGTCTGTATTTTTGCATGTTAGGCGGCCAGACAGCTAGTGTGGCTAAATCCACCCCACCCTCAGAAACTAGAGTAGCTTCAGTGTGGACCCTGATTTGCTCTGGGCACACTGTTGATCCCACTTGGAGACTAGCCATACCAGTGTTACCTGGATGGGAGTTTGGAGTGGAACCTTTCTTGGGACAGGCCTTGTCTCCAGTTTGGTGTCCATGCTGTTTACAGCTATGACACCAGGCCTTTTTGGGATCAAAGTTTTTACCCTTGTACCCATTGTTTTGTGAAGAGGCTCTGGGCCCACCCTCCTGTGCAGGTTTTTGGGGGCCTGTAGAAGATTCTTTACTATTTTTAGTTTTGGTTGTCTCATCACCCTTCCCCTGGGGAGTCTTTGTGACCCCTTTCTTTTGGTCACCCCCTGTTGAAGTCTTGGACACCCTTGTCTTGACCCAATGGTCCGCCTTCTTTCCCAATTCTTGGGGAGAAATTGGTCCTAGGTCTACCAGATGCTGATGCAGTTTATCATTGAAACAATTACTTAACAGGTGTTCTTTCACAAATAAATTGTACAGCCCATCATAATTACTTACACCACTGCCTTGAATCCAACCATCTAGTGTTTTCACTGAGTAGTCAACAAAGTCAACCCAGGTCTGGCTCGAGGATTTTTGAGCCCCCCTGAACCTAATCCTGTACTCCTCAGTGGAGAATCCAAAGCCCTCAATCAGGGTACCCTTCATGAGGTCATAAGATTCTGCATCTTTTCCAGAGAGTGTGAGGAGTCTATCCCTACACTTTCCAGTGAACATTTCCCAAAGGAGAGCACCCCAGTGAGATCTGTTCACTTTTCTGGTTACACAAGCCCTCTCAAAAGCTGTGAACCACTTGGTGATGTCATCACCATCTTCAAATTTTGTCACAATCCCTTTGGGGATTTTTAACATGTCAGGAGAATCTCTGACCCTATTTATATTGCTGCCACCATTGATGGGTCCTAGGCCCATCTCTTGTCTTTCCCTTTCTATGGCTAGGAGCTGTCTCTCTAAAGCCAATCTTTTGGCCATCCTGGCTAACAGGAGGTCATCTTCACTGAGAGCATCCTCAGTGATTTCAGAAATGTGGGACCCTCCTGTGAGGGACTCACTATTTCTGACTAACACAGTTGGAGACAGGACTTGAGGGGTCCTGTTCTCCCTATTTAGGACTGGAGGAGGGACATTGGCCTCCAAGTCACTAATTTCTTCCTCTGTGATGTCATCATCAGAGGGGTTGGCTTTTTCAAACTCTGCCAACAGCTCCTGGAGCTGAATTTTGGTAGGTCTGGAGCCAATGGTTATTTTCTTTATATTACAGAGAGACCTTAGCTCCCTCATCTTAAGATGGAGGTAAGGTGTGGTGTCGAGTTCCACCACATTCATCTCTGTATCAGACATTATTCTGCTAAGAGTTGGAATACTTTTTAAAGAATCTAAAACTGTTTCTAGAATCTAATTTCAAACTTTTAACAAACTTTTAAACTCTAAAAGACAATGCTAAACAGGGACTTAACACACAAGGCCCTAGTAGGACTTTTAAGAATTTAGAAAAATTTCAAATTGCAAAAATGAATTTCTAATGACAATTTTGGAATTTGTCGTGTGATCAGGTATTGGCTGAGTAGTCCAGCAAATGCAAAGTCTTGTACCCCACCGCTGATCCACCAATGTAGGAAGTTGGCTCTGTATGTGCTATTTCAAAGTAAGGAATAGCATGCACAGAGTCCAAGGGTTCCCCTTAGAGGTAAGATAGTGGCAAAAAGAGATAATACCAATGCTCTATTTTGTGGTAGTGTGGTCGAGCAGTAGGCTTATCCAAGGAGTAGTGTTAAGCATTTGTTGTACATACACATAGACAATAAATGAGGTACACACACTCAGAGACAAATCCAGCCAATAGGTTTTTATATAGAAAAATATCTTTTCTTAGTTTATTTTAAGAACCACAGGTTCAAATTCTACATGTAATATCTCATTCGAAAGGTATTGCAGGTAAGTACTTTAGGAACTTCAAATCATCAAAATTGCATGTATACTTTTCAAGTTATTCACAAATAGCTGTTTTAAAAGTGGACACAGTGCAATTTTCACAGTTCCTAGGGGAGGTAAGTTTTTGTTAGGTTAACCAGGTAAGTAAGACACTTACAGGGCTTAGTTCTTGGTCCAAGGTAGCCCACCGTTGGGGGTTCAGAGCAACCCCAAAGTCACCACACCAGCAGCTCAGGGCCGGTCAGGTGCAGAGTTCAAAGTGGTGCCCAGAACACATAGGCTAGAATGGAGAGAAGGGGGTGCCCCGGTTCCGGTCTGCTTGCAGGTAAGTACCCGCGTCTTCGGAGGACAGACCAGGGGGGTTTTGTAGGGCACCGGGGGGGACACAAGTCCACACAGAAATTTCACCCTCAGCAGCGCGGGGGCGGCCGGGTGCAGTGTAGAAACAGGCGTCGGGTTTGCAATGTTAGTCTATGAGAGATCTCGGGATCTCTTCAGCGCTGCAGGCAGGCAAGGGGGGGATTCCTCGGGGAAACCTCCACTTGGGCGAGGGAGAGGGACTCCTGGGGGTCACTCCTCCAGTGAAAGTCCGGTCCTTCAGGTCCTGGGGGCTGCGGGTGCAGGGTCTCTCCCAGGCGTCGGGACTGTAGGTTCAAAGAGTCGCGGTCAGGGGAAGCCTCGGGATTCCCTCTGCAGGCGGCGCTGTGGGGGCTCAGGGGCGACAGGTTTTGGTACTCACAGTATCAGAGTAGTCCTGGGGTCCCTCCTGAGGTGTTGGATCGCCACCAGCCGAGTCGGGGTCGCCGGGTGCAGTGTTGCAAGTCTCACGCTTCTTGCGGGGAGCTTGCAGGGTTCTTTAACGCTGCTGGAAACAAAGTTGCAGCTTTTCTTGGAGCAGGTCCGCTGTCCTCGGGAGTTTCTTGTCTTTTCGAAGCAGGGGCAGTCCTCAGAGGATGTCGAGGTCGCTGGTCCCTTTGGAAGGCGTCGCTGGAGCAGGATCTTTGGAAGGCAGGAGACAGGCCGGTGAGTTTCTGGAGCCAAGGCAGTTGTCGTCTTCTGGTCTTCCGCTGCAGGGGTTTTCAGCTGGGCAGTCCTTCTTCTTGTAGTTGCAGGAATCTAATTTTCTAGGGTTCAGGGTAGCTCTTAAATACTAAATTTAAGGGCGTGTTTAGGTCTGGGGGGTTAGTAGCCAATGGCTACTAGCCCTGAGGGTGGGTACACCCTCTTTGTGCCTCCTCCCAAGGGGAGGGGGACACAATCCTAACCCTATTGGGGGAATCCTCCATCTGCAAGATGGAGGATTTCTAAAAGTTAGAGTCACCTCAGCTCAGGACACCTTAGGGGCTGTCCTGACTGGCCAGTGACTCCTCCTTGTTTTTCTCATTATTTTCTCCGGCCTTGCCGCCAAAAGTGGGGCCTGGCCGGAGGGGGCGGGCAACTCCACTAGCTGGAGTGTCCTGCTGGGTTGGCACAAAGGAGGTGAGCCTTTGAGGCTCACCGCCAGGTGTGACAATTCCTGCCTGGGGGAGGTGTTAGCATCTCCACCCAGTGCAGGCTTTGTTACTGGCCTCAGAGTGACAAAGGCACTCTCCCCATGGGGCCAGCAACATGTCTCGGTTTGTGGCAGGCTGCTAAAACTAGTCAGCCTACACAGATAGTCGGTTAAGTTTCAGGGGGCACCTCTAAGGTGCCCTCTGGGGTGTATTTTACAATAAAATGTACACTGGCATCAGTGTGCATTTATTGTGCTGAGAAGTTTGATACCAAACTTCCCAGTTTTCAGTGTAGCCATTATGGTGCTGTGGAGTTCGTGTTTGACAGACTCCCAGACCATATACTCTTATGGCTACCCTGCACCTACAATGTCTAAGGTTTTGTTTAGACACTGTAGGGGTACCATGCTCATGCACTGGTACCCTCACCTATGGTATAGTGCACCCTGCCTTAGGGCTGTAAGGCCTGCTAGAGGGGTGGCTTACCTATACTGCATAGGCAGTGAGAGGCTGGCATGGCACCCTGAGGGGAGTGCCATGTCGACTTACTTGTTTTGTCCTCACTAGCACACACAAGCTGGCAAGCAGTGTGTCTGTGCTGAGTGAGAGGTCTCCAGGGTGGCATAAGACATGCTGCAGCCCTTAGAGACCTTCCTTGGCATCAGGGCCCTTGGTACTAGAAGTACCAGTTACAAGGGACTTATCTGGATGCCAGGGTCTGCCAATTGTGGATACAAAAGTACAGGTTAGGGAAAGAACACTGGTGCTGGGGCCTGGTTAGCAGGCCTCAGCACACTTTCAATTGTAAACATAGCATCAGCAAAGGCAAAAAGTCAGGGGGCAACCATGCCAAGGAGGCATTTCCTTACACCAGTCAATACGGAACTGACCCTTCACTACCTAGTTCATTGTAGTTCAACATTATTTATCTAGTACAGTGAACTGACTAAACATCACTGGCCCTCCAAGCACATATATGGCCTGAAATACTTTAATGACATTAAAAGAATAATACAATAATATATGACTACTTGATGCTTTATTTTGTCTATGCATTGTGCATTTACCACTATCAGATTATAGTCTTAGACTGTAGTGGACTTATGTCTTGTCTTGTCTTTCATAATGTATTAATAAGCAGCCCAACATAGCTACATGTGAGTGCTATCTTGAGCCTAAATGGGATTTCACCATGAGGATCTGTCACTGTATCTGATAACATATCTCTGGCAATTAGTATGTCTACAGTCAATCCATCCATCCATCCATCCATCCAGTGGGCAAATGCGTCCAAAAACATCACAGTTGTATGAATCTGAAAGCCTTCATTTGACAAGTCATTAACAGCTTCAAATCCCCATTCTAATTCACTGATGCCAGCATCATCTCCACATTGCACATCAAACACAAGACCAAGACCCCAAGAATCAATTGTGCCTGCTGAGGAGAGTGACAACATGCAAAACAGAAACTGACTTCAGAGCAACTGTTCTGGTGCCGGGACCTATCTCTCCTTAATGGCTGCATGGTTTCCCAGACACCTGCATGACTACTCTAAAAAACGTTCTGCATTATCAAAACTCTCTGGAAATCTTTAAGGATAACACCTATCTTGAGAGACTTCTACTGCCTACCTCTGGCTGCCTGTATCACCTTTAAGACCAGCTGAACCATCTACAGTACAGTCAGTGGCAACAACCTGCCATACATTACGACCAAGGTCAAGACATCCGAAAGCATTCACAAGATATACAGTAGCAACATAACCAAACTGAAATTCATAAAAAGAGAGAGGAAAAGGCCTGATGTCTGTCCTGCTCCCAGAAAAGATCTGAGGCCCAGCCTAATCCTGCTGTGCTTGTTGGGCGTGGAACTCCATCACGGTCAAAATGCATCAATCACCCTCCATCTTCTGCCTCAGAAATGAGCTCAACTCCTTACTTTCCAAAACCTTACTGTGGAAACTTTCAGCTACGGTTTGTTTCAGAAAAGTGCACCCATTTTTGCAACCCAATTCCCACCACATATCATCCCACATTCACAAAGGTGGTGTTATCTCAAACCCTGGTATCTGGAGAGTGGTGTAAAGCAAGTGGAAGTTGTCTGAGAAGAGTGATTGGTCTGTGGAATGATTTCAGAGAAAGAGCACAGAGACGTGGAGCAAGCCAGGTATGTATTAAATAACTGAATGGAATCTTAAACAGCTTGAAAATAGAAGGTCAATACCAAGATCTGTTTTTGGGCAATCCATTGATATTTAGAGTCACAGGGAGCAGGTTAACATAAGATGATGCTGATGCTGTGCTTCACATAGCTGCAGAACACTCATTATTTTCCATATTTCATATACTGCCTAGGTGCCCTTTATTATGAGTAAATCATTAAAAAAATAATTGACATCTCAACATGCACCGGAAAACTCAAAAAACAAAACTTACTGTTGCGACAAGGCGAGTATTCGGCATAGGCACTGAAGTTCTGAATCGCTATGTAACATGTTCCAACAGGGTCCTTTTCCTGAGTAGCCTTCAGGGTCCTCCAGTGATACAATGGAGCACAAGCCTGTGAACAGAGAAATAACACTGAAAGTCAATCCTGTGCTAAATGTACTGGGCCGGTTCCATTCCTCAGCCGGCTAGTAGACCGTGGTCTGCCAGTGACCTGGCCTGCCTCATTCCTGACACTTCTGGGAGAAAGGTAATAAAACGTGCGCATTCCTTTCCAGATCCTTTGTACCTGCGGGAATCGCTGCCCCGCATGCCTCTATCTGGACTTGTACGCGGAGGACTTGAGATTGCAAGGGGTGGACGAAAATCCAAACACAAACATCCTTGAGTGATCTAAGGGTCCCAGTTCACTAGGTCGGGTGCTGCAGTGTCAAGACTTTGTGGGGTCAAGCTCATTCGTCTTGGGAAGTGCACTGGGACATATGGTGGGCACCAGCTGGGACTGAGCAGGCATCATGAATAGGGCGGAGGACGTCATGGCCTGAACATTCTAATACCCTTGGAAGTTTCCTGGGATTTTCAACAACATAACTGTAACGCCGATGAGCAAATTACACGAATTAAGTTATCTGCTACTCCCTGCGTCACCCGTCTGACAGACTGCTCGAGGCATTTCGTGGCTATCGAAATTTAAACAGGAATTAAGCCACTAGAAATCACTTTGTCTTCTGTGCCTTGTTTAGTCAATTTTTTCTCTTATTTTCTTTGGTAGATAGGTCACGCCTCTGTCCTAGTTTTATGTCAGGGTTCACAAAGGAAATTTACAATTTAGAAATTAATGCAGTGAAGATTTTTTACTGCGATTTGTATTGAATGATTTTAAGGGTGCTCAGTAAAAATTCCCAGAAGCATGCATGCAAATCGATTAATCCATACATTTCACTGCTGGTTTTCCTTCTTCCATAAGAGGGGCAGATACTGGTCTGAAACAGAAATGTGCGTCAGCAAATTAAACTTTTTATTTTCTTTTTTATTTGCCGGGAAAACGTTATGTCTCCAGGAGGTTTCATTCCTGCATGCCCTAATAAAACAAGGAGTTTTAGAGTTTTTTTTCTTTTTACGTCACTTGTATATCTACTCTTTTTTAGTGTAAATGAAAATGTGGAAGTTACTGAGAAAGTATTGCAAAGGTGTGTGATTACCCACAAAGTTAAATTTTTCTACCTGGATATTGCCTTGGCAAAGTTTACCCTTATCCCTTCCCTAGAACCACCCTTATTGAGTCCATTCAATGGGAACATAGATGCAAACACCCCACTAATCCGAAACTCACAGACCACTGCCTTTTAAATCACATCCATGCTCCATAGTGTACCCCCATCTACAAAGTGCCAAATGAGTAAACTCATGTGAACTGCGTGTGCAGATGTTGCACCCCACTCCTCAGTGGACCAAGTTTTGATCTACTTTTTCAGCTCTAATTTGAAGCATCCCTACCTTGATGAAATCATCTCTCCCTAAGCCAAGGGATGGGTTGTGCTACTAATACTCCCACTAGCTGTACTTTCAGTGATGGATACATAAATGCGGTTGGTGGAAACCAAAACCCCGCATCAAGGACTTTGAGGGATAGCCAGTAATCCTCACGCAGGAAATTTTTGTCTCCTGTTACACGCTCCACTTTTGCTCTTTGATGGGCCACTTTAACATACATTTTTTTCTTTCGGAAGACCCAGATGTTTAAGAGTCCTGGGAGGAGGAGGGGCGGTCAGCAATTCCAAGGGCTTCCACATGAATCAAATGTCTTCATTTCTGGTTGCCTTCTTTTTGGTTCACTAATTCCCAGCAGCAGATGTATGGTGTGGTACAGGCTACAAGAACACAAATTTGAACTATGGCTTATAAAGGCACAGCAAACGCCTGTCGACCATCAACGTGGTGCTAAGCTTTAAAGGATACATGACATTTTAAAATGAAAAGCATTGCATGAATAGTCACATTCAATTTTATTTGCAAGAAAGCAGAAAGTTGTATGCAAAGTTATAAAGCACAGACAACTCTTGTCTCCATCATTAGGACAATCTAAATATTTTCTTTATTTGTCATTACAAACTAAAGAATGGAATTATACAGTGGACATAACCTTTGGTTGAAACTCATCGGTAAATATTTTTGCATAATTCATTACTGAAAATACCAATAATAAACACCAGCTTTGTGCCCCTCCTAGAAATGAAAGTGCTGTTCACGGCACTGGTGAAGAATTTTGCCAGCCACCAACTTTAAGGGGAGTAATGTTTGGTTACAGAAGAAGTAATAGGGCACCCCTTGCAGTTGGAACTTATGGGCTCTATTCAGTATTTCCCTACGAGCTCATAACCCTTTAAAAAATAATCCACTCGTCAATGCGGGCATGACCACGTTTCTATTCATGCTCTGTCTCAGAAAGTAGAGACCATATTTGAGAGCTCTTGCCTGACCTGCGTGGCAGCGGGCCCCTGGCTTTTACAGGTATGGCACATGGCTAAAAAATGAAATAAGCAAACTAAAGGTGGCAGGGGGATGCCTGCAATAAGCCTCACCACAACTAGCATGATTACAACCCCAAAACAACCCCCACAAGCTTATCCTATGAGGTACATATAAGGCAGAAATGACTGCCAGAACAGTCCCTTCTAGTCTGAGCATCTACCACAGAGTACGCATTGAGGGGATTACGATTTCCCAGTAGCTCCTTGTAGACAATCACTCATTTTACCTGTATCTTTATGAAGATAACACATGTACTTTTATTCTTTTGTTTTAGGGCTTACAAGTGCTTCAGCGAGTCCAGAACTAACCCTCATCGAGTTGGATGAAGCTCTAGTATTGTCCCTCAGTGATTTGTAGCATCCGGGATTTCAAATTCCAGATATTTGTGGGTGGGCTCAAGGGAAGTAGTTGTCTTTACCTTTTGCCAATAAACTTGTGTTCCTGTCTGCTGATTGTGTTCATTATGTGAGTTTCTTCTCTAGTGCTTTTCATGTTCTGGTTCTTCCTGACGCCACTGGAAGGCAATGAGCAGCTTTGCTTTTGCTCATCCGATCCTCAGTTAAGTACTGGGGCTTTGGATGGTGCTATTAATCCTCCATTTGCCCATAGACGTCTTAGAGGGATAGGAATTTATTTGACACAAAGTACCAAAACCTGAAACTGCACTTGAATTTGTATCCAACTGGTTTTGAAAATATCAAGAAACTGCAACTGCTGCTCATCTATGTCTGATAAGTTATCCCAAAATCCACTGTAAAATCTATAAGTGAAACACAGTCTTATAGGCTTTGCATTTTACAGACAGTATTAGATCCTTGAGTCAACTACAGTATGAAAAATACTGTATCTTGTGAAGCTATAAGTTGAATATTTGGCAACAGTGAGTTTGTACTTGTCACAAATCTGTACTAGTTTGCCTGAATTTGTTGCAAAGGTGCATGTATGAAAGAATTTGTGAAATAATGCATGTATTTCATTGTATTGCAACCATTATCTATACAAAAGCAATACGCTGAACCCTGATGAGGAACATAATCCAAAATTCTAAATTAAAGATCCTTACGAAAGAAAATAAGATTTTATTTATATGAGGTTCATGCCTTTATCCCAACTCTTGATCCAGAGCTGCTCTCTACAAAAGGCCTAAATGTTTCTCCATCATTGTCCAAATTCCAGTCCCACTCTAGAGCCAATATACAAATTTCCTATTTTTTCCTATATAGGTCAGGATGAGTTTGGGTAGGTGGTGTGGGATAGCACCTGACAAAAACCTTAACAATACGATTTCAAATGCACATTTCCTGCTATCTTTCTGAAATGTTTTCATCCTTACCTTTTGTCCATAGGTAGTGAAACATGAGGAGTCCTTCTGAATTGCCTCAGATAGTCTTCAACCCATGGACTGTAATGGGGCCTCAAGCGGTAGCCAGTGGCAGAGATGAATTCCAGTTTTCGATACATCACGTTATTTGTTTAGTGAATTTAGTGTCCTAAAAGAGATGATTATTCCCAGACTTGGGTCCCTTGATCACTGTGCCATAGGTCTGAAGCTGCATTCAACTGACAAGGCCCAGATTAAATGAAATGGTCTGGTGTTGCTTGTGTTGTCTTCTGGAGGTGGTCTCTCCTTAAAGCTTGTGATGGACTGTTCCCATGGTGACCAGGGCCACTACTGATTTACATAACTAAAGTATTAGTCCAGAGTGTCATGGTAGACAAAAACGGAGGGGCTGGAATACTGCCACAAACGATCACCAGTGGCTACGAATAATTCAAGCATTCCATCCATCACCTTGCCTTGTTTTTGCATGTGATGCCCTAAGTGGAATGGATATGTACAGACATGGATCGAGTCCTCACTATGCTATAGCACTCAAGCTGCACCTTACTGATGAAGCCCAAATAGGCTGAAATCAGTCTGGGGTTACCTATGTTTCCTTCTGGAGGGACCCTCACATGGCAGTTTAGGATGTACTGTTCTCATGAGAAATAGGATCAGCATTAACTTGTATAAGATGAGTCTCTGTCTAAAAGCATGGTAAGCGAAAACAATGGACTGGAATGTGGCTCTAAAAGACTGACAGTGGCTGAGATTGATTTAAGCATTCCATTCATCACTGTGTTGTTTGATACACTGAGAAGTGATGGCAATACGTTCCAACATATCACTCTATGGCCCCTATGCCCTGACACTTTAAGGCCAACCTGTAGACCACGTGTCCCAGAAAAGGCACTAATGAACAGGAGAGAGTTGTTAGGGGAAACAATTCATTAACCAAATTCATAAAGTAAGTCTAGGTGCCAGGTTTCAGTTACCACTTACATGGATTGATAGATATTGTCAGCCTGCCCAGAATGCTCTTCACATTCATTAGAGTTTATCTACAGACACTAACAATGCTTTCATCCCAGAGGTGCCCCACCAAAATGCGTAGTGCTCATTGTATCAATCCCTTGAAAAAGAGATGTGCAAGATTGTGCCTGTGTCAGTGTTTGTGGGTGGTAGGAGAGGACTGGCAGTACAATAAATGCTTGTCAACATTTTCCTTTTGAGCAAACAATATGGAATTGAACTTCAAACCCCAAACTACAGCAGACAATAAACTTTGTGCCCATTTGCTTGGGTCATTAGGACTATGCACCAGAGCATAGCCAGAGACCAGGTAGAGCCTGCTATGTTCCAGAGGGCTTGTAAATATGAAAAACAGACTCAACAAACTCTCCATAGATGCCATCAATATTTATGTGCACATATATACATCTATGTGATATACTTGATAGGTAACAAGGCAAATGAAACTATGAACGTATGCCGAATATCCACGCAGAATTAGTAATGTTTCAGAATGAGCAAGGCAGAATGTTAGTGCAAGTAAACCAATAATCTTGCCGAGACTTTCATGGCAAAAATATGTCAGTGACTATTTCCAAAATATAATTATTATGTCATGTAAATTATTGCAGCTTTGAAACTACTGGTACAGTTTGCAGCAGGATGGCAAAATATCCGGAATCCTAAGCTTCCTTTAGCTAATTCTCTTCTCTGTGTATTTGGCAGTGGTTTTATTCCCATCAGCTACGATGGAAATATAAAGTTAGGAGAGATTAATTATATAGGTGAAATATCCTCACTTCTTTTAACTTTGAACAAAGATGACTCGATATTTCACTATCATGTTTTTCAGGACTCTGTGTTTCCCCAAGTGGGTAAAGTGTTATTTTAGATTTATAACGTGATCAGTGCTCTGCTCACCCATATCACTAGCAATGTGATTTGTGGAGGGAGCAAAAACGGTGTAATTGCTAGAGACAAGGTTGAGATTGCATTAGAGACATCTAGTGCAATCGCACGGTATGATACCAGCCAATGAAATGTCACCAACCTCTAATGTACATGACTTTCGAAAAATTGAGACCCGTATTGTGCACATTTATATCAAGTCACGAAAGAAAACTCGTGCACATTAAAACCAAATGAATCCAACTTACCACCACCTTGTCTTTGTGCGCTTTAACGGTAGCTCCAAACCACTGGTGTGACTTGAACTCAATAGATTCTTTGGTTCCATTAACTCTGACTTTCCTGTTGTCTATAAGAAATACAAAATCTGTGTTAAAGAAGCAATGACATTATTTATTTTCCTTTGTAAGGGTGAAGAAAATGTGTATATTATTATAACATTGCTCCCACTATTGTTCCACTACGTTGTTATAGTTATTTCCTTTTTATTTTACTTTACTTTGTCTTCTTCTTCTTCTTAATATTATTATTAAAGCAACTAGCATATGCTTTTGTATAGTGTTCATCCTTCTTTGATTAGCGCAGTATTTCTAAGAATCTGGTCCCTGATGTAGGAAGGTATTTGGGGGTTGCAAAGCTGTTGCGATTCAAAGACTCACAGGGGTTGATACCTTTTTAATATTTACAAAAAAGATTTTACAAGCTTGAAAAGTCTTTCATAAAATGGTTTTGCAGTCAAATCCAAATTGCAAACAGGTGGGATTGTGAAAAGAGCACCCCCCTCCCGTTAGTAATTTGTGGAGGAATGCATCATTGATTGTGATGGTATCTTACTCATAAAAAATAAGTGCCTGTGGGACATCTCCCTGTTTGGGAGCTGTGACAGCAGCCTCGATAGAGTAGGAAGTGGTCTAAGAGACCTTTGCCTGCTCTCCCCAAATTCTTCCAGAATTTGAAACTTTTTTTTTTTTTAAAACCCACCGGCCCTTCTAAAGGGCACAAGCTGGTTTGAAAAAAAAAACGTTTCTCTCTTGGGAATGTAAATGCACTGACGGATGTCTGCTGTCCCTTGCGGGGCTCACTCTCTATATTTGTACACAGGGGATCAGAACTATGACCTGCCTAACTGTTATTCATTCTGCAAGACATTTTGCGACCTACTCAGAATGTATAATTTGTGATGCCTTTTACTACTTAGGGTCGCAATACAAATTACCTTCGCATTCGGGACTCAATTGGTGTGCAGACCGCATTTCCCTAGTTTGCCAATGGGCATAATGCATCAGTCCCCTAATAATGTGCTTATTTATTTTGGACAGTTGCAAGACGTGAACCAACAGCGTTTCCACTTAAGAATTATACAGAATGAATAAAATATAGATACTCTGCCAGCTACACCCCAGAGATACTACTAACATTCTAGTTGGATGCATTTAGTAGGACAGAAATCGTATTCACTCCTTTATGCAACCTTCTTATAACTTGTAACTGTGCGGTGAGTAGTCTTGATATGTTTAATTTGCACAAAAACATTACACCTACAAATCTTAAAGATTGCAAGTAAAGACATACATACGCTTTGTTAGGATGGGTTTCCTAAACATTCAAATTTTCTGCAAAATGATATACAAACTGTAAAGGGGGCTGGCAGAGATGTATGTTCTGACTCGGTGACACTGGCAAATTATTGTCAAAATGCGTTACCTCTAGGACAGTACTCTCATGGGTACTGAAAGTTGACATGTTGTGCTACTTTGGGGCACACAAGGTACCTGTAGTAA
The DNA here is from genome assembly GCF_031143425.1 of Pleurodeles waltl. Taxonomy (NCBI): domain Eukaryota; kingdom Metazoa; phylum Chordata; class Amphibia; order Caudata; family Salamandridae; genus Pleurodeles; species Pleurodeles waltl. Next base: position 865,318,640 of record NC_090449.1, read on the forward strand.
ATTGAATGATTTGTATACTTTGGGCATGCGTATGTTTCTCGTGTGTGTGTGTGTGTGCAAGTGTGCATGCATATCTGTTTCTGTGTTTATGTATGAATGTGTGTTTGCAAGCCCACACCTAAGTACGTGTGTATGTGCATGCCTGCATATGTGTGTGCTTGCTTACCCTACGTGAGTATGTGTGTGTGTGTGTGCATGCACGTGTATCTTGTGTGCATGTCTGCATGTGTGCGCGCGTGTGTGCATGCCTAAGTGTGTGCGAAATTGGGCACACATTTCTAACATCTGAATAGCTCCTAAATTGAAATTAGGGTTTTAAACCATTAGTAAAGCTCAAAACGTCATAATTCATTTAGCATTCCAATCGACTCTTTAAGTGCGTATTGTAATTCTATATTTAAATGCAACAATACCCGCAATTGCTAAGCAAAAACAATCCACGTGACTAGTTTTGAATCCAAGAATTACAATCTTTGAAGTAAATTAGAGCACATTAGTATTTGCAAAAGAATGAAGAAAGTTTGATATATTTTAACTGAATAAAGAGCACGTTCCTAAGTTTTTACATCACATGTAAAGGAAAACGAAGAGATGTTGTTATCGTGTTTCCAAATGCGTTGCTCCTTCATACACCTGTACCCCTCTCGATGCTTCCTGTCCTACAAAAATATTAAGCACATAAAGTCCGCAAAATACTACCCACTGTCTTCAAAGTGTAAATAAAATAAAAAACGTTCTTAAAAAAACATTTGATTGCAATATGTCAAAATTTCTATTCAAGGATCGATCACTCCTTCCACATACTTGCAAAGAACGCAGAATACGTAATATTTACAGGGTTTCTTCCTTGAGACAAAACACACGAAAAACCTTTGATCGCATTAATAACCAATTCTTCAGTGGGTGCCTTTCTGTGTTCAGCGCTCCAGCGCCTTCATGGACCAGGGTCCCTTAAAGAATTGCACGTGCGCACACTCTCCCACCAGACGATGCCTTATATATACTTTGCAGATGTCAGCATAAAAGGAACCATCTGGTCGAGAGCTCGGACCAATTATGATGCATTTCAGACCTTAATAAAAAGCAGACCTCCCCTTCCCTCGCTCACAGCTCTCTGAAGTGAAACTGGTTTCCCACATGTGCCCAACTGGAGATGTCTTCTCTGGCTAGACACCGCCTCTGAACTTCTGAGAACATTTGAAAACTCTAAGCAGTTCACCCTGATCTCTATAGCTTCCTGGCGTTCTTATGCTCTGCATTAAAGTTGCTTTACAAATATCAAGAGAACTCTGTGGCTCCTATTCCATAAAATGTTGAAGAACACACACGTGGCACCGGCTCCAGCCAGCGGCAGAAGTGATGCGGAGACATTCGCCGTAGGTACAGAGGAAATCAAGTCATGACTTCCTGCAACATGTTTTATTATTTAAAACTTTCTGCGCGTGTACTCTAGGCCATAAATGGCAGGAAGGGATAGATCCAATATACAACAACACAGTCAGGCAAGTCTACATAAGAATGCCAAGGAACTGTGGGGCAGATTTAAGAGCCCCTAGAGTCTTCTTGCGCCATATTTGCGTCATTTATTTCTGCTAATGTGGCCCAACGAGGCCATAATCGCCTTGCCAAATTTAGCAATGCATGCATTTTGCCACTTTGTAGCTCTTTGCACTACATTATGCCTGTGCCAGCCATATTGTTTGCAAAGGGGGCGTTCCCCCCGTTAGGGAGGGCCGAAAATATGGCACAAAGAAATCCAAAAGATTTATTTGCGTCATTTTTTCAGCACTTTTAAAGCCTGCTCAGAGCAGGCATTAAAAGGAGGCACACCATTGTTTACAATGGGCCTCAAAGGGCTTTGCAGGATTAGTGTCAACATTTTTTATGCTAACGGTGCAAAGCTCTGAAGTAGCGTAAAAAATGTTGAGGCTATTTTACATAACTACCGCCATGGCGTGCCGTAGGTTAGATACGGCGCACACATGGTGGCGTTAGGGGGGCGCCAAGGGGCACAAGCAAAGTGGCGCTGCAGTAGGTGCAGCACCACTTTTCTTAAATCAGGCACTGTGTGTAATTTCTACATCTTCAACACAACAGGGGCACGGTGAGGGAATAGCCACAGAGGCAGAGAATGACCAAGCCATGACCACCAACAACAGGGGGGGGAGTTAACCACCCATCCCCGGTTTAGCAGTTACAGCGGGGGGGGGGCAGATTTTGATGGTCCTTTTCTGTCTGCAAGCCGGCAGACAAAGGCTAATAATGTGAAAAGGTGGATGGTTGGTTGACTGAGTTAGTGGAAGGACGGACGGATGAATAGATATGTGAGTGAAATGGTTGATGGATGAGTGAAAGGGTTGGTGGGTAGATGGATGGATGAAAGTGAAAGGAAGTATGAGAGAAAGAATGGATGGATTAGTGAAAGGGTTAATGGATGGATAATTGAAAGAATGGATGAATGAAACGGAAGGTGGATGGATAAAAAGATGAATGGATGAAAAGGTGAATGGATGATTAGAAAGAGTGGGTGCATAGAGTGAAAGGGTGGACAGATGGATGGAATGAAATGGTGGATAGATGGATGAGCAAAAGGACAGAAGGAGGCACGAGTGAAAGGTAGGATGCTGGAACATTGTGAACCCCCCAACATTAGAAGCTACAGCATAGTGGAGTTCTTGATTGGCCTCTTCTGTCTACAACTGAGCGGACAAAGGCGAGTGAGTGGCGGTTTGGATGCATGAGTGAAAGGGTGAATGGATGGGTGAGTGAAAGGATGGATGGATGAGTGAAAGGGAGTGAGTGGATGAATGAAAGGATGGATGGATGAGTGAAAGGGTGGATGGATGATGAGAGAAAGGATGGATCGATGAGTGAGTGGAAGAATGGATGGCTGACTGAGGGAGAGTCGATGGTTTGATGCATGGGATGAGTGAGAGGGAGAACAGGTGGATGGAGTGAAAGGCTGGGTGGATAAATGAAAGGGTGGATGACTGAGTGAAAGGATGGATGGGTGTGTGAAAGGATGGATGAGTGAAAGAATGGATAAGTGAAAGGAAGGGTAGATGGTTGGGTGGGTGAAAGGTTGGATGGAGGTGTGGATCGGTGAAATAATGGATGAGTGAATGGGAGGGTGGATGGATAAGTGAAAGAATGGATGGATGAGTGAAAGAAAGGGTGAATAGATGGACAGATGAGTGAACCCATGGATGGATGAGTGAATGGATGGAAAGATGAGTGAACGGGTAAATGGATGGATGGATGATGAGTGGATGGGTGTAAGGAGAAATGAAAGAATGGATGGCTGAGTGAAACCATGGATGGATGAGTGAAAGGGAGGATGGCTGGATGGAGTGAAAAGGTGGTTGCATGGAGTGAAAGGGTGAATGGATGGATGAATGACTGAAAGGATCGATGAGTGAAAGGGTTGATGGAGAGACTGATGAGTGAAAAGATGGATAGATGAATGGATAGGTTTGGAGATGAATAGGTTTGGATATGGATGGGAGAATAGGCAGAACGGTGAAAGACTGACCAATAGATAAAAGAAAGAATGGTGTACAGAATTTAAAGGTGAAATTGTGGATATCATCAGGTGGATGGAAGAATCAAAGGATGAATAGATAGGTGCTTGGATGGAAGAGACAGGAGAGTTCTTCTAGGGAGGATCATGATGACTTGCTATTTAGAAGTTGGTGTATTTTAATTCTTTGGCTACTCCTGAGCACATTCCTATCATAAGTCTGCCTTTTCACATTTTGATGTGATATGTGTATTTCAGATTTACCTTCAAAATGGTCTCTATGTTTATCCATCATTGTTAGACCTGACACTAGTAAGTAGTGCTTCCCCAAGCTTTTCACTTTGCTCTAGGAGGCTTTGCTGGTTCTCGCACAGGGCCATTGGCCCTCAGCACTTTCCCACTGTAAGTACAGTGTGGGAGTGTCATCACCATACATCCATTCACCTGGAAGCGCCTCTAGTCCGTGTGCACATACTGCCACATGGGTGTTTTTCTATCTAGATACTGGTTCTGGCATCACATGCCAGGGTGTGCATACTTGCACACATGGTTTCTAAAATAGACGCTGAGCCTAATATTACAGGCCAGTATGGGTGCACTTGCCCCTTGGTGGTGGCTGTAACCTAAGTGCCTAGCCTACCTCTGTAGGCTATATGTGGTCCAGGGCACATGTACCCGGGGGTGCAGGACATCCATGCCTATTCACACTGCCCACGAGAGCTGCTCTGCCCATAAGGTAACATGGGAGAAAAGAGTCTGATTAGGTCTGTCTGCAATAGTGGATTGCAGAGGAGCAGATTCATGATGTTCCGCTCTGCCCAACTGGCCCTGGTTACCGTCCCACAGATCCGTAAGACCAGGACCAGAAGCAAATATTTTTCCTACCTCACTGCAAAGACCTGGAACACCCTGTCTCTCCACCTCAGGTAATCTCCAGTGCAGCCCAAATTCAGGAAGGTCCTCAAGACCTGGCTCTTCGACTGAACCACAGCTCCCAGTCAGATTAGCAGCTCCCCCTTCAGTGCCTTGAGACCCTTACAGATGAGTAGTCATGCTATACAAATCCCTGATTGATTGATTGATTGATTGACACTTGGCCTCTCAGAGCAAGAGCGTGGCCCCACTAAAGATAAAGATCTACATTCCATGCCCTCGAGGCAGATAGGGAGAAAATTTAGGGGAGACACCTGTGGTTCAAAGAAGGGAGAGGTTTCTGACACTTGGCCTCAGGTCATCATGCCCCTGATGTTGTGCCTCATATTTGTGGAGGTACTGCACTGTTCACTTTTGACATGGGAGCGTAACCGTCCGGTGCTACTCGAGTCTTAGTACATCAGATCATGGCCCCACCAAAGATAACAATCTGCATTCTATGTCCTCGGGGCAGATGAGGAGAAAATTTAGGGGAGACATCTGTAGTTCAAAGGAGAACCCTTTGAACCACCCCAAAACTTCAAAGGAACACTTTAGTATAACTAGGGGAACTATCCCTCAGCAAGGCAGAGTTGTATCTACGGCGTTGTGGGACCGGTGTTCCTGGCCCACGTGGTGTGCACTGCCAAAGGAATTTGTTATGCACAGGAGGATAACTGTCTGAGTAAGGGATCCACGCACACTTCCTCTATTGCGGCTGGCCTGAGCTGACTACTTGCTGCGGTGTCTTAACCTGAGAAATACTCTCCAAGAGCAGTTTAGATGCCCCCTGATCTTTGCAGAGGTCTCATGGACATCAAGGACATCCTGCTAGGGATTTACATTGTGTGCCAAACTTGTCGTGCACAACCAGAATTGTCGAGGGTGACTCAAGGCAAGACTCCCGAAGGTGCACCTCTGTTCTGGAGTTGCTGAAATTGGTAAATATGTTGTAACATTGACAGTCTGGTGGTGCTGGATGCTGCAGTGGCTAACTGGTGGCCCTAGTGACTTTCCCCTGTGGGTGGCAGACCTCTGAGTGAATCTTCTACTGGGAGCCTAACTGTCTCCGTGTTAATTGTTGCCAGATGGGTGTTGTCTTTCCTTCACCCCTTCCATTTTGTCCATGGGATCCTGTGTAGTGTGAGTAGAGCCGCAAGCAGCCTAGTATCCAGGGAGAAGGCTGACTCAATCTATGGTTTGTGGTATGGTAGGGTGAGATAGCAGATGCTGGTTGGTGGGTGGTTCGGGACCCAGGGTGCCTGCAAACACAGGGGCATCCACTAGCTGGATATCAGGTCCCCACATTAGGGTGCTGGGAGCGTGTGCATATGAGAATATGTGTGTGTGTGTGTGTGCACAAGCTGAATGATGCCCGTGGCAACCCCCAACGTTTATCTGCCAGGGAATTCCTGAGGTTGCATTACAATTTACTAGTGCAACCTAGGCCACAGTGCTATGTGGAAGTTTTACAGCCCTTGTATGTAATTATTGCTGCTAGCATTGGGAACTGGGGTGCACCCTGAATTTAAGTGTTACATCAAAATTGGTAAACTCCATGGTGGGTCTTGTGCTGACAACGTTTGGTACTGCATAAGGGTGCAGGGAGGGAAAGCATAATTTTCTCACTTGTATATACTGTCATTGTTGTTACACTCAGTTGGGCCGAATATTGTGAACTCTATTGGCATGATGCTAATGCAGTGTTGACAATGTGTGTTAAATGCAATTTTTATATACTGACATGCTGTGTGAAATCTCATTTGTGCCGCTCAATGTGTTTTGTGGTGGAGAAGTGCTGTGCCCTTGCTTTATACATTGGCTCTGTGATAAGCCTGACTGCTCTGTGCCCAGCAATCTAAGGGTGAGCACAGGTTATACAGCAAGTGTAATCATCCACCCTTGATGGGAGTGGGAAGAATCTGCCTGGCTGGGGCCTTGCTGCAGCCAACCAGAAAGCGCCGCCTCCAACAATCATAAATCATGACTTCGGCAATTTCAGCTTTAATGTCTGCCAACAATCTTGTAATCATATATTGGATACTTGTCAAGCATTGTAGGCACTGAGAACAAATATATGAATAGATGATCTCGAACAGTCTCGTAAAGCCATGTAGTTGTATTTTGGATGAAGCAGAAGCCTGAGTTTACTTGCGGGACTAGTGGGCATCATTGAATTTATGGGAGGTGTGCTAGTCACAAATGCTTTTTTTTTGCAGTGCATACTTAAGTGCACAGTGCACATTTAAGTGCTGTCTCCCATGCTCAGAATGACGTATTTTATTAATGAGGTTTTCATTCCTAGAGAAGGATGCTGCTCACTTGAACTATTATATTGTGGTACTTCAGTATGGTAATATGGGTGCTTTGAGTGATGCAGCAGCTTGGGCAGGTGTCAACTGTTTTTGGATGCTCTATTTGTAGCAGGTTATATTCTAGGTGGGCTTGGAATTCCTGACGTCCTCTCAAAGACACAAACAGGCCTTAAGAATGTAAAGTGTAACTGGAGTATGCATGGTCCAATTCCCCCCCCACCCAACTCTCTATCTCTCTCGCTCTCTCTCTCTATCCCTCTCTGTCTCTCAACAGAAAAATATATGTTCCATATACATTCTATGTATATATTATATATATACATATATATATAAAAAACAAAGTTGTCCTCATGTGAAAGCGCACTCCCAACAGGTTATATAAACGGGAAGAAAAAGCAAAGCCAGCAACTCACAGTGAATTCTTTAAGCAGTTTCATTATTCCAGGCCTTAAGTTATAAAATCATCTCTGGACACGTGTTTCCCGTTTATATAACCTGTTGGGAGTGCGCTTTCACATGAGGACAACTTCGTTTTTGATAATTAACCGGCCAGTCCAGCCGGGAAGGCAGCACGACTGCACATCGAAGCAGGTCTGTGTGACTAAAAATGGATTGTCACATAAGAGCAATCAGGTTGGGTTATTCACAGCAAATCTGACAATTTTACTTTGGATTCGCCTACAAAGGTTTTGCACTTTGGGTCATTATTTCGTTTGGCTCCAGAAACCCACTTGAGGCAAAATGAAAAAATTGCAGGACCACCACAACCAGCATGCACTGCTCACTTGAGAGGCCCACTGGGGCGGACTAGTATTTAAAGAGACTAATCAGGTGCCTGTAATTAGACAAGCTGAAGCCATGCCGGTCTTTTCAGTAAGAAAGAGATGCCTGGAACACCTCCAGCACTGGCTGCACCTACGAGGGTGAAACACTTTTATATTTTTCTCTGCTGAAGAAAGGATTGACCTTGAAACACGTGTCCAGAGATGATTTTATAACTTAAGGCCTGGAATAATGAAACTGCTTAAAGAATTCACTGTGAGTTGCGGGCTTTGCTTTTTCTTCCCGTTTATATAACCTGTTGGGAGTGCGCTTTCACATGAGGACAACTTCGTTTTTGATAATTAACCGGCCAGTCCAGCCGGGAAGGCAGCACCACTGCACATCGAAGCAGGTCTGTGTGACTAAAAATGGATTGTCACATAAGAGCAATCAGGTTGGGTTATTCACAGCAAATCCGACAATTTTACTTTGGATTCGCCTACAAAGTTTTTGCACTTTGGGTCATTATTTCGTTTGGCTCCAGCAACCCACTTGGGGCAAAATGAAAAAATTGCAGGACCACCACAACCAGCATGCACTGCTCACTTGAGAGGCCCACTGGGGCGGACTAGTATTTAAAGAGACTAATCAGGTGCCTGTAATTAGACAAGCTGAAGCAATGCCGGTCTTTTCAGTAAGAAAGAGATGCCTGGAACACCTCCAGCACTGGCTGCACCTACGAGGGTGAAACACTTTTATATTTTTCTCTGCTGAAGAAAGGATTGACCTTGAAACACGTGTCCAGAGATGATTTTATAACTTAAGGCCTGGAATAATGAAACTGCTTAAATAATTCACTGTGAGTTGCTGGCTTTGCTTTTTCTTCCCGTTTATATAACCTGTTGGGATTGCGCTTTCACATGAGGACAACTTCGTTTTTGATATATATATATATATATTTTTTTTTTTTCATGCACTAGAAAACAAAGGTTAAAGTAACATTATAGTTGGGTAAATTTGTTAGTGACAAAATTAATGTTTTGAACTTAAACACAGAGCTAACTATAACTTGAGTCCCCGCCATGCACTGCTTATGACCTCACATATGACTTCACTCATGACATCATTTATAACATCACTGATGACATTTCAAATGACACAACCCCACCTCCCCAAGCTGATTTTGGCCCTGGGGACCCCATCCAAAATGGGGCATGGCGACATTTGAATGGGGGGGGCACGGTTCCCTCCTATTCTGGGCAATTTTGACCCATTGACTCCATCCCTAGGGGCTGGGCAATATTTTGTAGTGGGAGTGGGCATGCTGCCCCACTCTCCCCTGTGCTGATTATGTCACTGGGAACTCCCTGGCCCCCGGGCCATGCAAACCTTTAACCCACCTGAGCCAATTTTGGCCCAGAGACCTCCATTCCCCAGGGCTCGGCAACAGTTTGTAGGGGGAGGCGGCACGCTGGAGATTTTAAAATGCTCCTGCCAAGGAAGAGCAAACATATAGGGAGATAAGGGGGGTCAAACAGCCCTGCCCCCATAAACAGTAATGTCAGCCCAGGGCATGAGTTCTCCAGGGCCTCTCAAAGCATTGGTGAGGTGCCGCACAGCCCCCCTAGCCATTTTTGTGCATTTTGGCCCTGGGAGGGGTGCCAAGTGGCCTTCTCCCCGCAAAATGTAATGTTGGCTCCAGGGGTGGGATCCACAAAGAGCCTGGCAGGTCTAGGAGGGGGGCCACGTGTCTTCTCTTCCCATATGAACAGTTTTAAGCCCTGGGGTGGGCTTCCCAGGGCCTTTGGAGGCTTGGGGAGGGGGAAGCCATGAAGCCCCCTCATATATATAAAATCAGCCCCAGGGGTAGGCTTTACAGGGTACTAGCTCTTTAAATGTGGCCCGGCTGCCATTTTTTATGATCTCACAAGAGTCTTACAGGATTGTGGCATTTTTTGCCATTTTCTTTTTTTTTTTTTGCCACTGGGGCTTCCCTCTGCGTCTCCCTCAATGGGGCCTACGTTATCATGTTATTCCTACCCTGCTCCCGTATATCTTTATTTTTTTCAACGTCTGGACAGAGGACTAAGTCCCCAAGTCCTGTAATGGCTGCGAGCAACATTTTTCTCATGTTTCTCACAGAAGTCTGAGTCCCTTGGGAGTGAGATGGCCCAAATGAAATAAAGCTCCTTGGGCCATTTAGAATGCTTTATTTTTAACTTGGTGCTCCCGAAAGAGCATTGAAGACTCTTGCGAACCCAACTGCCAAAATACACAATTATATTTTAACTTTAATTTATTGAAAAATTACTGAACAGATTTACACCAAATCACAAAAAGCACAATCTGCAAACCAAGATCTAGCTTTCTGCTGAATTTGGTGCAATTCTGTGAAGCAGTTTTTGTTATAGCCCTACCTAAAGAAGTCTATGGAAAATGCATGGGGGTTTTGCTTTTGAGGCACTTGACAGATCACACCAAAACTTGCCATGAACAAACTTATCAAAAAGTGGCACCTTTTTTGGAAAGATTCTTGGAGATTTGTCAAACTGTACCAAAGTTATTAGCAACCGAAAACAAGCATTTGCAATGCAATGGGTCTTGCATTTCCTTGAGTTGGAACTATTGGCATTGTAAATTCATGGCTGGACTTTTCTTGCCACATAAATTGATCAACCATGCCACATAATTCTAGTGGTCCTGCATATAACTAAAGCACCTCTATTTACCTCCTTCCTCTATCTGCAGCCAAAAATGAAAATGTTGTCATTTAGCATACTGATTTAAATCTGCCATGCTGATTACAATAGTATACCACTTTCACCTCCTCACCATCAGAGTCGCTGGCTGGCTAACATAATTCCCAAAACAAGCCAGCCATGGAGGAGTAGCAAGAGAAATAGACTAGAAGGGTCATCCAAACATATAAAGAGTGTTCAAACAGTCATAGTGTAATAAGGATGTTAAGTTGCCCTGAATCATGGTCATAATTGCAATAAGGAGACATTAATAAAACATGTACAATTACCATATAAACCCAATTAAAGCCTTTATCAGAAATAAATGTTAGACATTAGACTGTAATACTCAGAAAAGCCCCTAGAGAACACCACAAGGAAAACAGCATTTGTAAGAAACACAATCATGTAATCATATAGGTAGCCCCTAGAGAGCATAACCACATGAAAAGAAAATGACTGAAAGCATTGCAGTGTACCCATATATTAAGCCCCTAAATGGTGTAGTGCATTGCACATTTTTAAGTCTAGCAGGCCTACTGCAATGATATTACAAACAAGACTCTCAAAATACAAACTACTCTGAGCTGTAAAACAAACGTTCCAGCCATGAGAGAAGTTAAGAAGACACTGAATGGAGAGAGGGGATTATGATTTTGGGGTTTCCACTAACCTGGTGTGGGGACCAAGAGATAATCTAGACAGAAAGAGCAGGTTGTGGTGAACGTGTTGAAGGTGGCTCTATTGTCCTAGAACCACCACAGGCTATGAGAAAAAATGTTTTGTAAAGGAATGTCCTGCAAAGCATTATGGGCTGACCGAGTGCAGCAAATATGGTAGTATGTTGACTGTAATGCTCAGAACAGCCCCTAGAGGACGACAAGTTAAAACTATAATTTGTAAGAAACACGGTCATGCAGCCATATAATTAGCACCTAGAGGGCATAGCCACATGAAATAAAATGGCACAAAGTAATGTAGTGCAAGCATATATTTAGCCCCTTGAGAGTGTAGTGACTTACACATTTTCAGGCCTAGCAGGCCTACTGCAATACTAAGGCCCTTCAAACTCAAACTACTCCAAGCTGTAAAACAAACGTTCCAGCTCTAATGTTTAAAACTAACAGAACAACTACACCAGTTGCAGTTATCTCTGGTAACAATAACTCCTGCCCTAAAGTAACTATAACTCTCACCCTCACCAAACACAGTGTTGTCATCAATGATTTAATTTCAGTCACTGCAGTGATGTTATCACTGCTGTTATAGAGTGTGTCATGAGTGATGTAACACATGAGGTAAGATGCAGTGCATGGCAAGGGTGCAAATTAAAGTTACTTTAGGACTACTGAATGGATTTACACGAAATCGAAAAAAGCATGTTTCCTGGATCAAGGTCTAGCTTTCAACCAAATTTGGTGTAATTCTGTTCATTCATTTTTGTAGTATCACTGTTCAAGTTCAATCAAACATTGCATGGGTAAAACACATGTTGGGACTGCCCTTTTTCTTGGTCCCCACTTGAAGGATCACTCCAAGAAGGAGATGCGGTGGGCGATACTTTTTTGGGAAAGTTTTGTGAACATTTGTCAAATGGTACCAAAGTTATTTGTGCTAAAGCAGGTATTTTAATAAAAATTATTGATGCGTATTCATGTATTCTGAGTAATGGATTTGCGTAGAAAACGTAATAATATAGAAAAATAATGCACGCATTTGAAAATGTGTCCACGTGAGTTGCCGCCAATGTTCAAGAAGTGTACTTATTAATTGCTTATTAATATGAAATATAGAACTTATGTTTGATTGATTTAGTAATACACCATATTAAGGGTTATGCATTATGTATTTAGCTTTATTCATTGTAGGCCTTAAGTTAGCGGAGGTCTAGGCCTAGTTGCATGGCCTTATGTCAAGCTGTATTTCTAAACCGATTGATAAAATGTCTGCTTAGAGATTTATATTGTGATTTTCCACTGTGCTGACCAAATGTGCTTGTAGCTAAAAGTCTTTCTTATGAGAACCGCTTGCTAGAAGATGCTGTTCTTCCTAAATGTAACAATATAAGTGTAATGTGTGTAACACTGACTTTCTCAGGAGGAGAACAATGGAGACATTGACTTGAGTATGAGCTGCAACAATATTGTTACCTGACGAGTCGGATGATGAGGAAATTACCAAAAGAGTGAATAAACGACTTGTTAACCGAGTATAGTAGAAAGAATAGATTTGATATTTTATTGGACAAAGTGTGAACATGCGATCCCTTGACCAATAGGGACTTGGGAAGTAATTTTAGGAAATCAAACTTAATTTTGTTCTATCATGATGAAATTTTGCACGTTAACGTAGAAGGCTTGCAACATTTGTATAAATGTGTCTTCTCCCTTATATGGAAATTCTGCACAGAAAAATATATCCTGTGCAGAAACTTCATCAGCCTATGTGTGTTACCTAAATTTTTCAGCTTAACCCTAGCATTTCCGAACTCTACTATGGTCTGAGGCTGCTCGATAAGGCTCAGGACAAAGACATCTGATTTAAATTGCGTGCTTATTTCCTTCTAGTGCAGCCCTTGCTAATTCAAGTCTGTGCCTCTGTGGTATTCTGGCACTGGCTATAATGGGTATAAGATTGGTATAACATATTATTCTCAAAACTTTGTAAGATAATAATATTTGTACAGACTGCCCTGTTCATTTGCATCTGGTATGGTGTGAGACCTTGGAAGAAAGACCATCCTTCCAGCAGCTCCCGAAACGTTTCATGCACTTTGACCTCACTGAGCACGTATGTATGTTCACATGTTCATTCTGAACCCTGTCTCAACTGTATGAAAAACAAAATAACTTTTAATGTGGATTCATAGTTTGGTGGCAGCAAATATTAGGGAAAAAGGTAACATGCCCCAAAAAGGTGCAGTAAAAATACGCATACTTTTCTTATGCTCATGAGATAATGAATTTTCTTTCTTGAAGACACTTGAAATGGCATAATGAATTTATGACAACCTGTGCTGCGAATCACAGACCTCGATTCTCACCTCTTAATGATATAGTCTGCAAGATGCCAGGATATATACATAAATACTCCTAGAGACGAGAGGTATTAGTCAAAATAGAGCTACAAATCGCCAGCTGGGATTTATACAACTGATTCACTCTGCTTTTTTGGAAAAGGTGGTTGTTCCTACCCTGGGACTCCTCTGATTTGTGGTATAATATAAGATTTTCTGCAAAATAAGGAAACAGTGGGTTCACTGCCTGAGAAGTACTTATGTCACACTGACGGGAAAGTGGGAGTATGATACATATGAATTTCATAGTTATTTGTGAAAAATTGGGTTGTTGGTTGACTGGGTCAAGCAACAGCCACTATCCCTTGCAGGGTGGACCACAAAAAGTCTCTAAATTAACCTATTTAACCCTGGGTAGTCAGACTTAACTTACAGGCAATGTGTAAAGTATTTATGCAACACACAAACAGTGAAAACACAACACCAGAGAAAACCCAAACCAATTTAGAAACATACAGTACATTTTGATAAGTTATGTGACACCACAACAACAAAAATCAAATCAGTAGAGCCAGTTATGAATTTTTGAAGTTTAAGGTTCAAAATAGTGCCTAAAAGACAAACTCACCAACCACAGACATCTGGTCACTTTTAGAGCCACAACCAAGGGTCTAAGAGTGCATGGAGACCTCTTGCGAGTTCTGGACTCACTCAGGGGGGGACCAGGTACAGGTTCAAGATGGTAGGCTCTGTTCCTTTTGGAAGGACCTGTCTGACTTGCCTACTTTTTATTTTCTTGTAAGCAAGTATTGCGCTACATTTTAGGTGGTGCCTGGCTCATACTGCTTGGGTGCCATACTGAATGGGAGTATTCTCTAATTTTTATAATTTTATGTGTTTGGATTTCTCACCTTTATTTTAATTTGTGTTACTTTACCAGTATCTCTCCCTCACAGGGGAGCCTGTGAGTGGATTGTGGGGTTGCTGGCTCCTGGTTTCTGCACCTTTTCATTTCCCCCACCTGTGTGCACTCATACACTGTGAAGCACTGGGTCATTGCCATGCTTCTCCCTCGCATGGAGGGATATTTAAACTGACAAAGAGTGCGCCCGTGCCAAAGGCAAGCCCGTCTGAGCCCGTCCATGTCCAGATCGTGCTTAGCGCCAGTCCCCCTGCCAGTTTTTACCCCCACATGCTGCCAATTCAACAGTACTCAAGAACAGGGCTATATGCTCTGAATAAAAGAGGTAAGATTCCTAATTGTATTCGCTCAGACTTTGGCTCCCCGTTAATGTTTCCAAGACGTTCAATTGAGAATGAGGAGCACAAATTATCAAGCTGTTTGCACGTTACAAAGAATAGGTTCCTGTTCCAATACAGGTAACCTGAATAATAATTCCAAAAGCAAATCACGTTGCCCTCTTTTAAACGCCAGATCACTGATGAAACGCAGCTGGATTTCTAGAAAGTCAGAAGCTCGATATATAGCTTTTAAACCCGAAGCCTGGACTGACCTCTTTTCTGGGCCTGATCTGGTAGAGGCCATTCCTCCTGGGTTTGCTTGTCACGCTTTAGACAGACCCCTTAAAAGAGGAGGGGGTTTAGCAATTATCTATCGTGACTTGATGTCAGCCACCTTCGGTAGTGCATCTTCCTCTGTATGAGAAACACTCTCCTGTTGTCTACAACTTTCCAAACATCAATCTTTTAACGGAGTATTACTTTATCGTCTCCCAGGCCCAAGAAGCACGGTACGTTAAACGCTGGTTCCTTATTGGAAGATGGTCAATGTGCCAAAGATTTCACCGTGGTTGGCGATTTTCATTTTCACCTTGAGATCTCGGAGGATCATGACACGGAATTGCTCATTGACACTTTGACTAGTGCAGGCCTTGTTCAAGTTGTTAAGACCCCACACATTCTGTTGGCCATTTGCTGGACGAGATTTTTTCCAACAAAGCCCTACTCAAGGCTCGAGGCTCCTTGCCTCTGACATGGTCAGACCATCACGCTGTAATGTTTGCTATAAATCTGTTTCCTAAACCTCAGCACAATAATTCTGCATTCAGGCCTCATACATCTTGGGCCTGGAAAAGAATAAATCCAGATCAACTTATGCATACTGTATGCTTACCTTGTCTGAGCCTGATTACCCAGATAACCTAGACCAGGCTATCACCAGCCACACCAGCTGGCTGCATTTAGCTTCTTCATCATTAGTCCCAGAGAAATCAGTCCACTCTCAGCGCAGTAGCACCACTGCTCCGTGGCATACAGACTGCCTTAGGAAACAGAAACAGCTCTGCAAACGTCAAGAACGTAAGTGGAGAAAGGACTATAGCTGGCAAAATAAAGATTTTATGATTACAAGTCCTTACTTATTAAAGAAAACTCTGCCTATTTTATAAAAGAGATCGAATCCACCAAACACTCGTCAAAAGAACTATTTCGGACAGTGTTGAACCAGACCTCGATTCCATGCAAGGATCAGGCCTTTAGCAGTCAATTGCTCTGTAACTCCATTGCTAGCTTCTTCTTAAATAAAGTGGAACAGATATACAATAAGTTTGAAACATCTAAATATACAATGGTAAAGGGAAATTGGCATGCCACGCCAAACACAAAACAGACTGACTTTTTGGAATGTTTCAGTGGAATTTTGCGCCAATCCAACCTGCCATGTTCGGGTCCCCACTTGATCCGTGTCCCCTATCTGTAATTAAACTTGTACCAGAGATTATGGCCAAAAACCTAACTACTATATTCAACCAGATGTTCAAAACAGGCTACTTTCCTAAAGCATGGAAGGTGGTTTCCATACTGCCTTTATTAAAAAATAACCTAGCTTAAGCCCAATGGATCTCAATAACTTCAGCCCCATTTCACACCTCCCGCTGCCTGCCAAGATAATAGAAATAGTGATGAATATTCAGTTATCTAACTTTATTCTGGCCAAACAGCTTCTAGATCCTACTAAGTATGTCTTCAGAAGCGGCCAAAGCACTGAAACTGCTCTGATAAAAGGTTCTGAAGAGACCAGAGCAGCCCTGGATGCTGGAGGCAACGGTGCCCTGGTCCTGGCCAACCTATTGAAAGCTTTTTTTCCTTCAGAACAGGTTTTATTGAGTTTTAGTAATAGGACATTGCCAAATTGGCATCCAAACATACAGAGGAGATCGTAACACAGACCCCCTCCACAGGAACTAGAAGACAGTAACTTGCACAGTCAGCCCCACACCATCCACCCCTACACCACACATCTCCTAGATATCTTATCCTTTCATGAAACATGGCTCACACAGTCCAATCTCTTGTGTTGTGCATCAATAGTTCTGCACCTCAGCGTCCAGCAGGGAATCAGGAGAATGAACCAGGGCCAGGATTATGGCTCTATAGTTGGCCCATCACTGCCAGATTTTAGAATGTTTTTGGGGGGGAGCCTCTGGACGGAAACACTGCCACCTCTGCTCCAATGCAATGATCCATCCCCATCTTCCAAATTCCAATTGATGGGGGGGGGGTCGGCCTTCCATACTTTAGCAATGTCTCTCTCGCTAATGTTAGTCCCAGGAACAGTCGGTGTCTTTTACACTGATTCCCTCCAATACCCTCTGTACTATGAAGAAGGTTTAACTTGGGGTCTAGCGGAATGACCCAGGAGAGGACTTCCCCAAGACAGGACATCAGCCCCCACCAGAAGAAATGTGTCAACACTGCACAACTCCAAACTACAGGAAAGAATGTACCCTCTTCCACTCTTCCGCCCCACAGCAGAGGCAAACTGGGGAGCTAATCACACCCATGTGCCAGAGGAGGTGCTGAGTAAAGTAGGCTCTATATGGTTATTTAAACTGTGTCAAGCGGGATGGTATCGCTGCTGCTCGGGGGGGGGTCTGTAGGTTGGTGGTACTGTTTGTAATCTCATATTTATGTTGCAGATCTTGGAATTATTTTATTATCCTATACTATCGACAGCTTTTGACATGGTCACGTATGACCTTCTAATTGACCATCTTGCTAAGATTAGAGTGAATGGGACAGCACTGACCTTGCTACATTCCTTTCTCTCAGAGCGTGTACAATCAGTAACACTTGACTCTTTTGTTTCTGAACCTTGTTCACTTAGCCCCACACTGCTTAACATGTATGTCTTTACTGGCCTCTTTGATAAGATCCTTCAGCTTTTCACTCACTTCCTATGCTGATGACACACACATTGTTGTATCATTATCGAATCATGATACAGACACAGGATCTAAATTCCATGACTGCATGCTGGCCATCAGTAAATGTGTGAAATAATCCATCAAAACTTAATTCAGGTAAGATGGAAGTCATTCTCTTTGGAAATCCGACATCCTTCTGGTCAACATCATGGGGGCCAGAGGAGCTAGGCACCCTTCCAGCACTGGTGCGGAAGGCTAGAAACTTAGGAGTCCAAATGGACAATAAACTCACCTTTGGCAACCAGGTTAATGCAGTCGCCTCATCCACCTTTATCACACTGAGGGTGATTAAAAAAATCATCATTACATCCCCCCCCGATTAACAAAACACAGTTGTCACTTCGTTGGTTGTATCCAAACTTGACTATTGTAATGGGCTACACTTAAAGATGCAGCAGCTGAACAAGCCGCAAACACTACAAAATGCAGCCGCCAGGCTATTATCTGGGTCCCCCAAATTTAAATTGGTAACTATTGCCATTTGGAATCTTCACTGATTCCCTCTTATGCATCGCATTAAGTTTAAGGCTCTATGTACTGCCTGTAAGGCACTACATGACATAGCCCAACATAAGCCTTCGTTCTTCTAGTGCTAAGACCCTGGTTGTTCCCAGATTCAAGTGAGTCAATTGGGTGGAAGGAGATTTCTTACTTGCATAGCCAAGGCTTGGAATCACCTGCCCTTCTACATCAGATCCTCTCCAAGTTGGTTATCTTTCAGGATAGAGCTAAAAACCTGGCTCAGTAGGAATTAGGCCTTGTCCTTTCCTTGTCAAAACCAGAGCTAGCATTAGGACACCTCCGGGTAATCAAGCGCTCTATAAATATATTTCACATAACATAACATAGGAGCCTTTTATGTCCATGTGGCTCTGAACAGGAAGCCAGCAAACTAGCCCTTGGAGTCACTTCTGGTAGTGCTGGGTGCAGTTGGTGCAGGGCTCAACAACAGGGCTGGCCTCTGAGCATTTAAGGCAGGCTCCAGGCAGCAATGCAGTCCTTCCAGGTACAGCTATAGCTTGGCAGAGTACCCAGCAAATCACAGCAGCAGGCAGTACTAAGAGCCCTATCTTTATAGCCTTGTGCCCTGATCCGAGAAGGTGTAAGAAGCTCCTGGAAAGGTTCTTTGAAGTTCTGTGAGTTTGCTGCCTCCCCTACCCTGGCTACAAGCTGGCTGCACTGCCAATACAGGGTCAGTGAACCTATTGTGAGGAGACAGGACACACCCCATTCAGGTGTAACCAGGGCTGTGCTTAGTTCTGCCCCCCATTAAGCCAGTTAATGGCACATTAAGGCTCCGCTAATCCCACAATTTGTGACTGTCTGGGAGGAATCACAAAGTCCTAACTGGTAGTTAAATCCAGTCATGTGACTAAGAGAGACTGCAGACACAACTGGCTATGAGCAGGAAAATGCACATTTTCTAAAAGTGGCATTTCCAAAAGTGTAATGATAAGTTTGACTTTACATTTGAAGAGAGTTTATCATTACAATTCCATAGCTACCAAACATGGCATACCTGTCTCCTCTCATTTAGCAATTACAGCTTATTATATGTAATAAGGCATCCCCAGTGTTATCCTATTGGAGGGGTAGACCTCACAGTAGTGAAAGATTAATTTGGGAGTTTTTCACTACCAGGACATGTAAAACTTAAAAGTACATGCCCTACATTTTAATTACACAGCACCATGCCCTATGCACTACCTAGGGCCTACCATGGGGGTAACTTATATGAATAAAAGGGGAATTTAAGGATTGGCAAGGGGTTTCAAATGCCAAGTCGGCATGGCAGCGTGACATTCAGGATGCAATGACAGGTCTGTGATAAGTTTTACAGGGCTGCTTTGGTGAGTGGCACAATAAGTGCTTCAGGCCTACTGGTAGCATTTAATTTACAGGTCCTTGATATATGAAACACCACTCTACAAAGAACTTACAAGTAAATTAATTATGCCAAATGGGTATAAACCAATTAAACAATGTTTTAGGGTGCGAGCACAATCACTTTAGCACTGGTTAGCAGTGGTAAAGTGTACAAAGTCCTAAGGCCAACATGCGCAAACATATAGCAACAATAGGAAGAAGAAGGCAAAAGGTTTGGGGGTGACTCTGTAGAGAGGGCCATTTCCAACAGTATTGCACTAAGGTCATTTGCACTTGGCTTTCTAGTGATCATTCTAAAACCTCATACTGAGCCCAATAACTCAGCAATGCCCCTTGAAACCTGCTTGACAGTCTATCAACTACCTTTCAGAGGGTAATCGTAGGAGGGTCTCCTCAAGACTGGATCACAGAATTGGTGCAAGGCAATTTCCTGAACGGGATCACAAGTATATTTTCATAAACCTTTGCTGAGAAAAGAAGTTGTTTGCTCAAGAAACATAGCTCATAAATAAGATAGTGTGAGAAGGTGCAGAGACATCAGGACTTCATCAGTGGTGCTGAGTCCCTCAGGGTTATTTTATGAGGAAAGGTTCTTTGAAATAGAAACAACATGTGCACATAGCAGGTCCAGAGTCTATTTCCTATCCTACCTTTTGATATACTGAATCACTTTTTTGCATAACTTGTTATATTCTGTATGGTTCTTTCTTGACTTTAGTTTTTGTTTGATTTGTGTTTATGTAAAATACCTACAAGCATTTATCTGAAAGATCCATTGTCTCACAAACCAAGCTACGAATTGTAAGCTGATATTATATCAATTTGAACGTTTTTTAACATTCTTTGTTATTGCAATGGGCTCTGTTGTCCACTGTGATCCCAGTCACAGCTCACAATAAGACACTGGCCTCTTTCTCCATTCTGCCTGAGAAACAACAGCTTATATGCAATATATTAGAACACCACCAAGGTCAAATCAGAAGCCCTTAGTTGCACAATTGAACTCAACTAAGGAGTTAAAAAATATGTATGCTGACAAGTGCTCCTGTGCATGGAAGATGCACTCTTTCTATAAAATATCAGCCGTTCATGATAAAACGTGCATGTTGTAAATGGCTCCTCAAGTACAGCACACCAATGCTTAGACCAAAGATCTTGAGCAGCATTTAAAAGCTCTGAATGTTGTGTAGCATTCACAAATGCAGCACAACAAAGGGTTAGACAAAAGAGCTTGATCAACACATAAAAGCTCTGAATGTTGCAGAACAGCAACATCCACCCATTTAACCAGCTCATCTCTATCTGCACGCAAAAGGAGAAATCTAACTGTATCGCACCTGTGCGGAGGGAAGGGCCAAAGTGGCAATAATTTGCCCATGCGTTCAATATGCTGGCTGGTGGGTGCCAAAGTCAAATGCCAAAGGAAATGTTGGAAGGACAGGATGTTGGGCTAACAACAAAGGTACTTAGGGGGAAAGGTGTGCCATTCTTAAAGCATGACTTTAATGTACCATTCGTTCTTACACAGAGCACTGACACTGGTGATTAATTTTACTATACCACACTTCATATATCAGAAACACCCACTAATCCATTTTGTTAAAAGCATGGTATGGTTTCAAGTCGCAGTTGTCAGCATCTATAGTCACAGAAAACAAATCAATGGAAAAAACACAATAGTATTCAGAAGGGACGACCCTACAGATCGAGGAGCAGAGAACGCATTTTTAGAGTGGGTAATGTAGACAATATCCACAGCACATGACTATTTCTACTCTGTTACTTGTGATCCTTTGGTCAAAGATTGTACCGCAGCGTGAAGCATGAGCTGCAGAAGTGAACATGATTTCTTCGTTCAGGATCAGATATCTGCTTGTCTCCGTGGCACTAAGTAAAAGCATTGATCACTGTATTGATCTAATCCAGTACTACTGTAATGACAGGGTTTTCAGCAAGCAGAAGGAAAAACTCTCAAAGATGCTCAGTATTTATGTATGGGGTTAATATTCCTAGGACACAAACCATTGGAATAAATCTGCAATGCTCTCACAGCAATGGAGGCTTAGAGGAAGGGAGAAAACAAACAGACATAATTTCTCTTTCAGTAAAACAAGTACCAAACAATCCAATAGAACTTGCAGTATAACAGTCCCATTCACTGTGATCACTGCTGTGCTATATGAAGAATGTACACCCCTAGAACGGCCACAAGCACCAGGCGTAGCTGCAGAGACGCTTAGACCAGCATCACAGGAGAGCACTGTAAGTTTAATAAGACCAAAAAGATTTCACGCAATCACTTATTTGTTTCGTCCTTATAGAAATAAACAGTGAGGTTCAGGAATGTTACAGGAGAGGAAAGTGAGAGCAAATATGGGTATTACATGTTCAGGCACCAAACGTAAGACACTATCAAATATTTGGAAAAGTAAAAAGTTGCATTTATCGAGACCCTTCACAAAGCAGACACACAATACAACCATTTGCCAAAAGAGTTTATGTAAGAATAAACACCAGATTAAAGCTCCCCATATTTCATGTATTTGGTCATATTATCTGCACAAAGCAATAAAACAAATTAAGGAATATCTACTTTAGAAATAGCTGGCTCCCGAGTCAAGGAAAGACAGCGTCTAAATATATTTAGTAATCATATTTTGTATATTACTATCATCGGTATAAGTTTCTCAAAGGAAGTAATTGTAAACACCATTAATATCATTCTGAGCAAGAATCAAAATAGCTGTTGTATTATGCTGTACAAAGGGCACATTCCAGCATCACACATGCTCAGAGTCGTCTAGCCAAAGATTTTATGCAGAATCAAAAGGTTTGCAGAAAATGTGGCTATGCAGTTTTTCTGTGACATTTCCACGTTGGATGTTGTTATCTAAAGCAAGGTAACCCTCCTTTAAACAGATGTTTTCACCAAGGATTGATACTTTGCAAACATGTTCAACCATTTAGTTTATTTCTTTCCTGTTTGAGGCACACCTGAAGCGGAAGTTGATAATCTAAGCACTGTTAAAGTCATAATGAGTCAGAAAAAAAGACACAAAAATACTCACTGGTTTCATGGCATTAGAAAAGAACTAAAAAGTCAGCCGACTAATGATGACGATCTGTAGTTGAAAAAAGCCAAATGTTTAATAGTTTTCTAATATTTGTGCATATACACAGACGTACACATTTATAAGACTATGTTTTAGCACTGGCAGGACATACAGCCTTTGACCACCCACCACCCACCATCCATTTCTCCTCACCACTTTGTCTCTATGCCACCAACAGACACTTAAGTTATTTCAGACTTTAAGAGGGATTTGAGGAAAGGAAAGTATTCCTTTCAATTCTCCTTTGCAGGATGATCCGACCTTTCTCCCAAATTCTTTAAAATTAACAAAAGCGTTGCTACACCGGGACAGTCCACTCAAAACCGGGGCTCTCTGGGGAAATCCGGAACCTCTGGTAACCCTGAACAAAGTGCAGGAATTTATGAGATGATACTGAATTGATACATGGCAGGGTGATATTTATTCGTATCTTTTCAGACAGTGTCTAACAGGCTGGCTTGATGGGTCAGTGTGTGGTACGTCTTTTGGCTATTTGTGGGCCTGTTTTATTGCTGATTTCCCGGATATTACAAAAACATGGTTTGCTACAAGCACAAATCCATGCATTCTTCCATACCTTGCGAAACATTTTTAAAGTGTCTCTGTACAAGTTCAAAACTGCCCAATGTGGACATTTGGGCCACTTTTGTAGCTCTCTAATTCACTAACTGGGACTTTAATTTTGGTACCAAGTCCTCTTTTCTGTCTCAGTGCGACCCTAAGAAGAACTTGAAATGATGTGTGTGGACTAAGGAAAGGTTTGCCTTCCTAGCAGAGAATCACTTGAAGAGGCTCCACAAGTATGTTTTTTCCTTTCTACAAGTGAAACAATGCCCCACTTGAAACAACATGGTGGACCCTCTCACAGTTCTCTCAGAGGCCAGAGGTTAAAAAGGTCTGGTAACAGCTGAGAGATATACAGTCATTTATGTGGGACCCCAGTCCGGTACGCGAACTGAGCCGGCAAGCGCGCCTTGGTGCCTCGGGCCCTGTTGACCCAGATGTGCTTCTCTGCCCTTACAGGAAGTGATAGTCTTTCTTTCATCCGACTAGTTTACCTTTAACATACCGATGGCCTTCCATAACAGGAAGAGGCCTCTCCCTCCTGGTCTGACCTGAAATGTTTCTCATTATTGACACAGTTCTAGAGTCATTGGCTATTTATTTTGATTGCATGTTGCTTAAGGTGTTGCCCTCTTTGTAATATGTGTATGCGGTTTCATTAAGCAACAACAAGACGACAATGATGGGCTGTGGAGAATGGACGGGATTGAGGGTGAGAGAAAATGTCCTAGATTTCTGGTTCAATTAGTTTAAGCCACAGCGATAATATACCGAGATTCGACATTTTCAAATTCTTCATATTAGAAAACTATTAAACATTTGGCTTTTTTCAACTACAGATCGTCATCATTAGTCAGCTGTCTTTTTAGTTCTTTTCTAATGCCATGAAACCATCTGTGTGTAAGTGCCTTACAAAAATATACTGGCCTGCTGTATTAGAAAAAAAAACGATATGGAAACCAATAGAGGTAGGTTATTCATTCAATTACTTGGATTACATTTATCGGGAACTGTATTGCTTCTTTGTTCGGTGAGATTTTCGATAGGAAACTTTTTTGGCACAGGAGGCACAAGAGATGTAGCTGCCTCCATTATGTTCGATATGGTTGATATATGAAAGAATGTGGACATTTACCTAGCACGCATGCTCACATTTTATGGGGGGAAAAGTGCAGGTTCAGACTACCAGTTTGCTGAAGCAAGAGCTCAATTCATAATTATTATTTTTGGACAAGAAAAATACATCATAAACGTAAAATTCCAATCCTCACTCACAGAATACTAAGGACTGGAGGAATTATACTTTTGGAAAATATATTTATAGATGGAGCAGTTGAGGCAATACGGTTGAATCCGGAGGAGCTGCCATGTTAGGGGAGGTTGCAGTATTTCTTGGTTTAGCACCATTCAAAAGCAGATTAACACTCATAGGGGGTCATTCTGACCCTGGCGGTCATTGACCGCCAGGGCCAACGACCACGGAAGCACCGCCAACAGGCTGGCGGTACTTCCTGGCCAATTCTGACCGCGGCGGTAAAGCCGCGGTCAGAAAAGGAAAACCGGCGGTTTCCCGCCGGTTTTCCCCTGGCCAAAGGAATCCTCCATGGCGGCGCTGCAAGCAGTGCCGCCATGGGGATTCCGACCCCCTTCCCGCCAGCCTGTTCCTGGCGGTTTACACCGCCAGGAAGAGGCTGGCGGGAACGGGTGTCATGGGGCCCCTGGGGGCCCCTGCACTGCCCATGCCACTGGCATGGGCAGTGCAGGGGCCCCCTAACAGGGCCCCAGCAAGATTTTCAGTGTCTGCTTGGCAGACACTGAAAATCGCGACGGGTGCCACTGCACCCGTCGCACCCCAGCAACTCCGCCGGCTCCATTCGGAGCTGGCTTCATCGTTGCTGGGTCTTTCCCGCTGGGCCGGCGGGCGGCCTTTTGGCGGTCGCCCGCCGGCCCAGCGGGAAAGTCAGAATGACCGCCGCGGTCATTTGACTGCGGTGCGGTCTTCTGGCGGGCAGCGCCCGCCGCCCACCGGGGTCGGAATGACCCCCATAGTCTTGTATATTTTCAATAATTCACATCTCTTGCTAGTTGTTTCGCTCACGGAAAACGTGCATAAGAAGGGAAAAAGATTCTCGTCTGAAGTATAGCAGTTACATATGCAAAATAACATTTGCACTACATTTCGGGCCTAATTACGAGTTTGGCAGTCAAAATTTGTAGTGGCAGTCGGATCGCCACACTCCTGACGGTCCAACCGCCAGATTATGACCCTGGCTGTTGGACTGCCACCACCAGGATTAGTTATCCCAACGGATTAGCGATGGTCAGAGTTGTGGTCTGCCATGGTGGCGTAAAGTTCAGCACCGCCATGCTGATCACAACTTCCCTTTCCGCCAGCCTTTTCATGGCGGGGTCCCCGCCATGAAAAGGCTGGTGGAAAGGCAGTGCTTGGGGTTGCACTGCCCACGACCATGTTATGGGCCGTGCAGGGCTCCCACCCTGCCCAGCACCCTCAGAATGCATACTATCTGCTACGGCAGACAGTGCACATTCCGAGGGTACTGAGGGCACCCTCTGTGCAACGGCATTGGCCCTGGCTCCCTGAAGAGCCAAGGCCAATGCCACTGCACTGTTTCCATCGAGCTGACCGGCAGAAACCTCCTAATATGAAGGTTTCCACCGGTCAGCCCAGTGGAAACATTGCAATTGGGCTGGGGGGAGACCTCCAGGTCCATGGCGATCTCCTCCCCAGGGGTCTGGCGGGACGACGGCCAGCCTGACAAACTCATAATCAGGTCCTTAGACAGATAGAATTTCACAACATAGGGAAATTCTGTGTTAGCAAATAATACTCATCATATTACTGTAAAAAATACCAAGTGCACTACATTCCCTTGATTACATCTTAAATTCTTTGTATACCTTTAAATTGAGAGATATCTTCACCAATTATAGGGTTAATACTACAGTGAAGGTTTCTGAATTTTTGTCCCATAAAGCTCAAAATCTACCAAGAAATTGGAAGATTTTGCAACAAACATTTACTGCAAAAATACTGTGAAAACTGTGCACAGAAGTGACACCAAATAATGAAAGAACCAAGACATCTCATTGCAAGAGGTTTAACTGCATTCACAAGACATAAGAAGGAGGTGAATGCAGCATCTGACTAAACTATTGGGCAGAGATTACTTTCTAGTAATTCCACCAATGACAATGGGATTACAGATTCTGTTCGGTCAGCCCTGCAGTTCTTTTTACAATCATTAAGCAGCGTTATTTGTTAATGTATGCCTCTCAAACATGGACATTTTGTGCAGACATACAGGAGTGGAAGACTGCCTTGAGAAACATGGGCAAGGGGTGCTGTACATAGAACTACATGTTACCTTGGGTTCAGATAAAACTACATTAAAGGACAGAGTTTATACTGAAGGGTGTGAATGTGTCTGTGTTGTGCGTGTGTCGTGAGTGATATAGTCCATTTCTGACACTAACCGCGTGCATAACCAAAGTAATATGATTTCCTGGACAACCCAATCTGCAGGTGCCAAAGCAAGCAGTGAAGCACTAGATCACATGCGCTCCTTCCAGGTGGCCCTTACCTGCGCTCTAGCACCGAAATTGTGGACTTTTCTGTGCTGTTTTGGCCTGTCCTGCCTGTTTTGGTGGTTGCGTCGGCGTGTTGATACTTTTCGACCTTTCTGCGTTTTTTTGCCATTATCATGAGTGCCATCCTAATTAATATTGTGCTATTTCAGATTTTTCAAGGAGAGTCGTCTAATGGGTAAATTAGTTTCTAGCAGATGGGGGTACACTCCATAGTCATTCTGCTTTCGTCATGGGTGGCTACAGAGCACAGTTGTGATGTCCTGCAAGCGGCAAATATTATCCTCTTTCCTTATTTCCGACAACTAAAGTAAACCAGAAATGTTTTATTTTCACGTTTGCCCTTGTTGCACTTTCTTGGGGCATAGTTTGAAAAACATAACGCATAGGCAGACTGACATTGACTCTGTTTCTCATCATTCCAGCTTTGCCTGTTATACATTTTTCCCGTTCTGCAGCTGCCACCCACCACCAGTATATGGGATCCCAAAATGATTTGTTTTCAATTTCCAACTTTGTCTATGTCTATCCATGTTCTTTCGGGGATGATAATTTAGCACTTTCCTTTCTCCCGGGTAGCATCAGTCTAGGCTTTTCTATTAGAAAATCTAAAAACTGCACATTACCTCAGAGTTAGTCTGGTCAGTGTTGTTAATGATAGAAGAACCGCACAGCCGCATGGAACTAGTGATACGCGAAGTTAAGGTATGTATTGCTCCAGGTACGCTCAACAATACATAAATCTGCGTTAGGTTTCAAACTAATTGTTGGTCGCTAATAAATTGTCAGAGTTTCATAAATGGGAACGTCTCACTTAAATGTTTTAAAATAATGGCTGGAGAAGTACAGAGGCTTTCTATTAGAGAGTACCCACGGGTACAGCCATTAGCATTGTATTGCAAGGGCTCTCCTCTACTCCTGAAAATTCTTTGCACATGGGTGACACAGCTGAAAGTGATATGCTTTCAGAATAAGTGTCAATACAATCACAATAAGGGTTTGATTCACGAACCAAGTAATATATGTGTATCTGCACATTTACCTCTGCGTACAGGTTAGATGTACCAGTTTTTTATATTCTCTAATAATCCCAAAAATATTCCTGGAAAGTTACACCGGGCTCAGGTCTCCAGGCCTACTATTGGGATTGGCAGGATTCTATTCTCATGTGGTACTTCCCCATAGCAGAGAAATTCCCACATTTTCTCAGTCGGTAATGCATTTCCCTCCCTGGAAAATAGCCTTTCCTCAAGTTCCCCAACAAAATGTGAGGGTGATCCATTCCCCTTCTCATGGTGGAAATTTTAGACTATTTCGGAGTTGTGAAGCGGTCAGATTGCAGTTTTGGAATACAAACTACATGTTTGTGTGCATTCCAAAACGTCCAAGGCAAATCTTGGAATAACCTCTTCCTACCCCTTGAGTGGGACTTATGAGCACCATATTGTGGAAGAGATATCTACTCTCTTAAAAACGTGTATGTCTACTAGGAGTTCCCCTATGGATTATTGACAGTCGTATACAAATTTAAATTTGGTATAAATTTAAGCTTATGATCAAATTTACTTTTATGAGTGGATTCCCCCATAAGGTCTATGAAATCCTTCTATTGTGCAATATAATTTTTTTTATAGTTTCCTATGTATAGTTTTTTTTTTTTTAAACAGGTTGTGCTGTTAAAATGAGTACAAATGGTAATTGCTCCCAAAATAGCACGAATGCCAATGAGATGTGTGCAAACTATGCTTGCTCCCACTTGTTCACCTTACACCCATTGGGCACAAAACAGACCGACACACGGCAGAAATGTTTATGTGCAGGATGTACAGCCATAGTGCTGGTCATTTAAAGACTCACCAGAGTCCATTACTTGTCTGATAGGGATGGACAAGGGAATTCTTCATGTCAAGGTTGCACATTGTTCCCAGCTGGAAATTATTGTTCATAATCTGACTATCCACTTGTTTTTTATCAGTGCCTCATCTGTCAATAAATAAGTGCAGGTGCCCAAAATATTTAATGGGAGGCTGCTGTCCACGTCCCCCCACTGGTACCACCCATGTCCATCCTCTGTACCGCACAATGCCTGTATAGAAAATGCCAAAACTACATTGCAGAAGCAAGCAAAATAAATGAGACAGTTTTCCACAAGACGGAGTACTTCCCCAAGAAAATACTTCCCTTGGCATTTTCCATATATTAAAGCTGAGTATCTCCTTTAGTCATATGTGACTATCACAATTTTCGCTCTGCAGAGAGGCCAAAGATTGGAAAGCATGTACGAAGGACCATTTTATGCCAGTGCAACTGGCACTGCCAGAGACTCCACCAGCCTTCTGCTGCGAGAGTTCTCAGCTGTATCGTAATGGACGCTCATTCACAACTGAACGCAACTGTTTCTTAGCGGCAATTCAGTCTGCTGTATGCCCAATGCCAGGCTCATATAATACAAAACAGTGAAAGAGTAGAAACAAAACAAAATACATGGTAAAAGATAACACTTAGAAAATAGGGGCACATATAACATGCAACATGTCATAAAGTATGTGAAATGTAACAGTGATGGCATCACTGCTTTGGATAACCTTAAAGGTTATTTGCTTATGTTGTAGAGAAATAAATCACTGTAATTGTTTTTAAAATTAATGACTTGAAAGAATGGGCCTGTTGGGGGACTGAGCTTACCGACACACCCTGGCACAAATTAACCATTCTCCTGCATGTATTCATTATGGTTGTCTCACAGTGAATTTAAGAAACATGCATTGATTCTCGTTTCTTTCTCTTAGTTTGAATTCTTTGGTTGACTTTGACTAACATTAGAGATGTTCATTGATATTTCTTCTCATTAAAAACGTTCTTATTGAATCTTATAAACAAACAAAAAATCATAAATGAACATAGTTCATGTGCATTACAAACACTGTTTTATAATACTGCTTAACATATTAGTTCATTTACCAGGTGGAAAAATAAGAATCTGCGCACAAACGTGATTCGAATGAATTTAACTGGTAACAATCAGTTAAGATATATCTGAACTATTTGTCTTCCCCATTGCATCAGCAAATATGAAACTTCATTTTTATATGGTATGAAAAACGAAAATAAAAATTAGAAAAATATGGGAATAGGTGATAGAAAAATGCAACAGAATAGTACTATAAAATACATGTGCACCAAGCCACAGGATATCCAGGCAAAATAAAAGTACTTAAAGAAGCGAAAGAAGCAGTTTTTACACAACCCAAAGAATGATCTACTCCGAATCATTTAATGCAACTCTCAAAATTGTCACATTTATGAAGGTTTCAGATGCCCCTCCCGGGGAACTGCAGTAGCCTTTATAGTCTCTAGAGCCAAAGAAAAGTTTTGAAAAGGGTAAACACACATCTAAAAAAGGCATAAGGCATACGTCTTGAGGTGAGGAGGCAGCACAATGTTCTAATGTATGGGCATCTTCTGTGGCCCCTGTGTTTTTTTCCTCCATAACTCTTTAATAGTTTTGAGAATTGAATAACAATTTGAGTGCATATCTTTGTAATTCAACGTTCAAGCGTCATTTTCGTGTAAATGTACAATACAAACATGATCTCATTGCATAATGTGACCGGCAATTACAGTATTAGGACCGTATATACAATTTGGTTATGTGTACTACTACTTAGCACACTTACCATTGTGGCTTGTTGTGCTTAGTGTTATCCAAAGTATTGTATGTTTGTTCTACTCTTCAATAGCTTATGTACCTGATAAACCGAGAAGAAAATAAGGTAGCAATTTATCTGCTAACAACAAAAGATACACTTAGGGTGTGTATGAGTGAGAGGGTGCATGTATACCAGTCTACGGATACAGCGGTGTTCTACTTATTGGGACGGGACAGGTCGGCTCCTATTGTGTGAGGGCACCTGTGCCCTATGTCTGTCTAGGCACTCTGCTTGTTAAGTATACGCTCGACTCCTTCTATGAATGTTGCCCAGTTGGTGGGGTCTGGACAGGGGGGCGCTATGTACGTGTGCTGCTTGCATTAGTTGTTGCCCTGCAAGTATTCCTGCGCATAGTTCTGATAGCCATCCCGTAGTTGGCGGTGTTAAGCTGGATTTCCAGCACACTGCTGATCAGCGTTTTGCAAGGATCAACACTGGGTTTAAAACCTTGTTAGCAGCCCTGCACTGTGAAGATCTTTGTGTTACGCCCAGTATGTAGTGTGATCCGTCCAGGAGTGTTTCCTATCCCGTAATTTTATTCAGTATCTCGATTATAGATTCCCAAAACTTAGTTACGTGGGTGCATGTCTACACCATGTGTAGAAAGTCGGCGTCACAGGCTTGGTATCTCGGGCATATGTCCTCCTTTGCTGGGTACATCTTCGCCAGTCTCACGGAAGTAAGGTAAGTGTGGTGCAGGTAATTAAATTGTGTATATTTGTAGCGAGCATTCGTGGAAATAATCTTCGGTACTAGGCAGGCGTGCTCCCATTGTTTATCTGTAAGCGATGTTTGGAGTGCTGTTTCCCAGTGTGCTCCGAGCGCCCGAAGAGGCTGTATGCTATGTTTAACACTGTATGCATAATCATTTTGTTCTGATAAAAATTAATAGTAATAGTTTCCACACTGCTAAGCCTGGCATTTCCAGTTACTCGACTACAGAACTTTCAAACAGTAAAATGAATCCTTTCAATGAAGACTGAAACAACCAAAGCAGTGGAGTGGACACTCCTTAACCATCAAATACAAGGGTCCAACAGTGTCTTTCTCTTAGGTTTGCTACATTTCACCTTTTTACAATATTGCTGCAATTGAATGGAACATATATGGGCTCTTGCACCACGTCAAGCTATGCTTCAGTTGATTAAAACACATATACCAGTGTAATATCTCAGCTCATAGCAAACCACAGATTCGTCAATGATATCTTCATAATGTGGAGATTGAGAGAATTACTTGTTTAACAACATTTACGATCTCAGCTTAACATGACAGAATTCAATTTACCCACAGCATCCACATCCACATGTCACTCAAATGCTGGGGGAGTGATACAATGAATAGAATGTACAAAATAGGTAAAAAAATCTGTTTAATAGAGTCGAATTAGCTTCACAAGCAGTACAGATTCTGTGTGTCAGTGTTAACAAAGGCTGTTTTGAAATTAATGTGTGTGCAAGGTTCCTTAAAAAGATAAGGCCATGTACTGAATACTGAATTTCAGACATTGATATATGTAATCCTTCAAGACCAATACCTTCAAATTCATAACAGTTCTATTTTCTATTGTCATCCTACAGCCCAAGGCCTGCAAATTAGATTTAAAAGAACTTGAGAAGTGCAAGGACCAGCTGCAGATCCATAAATTAAGATATATATTCAGCATGCACTGATACCGTTATCATGAGTGCCTTTCACTTTTTTGTGACGTTTTGTATCCTCAAAAGGAGGTTCAGTTGCTTAGACAAATAACAATGGGGCAGCTTTAGACCATGGTGAAAAGACATCATTAATTAAAGAGTCATGGTTTTCTGTTGCTACATAAATCATCTACCAGGGATGTACATACATTTCCAATATCATTCTATGCATAGGTTTCATAAACAATGACCAGTCCACTCTATGAAATGTGTTGTACAGACACAGGTTTATTACTATCACCTCACATTTCACTTAATAAGCCTCAAATAATTGTCCTCTGTTGAACACTGAAACGTGTATTTTTAATAAACCTTGTTTGGTCCTTTCTGAAGGGGATAGCATGGCAGGGTTCCAGCCTTAATACATTTATTTAGTAAAAATCTTAAAGCTAGTGTTCACAAGTGGATAGAAATGTTGATAATAGCTGCTATGTTCTGGGCTTCTGTAGTAGGATTAAAGCATGCATTATGTCTGTAAATATAACACCGTTTGAGAAATTAGGAAGTGGTGATGATTAAAATGCAAGAGAAAATCCATAGAGAATCCTTCAGGACACTGGGATTCATTAATTGATGCATTTGTAATTCTGGTTTGAATTTCCCTTCATTCGTATTCAGTACAATAACAGAAAAATAGTTAGCAATAGATGTTGTTGGAGGATCACTTTCAGTGAAACCACCAAAGAAATCAGCATTGTCTATCTTTTACCCTTGACCTCACCTCAAGGGCAGTAAACCCTGCTATATGTTAATATAGAACGTTGCCTCCCATTCTTAAATACTAAAATTACCAGTCCATGGTGATAAAATGAAGGGAATGTATAGGTGACCGAAATAAATATGCTAATAAATCATGAGTATGACAAATGTACAGTAAAACACAAAGAAGTGAAGTAAATACAGAGTCATACAATTGCCAGGTACCCTGCAAACTGGTTTCCTTCAGCATACTCAGGGACAGTTTGAGGAAATGGTTGCCTAAAAACTACATTATAGATCTTATATTTGTTTTCCATTAATGGAACCAACAATTGACTACATTCACTCAAAGTATAAGCGTAGTTTCATCATAAAAATAGCCTTATTTTTATTCTTAAATTCTGGGTCACATCGTATTTTGCCTCAAGGGGGTACAGTTTATCATCTGTTCCATTAGAACCCACCTATCAAATTTGTTAGAAGGAGCAGCTCAAATTACACCCTTTACTGACATATGTAACAGAATGGCCATCCACCCTTTCTCATCACTAGCATGAAAATATACATCACCACCCACCTATATTTCTTTTGCATTTATTTAACTCATTAGAGATCTTTTCAAAGGCTTCCTGGATACAATACAGATAAGATTTAAGTTCCCGATAATATAGCTAATTCTGGCACTTAACAGGATTGCCCTACCCATTAACATTCTTTCACATGATATGAGTAACCTCATGGATACATGCAGTTGAAAGTAAAAAAATAACAAACAAACACACTGAATATTGGTCTAGTTACCCAATTGAAATAGTTAATATTATGCCCCAGTCCATGAATGCTAATTTGCGGAAAAAAAGTTAACTTGCGTAGCAGGTTATCCCATCAGTGATAAATGAGCATTTTGCAAATACATTCCCCTGTGAGAAAGAAAAGCATAGAGAGAAAAATATGATAGGGAGAACAATAAGCATATATATGTGTATGACAAGAAAAATGTAACTGTGAACAAGAAAGCCCATTTATAATTTTGACAAAAACAAAATTATACTGAGTGGTAAGTATCAAGTGGGCATAATCTATGACCCCTCAATGACATTCTATTGGATTGTGTACACAAATATGCATGTAACCATGAGCACTCAAGATGTTACTGAAGATCCCACAAATATAAAAGATTAGCAAACCTTTCTTCTTTAATACTTAAATGTTAAATGGTAAGCATGAAACAATATAATAACTGTCCTATAGTCAAATGCAATGGAGAATGTTATCTTCAAACAACACTTGATCTAGACTGATCAACCAAATCTTAATGTTTGATTTATTGTAGAACTGATTTAAGATTACTACAGACATCAATGTTTTGTAATCGTTTTCTTCCATGGTGCACCATAAAGCATGGTTAAAAAAGCTAAAGTGAGCATAGTTATTTCAGCCACACCTTCCTCTTTCTGTCTGTTGTTTTTCTAGAAACAACATGCAAAAAGATATAATGGTGTGTCAAATCAATTGGTTCAGCTCTTTTGTAACACATAGGCTCACATTACATGATGTATAATCCAAAATAACATTCTATCTTGGGCTGGCTTTTAGATCTGATATTGAATCTCTCAGTCTAAGCTGATAATTTAGTTTAGTATTAACAATTATGTCATTTCACACGCCAAAGAATTGTGGCTGTAATAAAACATAAGAAATTCCGGAGTCTTTACTTTTAAATACTTCTTCAGGCAATCCTTGCACTTAACATTTTATTGGGCTTACAACTGTTTTAATGGACCTTGCTGAGTTTTTAGGTCTGGCTTGACAGCACAGCTGTGTGGAATGTCCATTGTTACCAATATTTTAAAATATTCAAAGACTGCGTTTTATCTCCACGCAAGGGACAGTATCTTTCTTATGCCATTTGCTATTTGGTGTAGCCTTCTGCCTTCTATGGAGAGCTTACATTGCATTGCAGAACAGGCTCAAACATTGGCTTAATCCTCACACATTGCATTACTGATTTCATTGCCTGATAGATGAATTGTACGCATAAAATAATCATTTGTAGGTCTGGCATTAGGCAAAATGTTGTGATTATACTGAAAGTATATACGTACTAAACATACATATTGAGGCTTTCAGCCAGCCTTCTTTTTTCATTGGTCTGTTGTATCATGCACATTGTTTTCCACCCACTACAGCATACAGCATGTGGCAAGTGACAGGCAGACAGAAATAGGAACTTTATTCGGCCGACACACAGCCATAAAAGCATACAATAAATACAAGTTAATTTTAATCAAATATAAAGCACATTTAATAGAGGTAAAACAAATAAAATCAACTATCAGAAATCACACATTAATATCAAATCATTAAAACCAAAACATATTAATAAAAGCAGCTGACACAAAAATGAAACAGACAGCATTTACAGCATTGGCACTCCGCAGGATGAATAAACAGTCTAAATGCATACTTAGTTACTCAAAACACAACGTGCTTGTAAAGAGAACTGCCGCTTGCAAGAACATACTTACACAGTGGCAGGGTTCCTCGTCCTCTAGTTCTAGCAATGAGCGGTAGGCCTGAACACAATATCTAAAGTTCTGAGCCTCAAGAATGGAACAAACAAAAGTTTTGTATAAAACTTATAGTAACCACAAAAGAAAAACACCCTATTCTGAGTAATATGGGGTGACCACGTGCAATTGGAGCTAAAAGTAACCTTCAAGTAGGGAAATGCAGAAGTGCTGGATAAAATATTCAAACCAACCTTAGTTGAGGACACCCTAGCTCCTTGCACCCCACAAGACATAATAAAATACTTCAAAAAATTGGTCATCAGGTCACAATTTGCCACAAATCAAACAAACAAATGAACTACAATACATAAGGCTTTAGGGTTGCGTGCAATTAAAACGGAGTCGTCCACATACAGTATTGCAGGGGAGCACCACTTATCACTGACACATCAGGTGTGCTCATGGTAAGCTCCAAGCTAAGGTTGTTTACATACAAAAAAACAACAATGGAGCCAACATGCATCCTTGGCGCACCACAGTCTCCATATTAATAATATCAAACACTTCCCCTTTGTCACCAAACCTAACCCATGCCTTCGTGCCAGTATGGAAGTAAACTAATAAATGTACCATTGCCTGATCCATGCCCAACTTAATAGGGGCCTGCCACAGCTTTGAGCAGTTTATGCAATTGAAAGCCATTGACAGATCCATTAAAGCTAAATGGAGTGGGTATTGCTTTCCACAGTATATCACCCATCAATTAGGTGGAGAATTAGGCACTGCTCTATCGTGCCCACTCCCCTACGAAATCCAAACTGACAGGCGGTTAAAATGTTGTTATCATTAATCCATTCCAATATTCAGTTATATAGCACTCTACCAATGTTTTTAGCAGTAATATCAATCAGGAAAATTGGCCAGTAAAAATGGGAACAATAGTCGAAGTTACCGACAAATCAGGGATTAGTGAGGGAGGCAGGCTATGGCATACATTTATCAACAGAGGTACCCAAATAGTCATGTCACATTTAATTAAATCAATTGGCACACCATCTGGACCCAGGGTCTGGGGCAATTGGTCAGTCCACTTCAGCCAAAGGCTACCACAACTTTGAGTGATGGCATTCAGCTCACAAGGAGTGCATCCACACATATATTAGTTTCCTTCGGTATCAAAGACCATTATGCAATTTGTGCTTCTTCACACCAAACAATTAGTGTTTAGCTATATTTTATACATGCAAGAGACCTACAGCTACCCCAGCAATATATTTTTTACAGAAGCCACAATCCAATAAAGCAAGCTTTTACAAATACAAAAGTCTGGCATCAAAAGTCAGAACTATTGCCTTGGTCAATATCTGTATGCTTTGTTTTTTACACCGCAACAGGCTTTTATTTAGTGTCAGTCAGAAGTTATGATGCAAGACAGGCCTACTGACCTTACCAATGCTTGTTTCAAGAGTGACTACTTTCTTCTCAAGCCTCTTCATTCAGAGAACAATGATATGTCCACTTAACCTATTGTTCAAAAAGAGTGATTCTAATCTTTTGGCGATTTCTTTTCTATCAGTTTCTTTGAGTTTTTCATTTGTTTCTCAAACAATCGACTCGAACATTTTCCACAGTCATGGGAAGTTCTAGATTTGAGATGCCCTGCAGATGATGAATACCATTAGGGCTCTTAAGATTTGGTGCTTCCTTGAAATAGACGTAGGCAATGTTGTTGTGCTAGTTCGCGCTGTAAATTACGCTTTTGGTGCCTCAACTAGTATTTTCCCATGCATACAACATATGTGATAACTATCTGACTTGACTCACTATTGCATAATAATGAGTCAGGGTAACAGGCTAGATTACAGTTTAAATTATATCTGAGATTGGATGTTATCAACTACCACAGATTAGCTTTCCGGCAAATGTAGAAAAGATAGGGAGCTTTCCAATTTACCTAAGTTATGTTTCATATCTATTTATGATTCAGCTAGTCTGTTGTTTAGGAATCCGCTTGCAACTAATTTTGTAATCAACCAAAGTAGACATTGAATGATCAGTTTTCTTGGAGTTGGCACGCTCGAGGAACTTGTCTTTATCACTTACACTTCGGTTATGTGTAGGTCCTTGTGATTTCACTGCTTACCTGTGTTATGTTTAAAAAAGCGCAGTCAAAACCTAAATGAGGGATGCTGCGTTAAAAAAAACGAATCCAGCTGATCTATAAAATATAAAATTCACAACAATATGTTATGTGGAATGGATCCCTTTTTATAAGACAATCACTGATTCAAGATTGCCATCTTTGAAACATTGTTTCTCCTCTAATATGCAGTCTGGCTGTAATTAACTTACGATTGTGGCTGCTTATGTGTGGCAAAGGGCTATATATATATACAAAAAAACCTCTATGGCATCATCTTTAAATGCTGCTTTTGCCTTTTTGTTGCCCACTAGCATTGCAACAGAATACCCTGTGCTCATGGTCTGCAGGTGTGAAGAGCCATACAAATAGACCACAACGTTTACATGAAGATACGATTACATTGCTTACCTTATCAAGTAGTCATAGTGAGATAATGTAGCACAGAGCCCAGAAACTACTGAGTCAGGCCTGTGACTCCTAGACTGAAATTCAGCCATTATTTCCACCTAACACCAGCTGGGCCATAACTGAAGCTAGTAAGAGAGTAGGCAAAACAAACCCATGCAAAGTACTAAAATCAGATTATCCTAACTTAATTTTAACTCCTGGTTTATTGTTTTATGATTGTATGACAACATATCAGCCATTAAAATCGACCTACATATGTGATAACTTCAGAATATTGAATAACAATATATGGCCGGGGTAAATATATAAACAGAAGTATATACTAACAATACTTAACTTTTATTTATGTTGGCGATAAATTGGTTGTCCACATTGGTGAGTGACTATAACTGCAGGTCGATATTGACAATTCAATATTTTAGTAGCACATATTTTTAACTGCCAAAACTTTCTGAAGCAGAAAGACTAATTGAATTTGAGTATCTAGGATTTGAAAAACGTAACAATTTTGGCACGACTACTAACATTATTTCCTATACATACAATTTATTGTATATTGTTATATATCAGTCTTCCTGCTTCTGTCTTTCTCCCAGTCCAAATCATTTTTATCGCTGCTTCTAATACTTCCTAATTCTCACCTCATGTCTTCTTACTTAGATCATCTGTACTGACTCTGATCCTTTGATGCCTATTTTATCTCCTAGTAAGGCCTGCCTGTGGCACTGACCATGTTACATTTTCATTATTTTTCTTCTTTCTTCAAACAATGGAAGTGTGTATCCTCGCCCAAGTGTGTCACAATCAGCTATGAACATTAAACAAGCATATTCTTTCACCACTTGCTTTCCCTTCTTGTTCATTTCAAGGCAAGCTGCATCAATTTTATTTGATTGTTCTAAAAGTGCTAAAAACGCATTTGGGGGAAATATTCGGATGATTTTTCTTTTCTTTTTGTGGCATGTTTCTAAAAGTTAAATCAATGTCTGCGTGGCGAGGCACTGTTAAACAGTGCTTGTGTAGAGAAAAGTTAATCATGTAAATTAAAATAAGCCATCATTTCTCTATCTCTCTTTCAGGATACTGCCCAATTTACTGTCAATGTAGGAAGTCTGCATTAGAGTAAATGGGGTGTTGTTGATCTAAAATGTCTGCAGTACTTGCATTCAAGCGTGATGTGGTTAGCCATCAGTAATATAACATGTATGGTTATTTGGTTACAGACAAAAATATTGTTTCATTCATCATCGTTCCAAAATCAGGAAAATGTTCATAATGAATTAGGTGTTAGTTTAGTGAGGTAATGCCCTCATACATCTTGAATTTCAGTTAAAACACCACAGGCCAAAGTGAATTCTACATCACATTCATTGGGTGCCAGGTATTTAATACATAGCTTTTTATGGGACTGCCTTATTGATGTACAGCTCCATTCAACTTTTCTTCAAATCCACAGCACATTCTTTCTTACTGACTTTAGATCTCTGCCTATTATTATTTTTCTTTCGCTCCCTTCTTATAATCTTTCTCTGTCACTCGCTTTCTTCCTCGCCCTCTCTCTTTTTTATCTGTCTCTCTGTCTATCTTTTCAATCTCTCTCTCACTGTCTCTGTCTCAATCTTTTTATCTCCTTCACCCACAACTCCCCTTTTCACTATTTAATGTATTTATCTTTTGAATTAATTCTTCTTCTACCAAATAGCACGAAAGTCCCCACTATTCCTTTTGCATTCTTTTTCCGTTGCTATTTCTACTGTTCTATCTCTCTCAGTCTCTTTCTTGCCGTATCTTCCTCACTCAGTCGGCCCGTCTCTTTTTACACAGTAGATGTTTTTAGTAAGTATTGTATTCACTTGGGTTTCGATATAGAGCATGTTTGCCCTTGAAGTTTATTCCAAAGTGCTGAGAATTCGCTATACTGCTTTTGACACTTAAGGCATGTTGGTTGTGCAGGTGTGAGGTACCTAAATCAATTTCACGAAAGGGTATTATCTTAGAACAAAACTTTCCAATACAGCG
Organism: Pleurodeles waltl; assembly: GCF_031143425.1. Lineage (NCBI taxonomy): Eukaryota > Metazoa > Chordata > Amphibia > Caudata > Salamandridae > Pleurodeles > Pleurodeles waltl. The sequence goes on from NC_090449.1 coordinate 865,358,491, forward strand.
GTTTTAGAAGAAACTATTTTTAAAAATGAAGACAAATGTTTCACAGAGACATATAGACCTGAACAAAAAGGCAGCAGCAGTGAGCACAGAGGGCTATAGCTGTAAAATATTCCCTCTTTCAGCTAAATACAAACACTGTAGTGGAGGCGGAAGAATACACCAAAACAGCCAATATCATTAGGTGAGAGATTGATACTCCAGTAGTCTGAACCAAGATGTGACTCCCAAAGTCTCCAGCCAATGGCTGAACGAGCGGTCAAAGAAAGCCAGTAGTTGAAAGTGTTGGACCCACAGCTATCTCTATGTTTTTGTTAGGAATGGGTCTGTTTGACTGCTGTGCTATCAAATGCCTCTTATACAAAGCCCTAAAATGCATTTGACAGTTCTGCTCATGGAAAGGTCGTACAGAAGTGCTGGTGGTGACTACTGTGAACTGTGCTTTCTTGGGTTGTCAACAGAGCAGGACTGCCTGAAACCAGATCTGGCAAGTGAACATCCACAGGGCTCGTCCCACTCATCAGAGTTAATTAACATGAGTCTGAGGCTTAAAATAAACATTTCCCGTTTCGAACTAAATGACTACGTATTAAAGTGTTTCCTTAAAACCAGATGTACATGTAAACCAAACAAAAGACTGGAACGCTCTCCGGAAGTGGAGCAGCTTCACACAGATAGGAAACTCCAGCATCTAGTGAGACACGGCCTGCTTTGTGTCTCAAAGCTACTACGCTAGCTGACATGACATCACCTTCTAGACTTGACAGCATCCACCTCCTCACCATTGAAATTCGCCAAGAGGAACAGTGTTTGGTCCACAAATCTTTTTTTATAGAAGGCTAAATACAGTTCGGCTGGAGTTCTCCCTTACTGTTTCTCTGATAGTACCCGCCAATGTCTGCCAAGGCATTAACCAGTATTACCGCTCAAACTCATGTCTGGTAACACTGGCCCGTATCATGGCTACCGTCAAGTTCAGTATCTGGAAATGGGCTTCACAATGGCCACCAAAGCATGTCTCGTGAATAGGTAGACAGCAGTTTTCCCGTTCAAAATAAGCTTCTCTGATTGTCCTTCACCTGCATATCATGTTTTGAAAGCATGACTTGGCACATACTTTTCTCCAGATCAAAATCATGCCATATGATTAGACAGATGTTCTGTATTTTATCGATTCACCAGTGCTGGTGAGCTCCGGCTTCCGTTGGCTGCTAGGGGGGGTCTTGTTCTTTGCAGTGGCAGATGCCTACTTATGGAAGCCTCTTTCTATACAGGGTGGGAATATCACACTTTATATCATTCTCATTAGCAGAGTGCAACACATCTCACTCAGAAAACATTCAGATTCATTAATATAGTGATCATACTCATGCATCCATTCATTCGAATTCTGAGTTGTGTGTACATAAATGTGCATGCAAACATACACATGTATAGTTTGACATTTTTAAAAATTTGTGTGTGTGGTGTGTTTCATGTAGAGACAAGTAATAGATTCATCCAAATATCCTTTTCCAATAACTAGTGTGACACTTGCTGTAAATGCATGAATTTTGTGCAGATCTAATGGTAATATCTGTGGCAGTTAAGATAATCTGTTGGTAGTTCAGTTACAAGAGTATAGCACAGGAATCTCCAACAGGTCGATGGTAAGTTACCGGTTGCCCACAGCTTGTCTTGGAGCATTGTATGATGGAAGCACGCATGCCAGAACAACGCAGCCTTAATAACGACCATATCTTTACCAAGTATGCCTTTACAACTAATTCTGTTGTAAAAGCATATATGGCAAAGGAAGATGCAAGGTAAATTACCTCCCCGCCCTTGGAACTAACACCCCTTCCCAGCCCTTAAAGCTGCCCCTTCCCCCCCACCCTGAGCCCTAAATCCCCACAGCCCTGAGCCCTAAAATGAATCCCATTCTGCCCCTGAAACTATCCCGACCACCCTCCTAATGCCTAAAACCTTGCCCCCTACTTAAAACTACCCCATCCCCAGCCCCTCTGCCCTGAGCCTTACACTGTCCCCAGCCCTGCAAACTACCCCTTCCCCCAGCGTTGAACCCTAAAACCCTACCCCAACCCTTACAACTGCCCCAACCCCTAGTCCTTAACCCTAAAAAAAGCCCTAAAATCCTGCCCCAGCACTCACAACTACCCAGATCCATTCCGCCCTTAATCCTAAAACCCTCCTTACCCAAAAAAACTAACCAGACCACCTTGTCAAAAAAACTAACCCATCCGGCCCCCGCTCTGAGCCCTTAACCTACCCCCACCCCTCAAAAGTACCAACTCAAACTTGGTCCCAGCCCCTAAAAACCTGTGACCTGCCTAAAAAAAGTAACTCAACTCCTCCACGTAAAAAACAAATAATATTAACCCGATCATCCCCTCCACTGCCCTGAGCCCTAAAACTGCCTCCACCCTCCAAAAGTGCCCTCCCTCAAACCCGGTCCCAGCCTCTAAAACCTGCTACGTCCCTAAAAAAAGTAACGCAACTTCCACCTTTAGATAAAAAAAAAACTAACATGATAAAGCCCTAAAAACTACCCTTTCCCCTACCGAACCCAGCCCCAAACCCACTTATCTCTCCCTTTGCTTCCTCTTCCTGCTCATGGAAAAGTTAGACCGCGCTTTCTTTCTTAACCTCAAACATGTGTTGTTAAGGCACATGCATGGTTAAGGTAGACAACACGCCAGATCGTGTTTCAGGCAAGCGTGGTTTAGCTTGTGGTGAAATGGCACACGTGGCTCAGCCCCCATTGTTAAGGCCATTTCCCATCTTGGAGTAGCCCGTTGCCTGTCACTTTATTTCAGGAAATGCAGCTGTGAGGTCAAGTAAGGTGACTCTGCAAGAGCAATATGCAGCCTTCTCTCTCCTTAAATAAAAAATGTTTTGTTAATAAGAAGCCCTATCAAAAACTAATAAATGCCTCCCATCCGAAAACACTGTTTAAAAATCATCACAGTGAAAAATGTACGTATCTGTGATGACAAGCATCAATGGCATTGATATCCTTAAAGTCTCAGGCTGTAAAATATTTGGAGAGTTGCACTGTATCATTATTTTCTTTCTCTTTCTTCCTTTCCGTTTTTGGTTCCTTCTGTGTTTTCATTCTTTTTTCTTTTCATTCTTTTTTCTTGCTTTTTATTTTTTTCTTTCATTCGACTTCCTCTCCTTTTCATCGTCCCTTTGTTTCTTTCACTTTCTAACTTCCTCTCTTTCATTCTTATTTCTGACATTTTCTTTACATTCTTTTTCCTCTTTCTTTTTTCTTTCTCTTTCTTTCAGTTTTTCCCCTCTCTAACTGTTTCCTGTTTGCTTGCTCTCACACTGGCTCTTTCTTTCTTTGTATTTTTCTTAATGTCTCTCCTTTCTTCATTCTCACATTTGTTACCTTCTATCTCTTCTACTCTTTGTCCATGTTTTCTTTCCCCTTGCTAACTTTGTTCCTTCTTTTTTCTATTTTACTCCTTTTCTAGTACTTCTCTTTTTTATTTCTGCTATCATTTCCTTCTCTTGTCTGTTCCTTTTTTATTCCCTCTGTTTTCTTCGTTTGTCTTTCATTCCAGTGTTCCTTTCTTTCTTTTCTTTCTCCTTCCCTCATTTCGCTCTGTACCTTAATGCATTCCATTGTTTCTTACTATCTTCCTTTTCCTCTCTTTCTTTTCGGTCCCTATGTTTTTCCTCTCACCTTTCATTCTTTCTTTACTTCTTTTCGTCATCTTTTTTCATAATGTCTACTTTCTTTCTCTCCTTCTTCCTCAAGTTCTTTATTTCTTTCCTTTCTTCTCTCTTTTGTTTCACTACCTTTTCTCTTTCTTACATCCTCTTCTTTAGAAGTACTTAACTTCCTAAAGCAATCTCTTCATTTATTAATTTGTGTTTCAATTTTGCCTCAGAGGGATGGCTGCAGCAGTATGTTCACTTGAAGAGCACTATGAAATGTGCATGTATCTATTCTTAATCTTAAAACGTTAAGGCAGTGCCAGTTTCTGGACATCAACAAATGGATTTTAGAGCAATTAGCCAGAAAATGAAAGGCTTTTTGGTTCTAGTTCACATAATAATGACAGTGTCTTCCCATATGCTGCATGACCAAGTGACCACAAAATCATCGCAACACCTTTCACAGATAATTTACAAAGAGTAAAAGTACAACACTGGTTCAGGTGGTCCACACAGTTCCACAATCTCCAAAGGATCTTGTGCCAATAATGAAGTGAGCTTAAAGCATCAGGATTTTTGTGTGGTTATCTAATCAATAAATCAGGCAGTAGCTCGGACTGTTTTTCACAGATCTGAATTAGCTCTCAGTATTTGTATTTGTATCATTTATAAAGCGCATATGACCAAAGGGTATCTAAACGCTGGACAAAAAGAGGGATTGTCGGACTGTGCTTAAGCAAATGCTGAAAATACAGACAGCAAACACCTGAGGAAGATAAAGAGCCAGCAAGCCTGGTCCCTAAGTAAACAGTCATCTCTTATGTTGTTTGTTGAATGCAAGGTTTACCTCTGTCCTACGAATAGTGTCTGGGAGGGAGTTCCATAATTTCCCCACTGCCACGGAGAAGCCTCAGTCACCCAACCTGACCTTATTGGTCAGAGGGATACCAACTAGAAAAAGTCATGCTGATCTTAGGGGATGACTGGGCACATACCAGTTCAAAACCACCCTCAGAAATCCTGAGCCCTGAAAATACAGGGCCTTATTCACCAAGCAGAGGACTTTGAACAACGCTTGTTTCCTGACTGGAAGCCAGTGCAGTTGATGCAGCCTATCTGAGACATGCCTGGGAAATCCAAGAACACTAAGCACGCTGGTGCATGTTGGATCATTTGTAATTTGTTCAAGGAAAGTTAATTAACATTAAGATACAATGCATTACAGTAGTCCAACCGAGATGTAATAAGGGCTAGGACTACTGTCATACTTAATTCCTGCGGAAGTAGAGGGAGGATTTTACTCAAAATCCAAATCAGGCAGAAACATGTGCTGACCGTCCTGTTCACCTGGGTGTCAAATGACTGAAGATTATCAAGCCGAACCACCAGATTTCTTAAAACTGAAACAGGAACAGGTAAGGTGCCACAACTCTATGGCCACCACTTCTCATTCCAGATAGCATTATTCATCCCAAAAGCTACAATCTCAATTTTTTCACCATTCATTTTGAGCCAATTCATCTTCATCCAACCATTCACCTCCTGCATGCATGCCAGAAATTTAGAGGCCGCTCTATCCCTATCATCCATGGTGGGAATGGTGATCTGGGTATCATCTGCATAAGATGACAACTGGAAGCCGAATGAGCAAACAAGATTTGCCAAGGAGCTACATATAGGTTGAACAGAGTGGGGCTCAAAGATGATCCTTGAGGAACTTCACAAGGAAGCTGGAAAGGGGGAGCTCTAAAATCTCCACATCTCACAATATTAGATCTGTCATTCAGAAAGGATTCCAGGAGCTTCAGTCCCCCCTTTTGCACACCAGCCTGCTTAAGCATGTGCACCATATGAACTGGAAAGATGATGTCAAATGCTGCTGAGGGATCAAACAGTACCAGAACGGTGCCTCCCAACCCCTGGTCCACCTGCTTACGGATAAAGTCTGCTGACGCAATAAGGGCAGATTCTGTACTATGGTCTTTCCTAAACCCACTATTGAAAGGTTGGAGACCCCTAGTAGAGCAGAACTTTCATATTATATATATATGTGGCAAGATCTGTGAACTCTGTTCCTTAAATAAGTCAAAGAGGCTGCACTGCCTTGAGGGGCTTCCCTACCACTTTGTGTCTTAATTAAACAAAGATAGAGCTACACAGGACTGTAGAGTCTTGCTCTATCAGCAGGGATTGTAAAATTACAAATTGGCAATTTTGGGGTCTCTCAAATCCCAAGGCAAGTTCTTGGTGGCTTATAGACCCCCAATGAAGGCTAGTGTCAATTATGGTCAAATTCTCTGATGCCGAAATTTAAGGTTTGACGTTAGCCACAACTTTTCGATTTTACTAAAATGATATGTATATTATACATGTAGAAGCTTTCAGGCAGCCCTCTTCATCTATTGGTTTGCTACTGTGTTCTGTTTTCTTCCACTCTTTACAGCATACAACTTGTGGCAAAGGTCAATGCTCTTCAACCACTGGCTAACTTTCCTGTGAGTTATGGCATTGTGACTTTTCAGAAGGAGCACTTCAAAACGCACAAAATATATATTTTTTAATATAGCCAAGAATAATAAAGTTTTGCAAAAAGCATGGCAACACAATACAAGGACTGACCAAGCCAAAATGCTGGCAGCCAACGCCAGACCTATTGCCTTTGGGAATGCTTGTTAAATGCTATTTGTGCTTGTTGTTTTTGCAAAGGGTGGACAACGATCAGGAGAAATGTGGCATTTGAAATACAACTTCGGAAAATAGGTTTAATCGCCTTTTCAACCTACATTTTCAAGTATGAGAACCCAAATGTCTGATTGTTATATAACAGGTTTGTTAGACAACAGGATAGGTGATCCCTGAAGAACTGAAAAAAGACCAAGGTGTGCACATTCCTGCAAAGCTAAATGAAACTTTACAATAGGAAGATGCACAAATTGTAACTTTCCGGTGTTAAACTTTTTGCATCCAAAGTTAACACTCTGGTATGCCCAAAATTGCTTTCAGACGTCAAGGGCAAAACCCTAGTTTAATGTATGTAAATGGGGAGTTACAAGAGTGAAACAGCACACACGCCACCAGGATCTGAGGCACAGCCAGACATATTAAAATAGAACGACCTGGCTTTGTGTCAATTCATATGGCCAACTGCAACCAGGTGCAAACAAGCGGCAGGCAGAATTTGACATCATTTTCCCATGCTTAATGTGTGAGGTTTTCAGGAAATAGTACTCCGAACGAGGCTTGCTTTGACGTGGGTGTCCTCATGTGTACTGAAGATTGTACCTCGAGTGCAAATATAATGGCTCGCCTTTGTGAAACAGAGCAATTTATAGCATTGCCCAAAACAGTTTTTTTGTGTGTGCACCACCAATGACATCATAATTATTTATCTCACTCTAGGTATGGTGCAGTGCAATTCATTATAATTTGCACAACACATCAATGCACTTCCTGACACAGCATATGCTGTTCAAAGATTAGTGAACTTCGGCTTAAAAAACAATTTACATTTTTGCCAACTAAATACTTGAGGATTTTTGAATTGTAAATATTACGTTTCCAGTTCACTTCCCCCTCTTCCCCCCCGCTGCCTTTGAAGATGATACAACAAAAGGGGCTTCTTCTGTTTTTAACTGACCAGTCACACGTCCCTATGAAAACTAATCTGAGAAGGCCAGCAAATACTGGTGATGTGATGGGCTCAGAAAAACGGGCAAGCCTCACCTAGTCACAGAACTTGTGTACATTTATGTTGACGGCGTTAGATGTCTCCCTGCCTCGGCATTTGGGTCCGTGAGACAGCTTCAACAATAGACGGTACCTGTATGTAGGACACACTAGTTTGTGGGTTAACAGATCTGCAGACTCTGTTAGGAACTTGTCGCCAGTAAAAGTGTAGTAAATTTCTCTCAATGTAAGATGAAAAGTATGATGTCACATCATTTGCACTACACATTCTGTAGTTTAGAATTGACTTGTTCTAGAACCCTACAATTCAGTTAAAAAAAATCCAACCGTGAGACTGATAAAATATAGATCAATATCACAAGAGAAATGTACAGATCCAAAACAGACAATGGTTTTAAAGAGAGTACCAGTGACTTGAACTGGTGAACATCAGATTACGGGGTGAACGAGGATTGAACAACATTGGCAAACTTAATAGATCGCATCTTTGACACCAATTGGCTTTACAAATGCATTTTATACTCCAAATAACATGGCCATAATGGAATAGCTTAACCTGTTTTTACGGTAAAATAGTTAAAAATGACTGATGCCATTTTTCTTTTGTTTAAGAAACCATTTAAAGATGGTCGGGACATGGCTTTTGGAAGCGTTGTGACTGGGGCCCAGTGTAAAAAGGTCATTACAAGTTTAATTCTATCAAGATGCACTGCCCCCAGGAAGTAATACTGAGCTTTTTGTCTGCTCCAGGTCAGGGTGGACTACAAGGTTTTGCTTTGTTAAAACATCAAGCTATTCTTGGATTTCCTCCGTGCTTCTACCCCAGAAAACAGCGTGGTGTCACGAGAAACTGAGTTAGTCCAAGACCAGAGGGCAGGAAAATAAAATGCAGTTTAAAAAAAGTAAACAACTGCCCATCGGAGAAAACGGTGGCTTAGCCAGAGGTCAGGTAGCAATGCAGAAGGCTTCAGAATAAGAACCAAATAGGTAGATCATGCAAGGAGGGGTGATAGAAAGCGAGACTCCTGTAAAAAAGTGCTAAGCATTAGAATGAAAACAAAGTTGAGAAAAGCGTAAAAACAGCAGTAACTGTTATCAGTGAACACCAAAGTCGACCCTCAATGGAAACATGCCAGGGAACATTTCACAGAACCAAAAAGCAAATAATTTAATAAAAACCAAGATGAGCATGGTCATGAACACATTAGGAAGGATTTCCACTGCCTTTTAGCTAGGTTGGTGCTTTAGATATACCAAGGGCCTTTTTATGAAAAGTTAGCGCCACCTTTATGTCATTTTTTGACGCAAAAGGGGCGCAAACGTACAAAAATATTATATTTTGAAAGTTTGCTCCGCTTTTGTGTAAAAAAATGACGTAAAGGTGGCGCTAACTTCATAAATCAGGACCCAAATCTCTACATACATAGAGGGTCGGAATAGCCTATAGAAAATAAGGCAGAGCCCCAAGGTCTGGTCTGATAGGTCAGTGTATAGGCCGGTTTTCTGAAGTTTGTGGTCTGGCAAGACAATCTTTGCTGTGGATTTCCCTGATGTTATCACAAACATTGACTGTAGCAAGCACAGATGCACAGCAAGCACTTGTAGCAAGCACAAGCACAGATGCACAGATGCAATAGCTTGCAAAATACTTACACAACAAGTTCAAAACTGCCTGCTTGCAAATGTGGGCCATTATTGTAGCTATCTGTTCATCAATGGGAGACACTTTAAGTGGGTGCTCGGCGTTTTTTGTCCAAGTCCGTCCTTGAATACATACCAAAAAGCTTAAGTTTGGCGGATTAGCAAGCAGACCATTCAAATGGATACCAGATAGCAGACCCTGCGTGAACCTCTTTTCTTTGTGTACTTGCTTGATAATAACAAAATTAGTATGAAAGCATTGTTGTTTACACTCTGGTTTTTGATTTTTCCAATTGAGGCTGAAACAAGCCCATGATAAAGGGTCCCAGTTCCATTTTGTAAGGGAACACAGTGTTTCAAAAAATAGAAGCAGAACTCCACAATCACTACAAAGAGCCAGCAGCGACAGCAGGAAGCAACATCACAGATGTGTGGAGGAAGGCTGAACGCTATCAGCGAGCCACGTTCCTGAAGGCGATGATCAGACACAGAACACCGGAGTGGACGACTGTCTGAAGGTTTACAGCTCTCCCTGCCATGTACTGGTGAAACCAGGAACACAGTTAAAATGCCAAGTAGTGGTCAGACAGGAAACAGAAAGCAGCAATTCACAAACTGATAGTATGAAAGGAGGCGAAGCTTGTGTAAACTGCCCCAGTGACCTTAGATTAAGGAAGACAGTTTCTTCAAAGAAAAACACCGTCGGCTGTATGACCTCTAGGCGGCTAGCGGAATATTAGGTGTCAGGATGATCTTCATGAGAGGTGCCAGAGTGAGGGCACCGAACAAGGGAGTCTTCCAGAGCAGTGCAAGCATCTTTACATTGCTCATCATTATGAACCATCCTCCTCGGGAAGGTGAGAAGCGACAAAGTGGACTGGTGAACATCTAAGTTATGTAGAGGCCACAAAGGAACGCTCTGGCCTATTGGTGGCACTTCCTAAGACTGTGTAGGATGCCTCTTGCATCCAAGGCTATTTGCACATTGTCAGGTAGGATTAATCTCATCTGTGAATGAGGGACCTGCCATGACTATTGTCCTTCAGTTGGGGAGTGTGCTCCTGGTATGTGAAAGAAGATCTTGTCAGGATGCAGCCCAGACCGAGATTGACAGTGAGACCGATTGTGTGAGGCAGAGAGAAATAGAGAGGTGAGTTGCACTTGGAACTGCCTGCACTCAGTATTATGACCAGCGGAAACAAAGCTTAACTTAATTTTGTAAACATGATCCAAGTAGGTGGTAGAGCTACTTACAAAGAGTAACCTGATCTGAAATAATAACAAATGTACAATTTACAATAGTTCAGATGAGTAAAAAGCAAATATCTATAGCACCATGGCAACGTGGAAGCAGATAACAGTGGAGAACAGCACAGAAATTAAGTGTCCACGTTTTAAAAGATCCAGATATATATATCTAAACAATACATAGGTTTAGACAGAATTGTAAGGAATGTGAAGTCATGTTGAGTAGCTATGATATATACCAACATAATGTACCAGTGTTCATAAGGATGCAGTCCCCAGTTTCAGGAGTACGTGCTTTTTCAGGTAGTTTTTGAATGATGAAAAGATGGAGTTACATCAGATATTTGTTGAGATATAATCCCAGATATTTAGATCAACACCCGGAAATGAGTGTTTTAGAGTGAAGGCTTTCTTCCAGCAAACAAGATGTTGCCATCAGTTTACTTGTCAGATACAGGGGGCTGTTTAGATTCATAGCTTTCAAAATGATGCAGGCATAACAAAAATGAATAGTGGACTTGAAGTCGGTGGTGGCCGGTAAGTACAACTTAGAGATGGGCTACTCCCCTCCGCACACACACACATGGGCAAGCTCACACACCCATGCATTCACATGCAGACGTGCGCATACAACCATTAACAACATTCAATCACAAATACACATACATTCATACATACACACACATAACAAACAGTCAATGGAAACCTGTTGCAGCTCTTGGGGAGGAAAACCTCAGAGGTGCAAGGAGGGTTGGGGCTGCTACCTCCCCTCACTGGCTGACTGTTAGAAACTGGGTTTTTGGTTGGCAGTCAGGTTGCCCTCTGTCCAAGCAAGAACCCTCACTCTAGTCAGGGTAAGTCACACACAATCCAAAATCAGCCTGTGCCCACCCTCTGGTAGGATTGGCACGAACAGTCAGGCTTAACTTAGAAGGCAATGTGTAAAGCATTTGTGCAATAAATCATACAATACCATAATATAACACCACAAAAATACACCACACAGTGTTTAGAAAAATATATAATATTTATCTGGGTATTTGCAGGTCAAAACAATCAAAGATGCAATATGAATTTGTAAAGATATCACTGAAAAGTGATATATACTGTCTTAAGTCTTTAAAAAGCAAACAAAGTCTCTTTCAAGCACAAAGTACCTGGTTTCTGGTGGAAAATCTCCGCAAAGGGCCGCAGAAGAAGAGATACGTGGAAAAATAGTGTGTGCGTCGATTTTTACCCAGCACACACGGACTTGCGTCGTTATTTTTCATGCGGGGAAGTCGTGTGTCGTTTTCTGGCGTGCCGACAGTCTCTTTCTATGGGTCGCGGGGATTACCAGATGTCCCGGGTCTGTGCGTGCATTCTCCTGCTTGTTTTCCGGCTGCGAGTCGTTCCGCAGGGCTGTGCGTTGAAATTTCGCTCTCACGGCAGGCGTTGCGTCGATTTCTCCTCTGGAAGTCGGGCGGCGTTGTCCTTGCGAGGCTGTGCGTCGAAGTTCCGGTCGTCCCAAAGGCGTTGCGCCGATCGGCGTCGGTGTGCGGCGTTTTTCTCGCCGCGGAACAAGCTGTGCGTCCAAAATTTAGGCACCCGAAGCGTCCAAGTGAAAGAGATAAGTATTTTTGGTCCCAAGACTTCAGGGAACAGGAGGCAAGCTCTATCCAAGCCCTTGGAGAGCACTTTTAGAGCCAGACAAGAGTTCAGCAAGGCAGCAGGCCAACAGCAAGGCAGCAGTCCCTTGTAGAAAAGCAGACAGGTGAGTCCTTTGAGCAGCCAGGCAGTTCTTCTTGGCAGGATGTAGTTTCTGGTTCAGGTTTATTCTCCAGCAAGTGTCTGATGAGGTAGGGCAGAGGCCCTGTTTTATACTAAGTTGTGCCTTTGAAGTGGGGGTGACTTCAAAGAGTGTCTAAGAAATGCACCAAGCCCACTTTCAGTTCAATCCTGTCTGCCAGAGTCCCAGTGGGGGTGTGGCAGTCCTTTGTGGGAGGGCAGGCCCTCCACCCTCCCAGCCCAGGAAGACTCATTCAAAATGCAGATGTATGCAAGTGAGGCTGAGTACCCTGTGGTTGGGGTGTGTCTGAGTGAATGCACAAGGAGCTGTCAACTAAACCTAGCCAGACGTGGATTGAAGGGCACAGAAAGATTTAAGTGCAAAGAAATGCTCACTTTCTAAAAGTGGCATTTCTAGAATAGTAATATTAAATCCGACTTCACCAGTCAGCAGGATTTTATATTACCATTCTGGCCATACTAAATATGACCTTCCTGCTCCTTTCAGATCAGCAGCTGCCACTTCAACAGTGTATGAGGGCAGCCCCAATGTTAACCTATGAAGGGAGCAGGCCTCACAGTAGTGTAAAAACGAATTTAGGAGTTTTACACTACCAGGACATATAACTACACAGGTACATGTCCTGCCTTTTACCCACACAGCACCCTGCTCTAGGGGTTACCTAGGGCACACATTAGGGGTGACTTATATGTAGAAAAAGGGGAGTTCTAGGCTTGGCAAGTACTTTTAAATGCCAAGTCGAAGTGACAGTGAAACTGCACACACAGGCCTTGCAATGGAAGGCCTGAGACAAGATTAAGGGGCTACTGAAGTGGGTGGTACAACCAGTGCTGCAGGCCCACTAGTAGCATTTAATCTACAGGCCCTAGGCACATATAGTGCACTCTACTAGGGACTTATAAGTAAATTAAATAGCCAATCATGGATAAACCAATCAATAGTACAATTTACACAGAGAGCATATGCACTTTAGCACTGGTTAGCAGTGGTAAAGTGCCCAGAGGTCAAAAGCCAACAACAACAGGTCAGAAAAAATAGGAGGAAGGAAGCAAAAAGTTTGGGGATGACCCTGTCAAAAAGCCAGGTCCAACACTGACCTTATGAGGGGAGGCAGCAGTCCCCACCTTCTTACAGAGTAGTAGGGAGTAAGAGAGACTGCTGACCGCATGCACTCTGTGATGAGGTGTTAGTGACAGAAACTTGGTCTTGGGCAATCCATAGTTTAAAACTGAATAGCCCAGGTCTGGGGCTATCACTGACTTTCAGCCTCATCACAAGGGGAAGAGCCTCGAGGACATTTGCCGAGCTGAGGAGATCACACCAACATGAACCTCTATGTCCTGTCTGGCTGACCTGAAAATAAAGAGTGTTTGTCAGGCTGAACTTTGCTCAGCCTGACAACTACTCTTTATGTGGGGGATGTGGCCCCTCTGCTCTTCTGGACAGGCAGCTGCTGCTTCGAGTGGGAGCTATTTTAGTTATGTAAGTGTCAGTTTGATATGGCTAAACTATTTTATTCTGTCATTAGCCATACTGCTGAATGAAGGACAGCTTTCAAAGGGGTTGTCTGGATAACAGGGAAGCCAGTGAGTTTATAGTACATTCACAAGATTACTAGAGCTTGTACGATCAGCTTAAAGGTTCTTTAGAAATTAGTCTGCAGATCAATTTAATTAACATAGCTGATGTCAAGCACCTTTGACTAGGAACAGTATGTGAGCATCTACTTGTAATGGAAAAAAGGCTTATTCTGAAGAGTGGCAAAGACAGCAGTTCAAAGTGTATGCTACTAAGACAGATGAAAATAAATAAGATCACTATGCATGGTCCATTCAGTTTCTCATCGTAGAATGTGTGTGATGTTGTGTTAGGCAGATGATAAGGCTCATTTAAAAAAAACACAGGCAAACAGCCAGTGAGTCTGCAGGTATTCGGCAAATATTTGTCAGTGACGTGTGGTCATTATTATAAATAGTCCTATTATTTATTTTCCAGTTCTTAGAGTATGGGGTGCATCAATACTCAAGGGAGAGACACTCAACTGTTTAAATGTTAAAATACAAAACATTTTTTTTTACTGTGAGTATGGAGAAAAATATAGTTTCCTATTTTTCCCATATTCCTTTTCATGCGTTGGCCCTAGGACATAAAATTGCTACCATTCCCCACAGCTACTTGTGGTGTGTCTGTCCACTATACCAAGCAATAAGCAACTGGAAAGTCAAAGTTGATGTGGTGATACGGCCCCGGGTTAGACATGTAAGAACTGTAAAGAGGAAGAGTAGAAATGTATGTTATGAAAATACTAGAAGGTAGTGAAAGTGACATAATAGTTTTTCTCTTCATCATAATTCTTAAAATATGAGGCCATAGCAAGTGGTAATTCAACCTTGGATCTTCTCACATAACCACAACTTCAATCATAATAGAAGTGAGGATCAATGCAGACAAAACTCTGGCTTAATAATAGAAGATGAAAGAACAAAGGTAAGAAAACAAAAAAGTGATAGAGACAATGCAGATCACCTCCCTACTCTAGAGCACACTTAAAACCTATAGTAAAGATACAAAAATATACAAATAGACGCCAAAGTATGCACTATATAAATTTCGAGAATTGAAAGGCACACAAAATCAACCAGGGAAGAGGAAAATATTCTAGATTATATAGTTTGCACTGCTTTCTGTGGGGGCGGCTCTGCTAGCCTGTAGGCCGCACAAAACACAAACTTTAACCATCTGTCTAGAGTCAGGGAAGGTATCCTTAGACCCTTTGAGGATAGGACCATAATCATCAAATATATTGTCTAGTTGGTGTGTTCCAAAGAAATGCAGATTCTACTGATTAATTTCCATGACATTGGATAATGGTTCCTCTGCAGACAAAGACTTTGAGGATAAGTTCAGGGACACACTGCAATTCTACCTCCTCTGGATAAACCTAAAGCTAGGGGTAAGACCACAAGAAGACTCTGATCCACCCGCCCCCCCCCCCCCCCAAATGCGTAGAAGAGGACAGAAAAATGATTCTGTCAAGAAAAATCCAAATCAAAGTGACATATGGGAGCCCCTCCCTCCAGGCTTTCTGAGTGCCCTAATAATTGCAGCTGAAAACACATGGTGCCATTTCCCAAACTCTTACAGAATCTCCATTCCAAAACTTGAATCCATCTAGACAAGGGAGATGACAAAGGGCACATCTCTTTATAGAGCAAGGAACACTGAAAATTGGTTCTGTGTCTGTCAAGTGACTGAAAGGTGGAAGAATGCCTGGATTGCTTAGGCAAAACAAACAAATTAGGAAGAAGGCCATGAAGTTTCCCACAACAGACAAACCGATTGAGAGGGCATGTCCACACCAGAGGAATTCAAAAGAACTGAGATGATGAGAGGATGAGAGGAAGATGTAAAACCTATTACAGGTGGACAGCCTCCAAGCCAACAAACAGTAAACCATTGCATCTGAGGCTGAGAGACCTACCTCCTGTCCCCTCTCTTTCAAATCTTTACAGCACTTCATTATAAGGGCAAAATAAGGCATACAGGAACCCCTTTAGAGACTACTGGCGGGGAACTTCCACATACCAATCCGAAATTATTAGGCAAAGAAAGGACTCTCTTGTAATGCTCTGTAACTTCTGAAATCACACCCCAGGCAAAATCCTCTGAATATGATTCACATAGCACTGTGTCTGCGCACCTTCAGTTTGTTGAGCAAGCTCATACTCATATTTCTCTGAAAAATTGCAACAATTCACACTAGTGTTGGTCCTCACTCTACTTGATTACTGGAGCTAACTAAAAACAGGAAGGGAAGAAAGCATACTTCAGACTATCGAGGTAGTTTAAGATATTGGAAAAAGAACTGTTGCAGTTCTGGAATGGTGGTGCATCATTGCAGTGACCTTTCACTTGCTCCAGTAACTCTCCATCAGATCCAGGGTAATAGAAACAACAAATTATGCACCATGTAAAAAGCTCCCCAAATAAGGAAACCCTGAAATCAGGAAAACCAAACTAGAAGAGTGGCCAACACCATAAAAGCTGTTATGCTCACCATAGATAGCACAACATGACACAATCGGGTGAGTATTTGAGCAGGGATGTGGCTCATTACGTCTAAAAGTCACTCTTGAGGCACAGCATTAAACTTTTAATGAACTAACATTTAAAAAATAAGAGAAGTCTCATGTATTCAATTCCATTAAAATGGTACACCATGACCATAATTTTTTATGTTCTGTGCTATTTTATAAAAAATAATCCACGATTCTCCAAATCAAGGTGGGTCAGGATACTTCCGGAATGTCACAACAATTTGACATGCAGCTTAAATAATCACAGAGAGTAATATATATTTTCAGTGCAAGTTGTTCCTAAACCAAAAAGCCAAATATAGAACTTTCTCTCCATCTATGATTCTAATATTAACAGCATGTTCCATGAACTCACAAGGGGAAGCATTTGCGCCAAGAACATGCACGAAGATCCCTAGTTGCCCAAAACATCTGCAACTTGGTACTAACTGCTTTCCCCTACTTTTTTTTATCTCAGCCCTCGTTTGCAGCACTTTTTCTGATTCCCTCTCGACCACTATATGAACTCTTTTTTTATTGTGTCAATTTTCAACTTACCATATTTCAGAAAGTACTCAAGCTCAATTATACTCAAAGTGGAGTGGACAGGAGGGCCAGTGATGGCGAATTTTGATCACCCCAAAGTTGTCTTACACTGGGGTGCTGAAGAAACCTATAGACACATTCAAAAACCTTCATAACTATACTGTGAGAATCTCTATGAAACAAGAACGTGTGAAACCTGCTTTCAGCTAACTCCACTGGTTCATAGTAAAACGGAGAATTACATAAAAAAAATTATGCACCAGATGCAGGGCTTACTGGTAAGAAGTACTGAGCTGCTCAAAATACTTCGTACACAGATAGACCACATACAGAACCATGAAATCAGCCACATCTAATCCAGCCAATCAGATCCAGCAGTGAGGGTTCAAGCAGCAAAACTTTGTCCCAGGCCTCAGGCTGTTCAGAGGTACAGACTTTGGAATATCCTGCACCTTAAGCGCACAGCCCAACACTTCAGAAAACTAGGGAAGAATACATTTTCGAAGAGTTGTTTGAATAAACCTGCTCTAAAGAGGACAGCAACCAAGGAACACCAAAGATGGAATTATGCCTCACACCCAAAATAGACTCAATCAATCAGCTTCCCTAAATACTTTAGTAAACCTAGTGCTCGGAATCTCACTGTAACGCTGTATAAACCTTCTAAGTAAATACAACTTATTTTCTTTCCAACAGGGGGTCCTATAAAGTCGAAAAGACTATACTCACAAAGTATCTATCGCTGTTCAATATTCAAATCAATAGGTAGTTGAACAAAATAGTATCAGCTTGCCGTAGTGAGAAGAGCAAACGTGCGAGTGTTAAAATCAACCAGTTATTGCAACATCTTGTGTATGCTCTGCAGAAAAATATCAAAACAAGTCAATAAATGTGAAAAATAAATGGCTATGAATGCAGCTCACTCTGCCTCAAAAGATCCTTTGATATTCATAATGATGTAACCACTATACCTTTAATTGTGCACATATTGTTGGTAATCACTTACATTGTATTTAGGCATATATTTGCCTAAAGGTATATAAACATACTTTATGAATGAACATGGTTGTGAACTTTGCCTCAAGTTGTTAAAATGTCAACAAGGTTCATTTTGTCTTGATTTTAACTATTTTACAATTAGTATTTCCCATTTGTCCAATCATCTAGTGTCCCTTATGCACTCTGATGGAATCACTGACTGCATGAAGACCCGTTCACTAATGCAATCTAAAATCCAAAACTACCTACAGAAACAAAACTACATAATAACGGCTTAGTATACGGATATTTAAAAACACTCTTTATGCATGTGCTAATGGAGACCTTTTTACTGATGTCAGTTACACATAACGCCATTGGGTGTGTATTGTTTCCACTTGTACAGAACAACTGTTCACAAGGCCTTTTAGAATGCGATGAAGGAAACTGGCATACGGTCTTAAGGAACTTGAAATAACTTGAAAGGTTATCCCTTTGTTTCCAGGAAAGGCGACAGCCCTACCCTTTCTCTGTCTGTATCATTGTAATGGCCAACTTGTAGTCAACTAGAGTTCAAAGAGCTCTGTTGAGATTATAACTTTATCCTATTTTTCAGGAAGGAAGGGCATTCCCAAAGATGACTCGATGAGTTATGTTCAAGACAATCAACTGAACCCAATAAATAACCAGATCAATGTTGGTTATCCAACAAGGATGAGACCTGGTGATACTTGCACGGTCAGTAAATAAGGTTAACATGTGTAAATGTACCATCTAAAGTTTCCTGAAAAGAGCACACTAGTCCCAAAATATAGAGAATTCCATTAAGGAGGTTTTATCTCGCTATGGTTTCACAAATGTTTTTGTTTTATTTATTTATTTATTTGTTTGCAGTTTCATAAAGCTCTAACAAAGCCTAAGGACATTAAAGTGATGTATAAAAATGAAGGGCAAACTATACAAAGCTAAAAATCAAGGCTACGGGAATTGTGGTATTCTGCGGCCACTGTATGTTCTGCATAATTATGGGTTTACTACATTTCCAACATAATCCACCATCTACTGCAATATTTGCAGATTTTGACAAAAATAAAAATTTGTTTGTAGTTCAGTTATGAAAAATGCACCACGCATGGTGCAGTGCAGTGGCAGACCCTTTACATACGCTAACTGGTCACACTGCTGAATCCAGGCATTAAACTGCACTAACAAGGTGAAACAGCATTATTGTCTACACTCATGAGGCATTAGTGATTTAACAATTCGAATTGAAAAGCTGCAAGACATGAGGATGTCAAGAACAATTTCCTGCAAGAAATAAATGCCAAGTTCTGATAGATTGAAGACGATATTAAGGAAAGTCATATTAGTTGTCATGAAGCTGGTGTGCATTTCAGATCACGTAATGTTGGATCAATCGGATCATTAGTTCCCTTTTATTGAAGCCAATCAAAGGTGATTCTTAGTGGGTACTACAATTGTGTGGGGCACAGACAGAAATAGAGTTGGGACATGTTTTTGTCTAAACCCATGGATCTTGAAGTGCTGCGAGGGAGGCTACCAAAGGGAGCCCTTTCCATCAGAGTTTAGTACTATCTGGGAGAAGTATGAGGGCAAGTTTATATGCACCTCACTGTAAATGTGGCAGGCAGTTTAGAAGATGGTCAAAACTGTGGCATCGAGTGGTCAGACTAGTTGATAAAAGGTCAGTGTTTAGTAGTCTGAGTTTAGGAATATAAGTGAGAAGAGAGTAGACATATTCAGGTTTCAGCAGTACATGGAGGTAAAATACACCTATCTTCGCATTGCGAAACAGTGTTATGAATTGCAACATACATCGCATCGATTTTTTTTACCAACCATGATTAAACAGAATAAAATATGATTTAGCAAGAAAGGTTCTTAAAACGTTCTTGAGCAGAAGTCTCATTCACTGTTAGTCAGCTGTTGTAATTAATTAATGAGCCTGATAACCCTACGTTTGGGCTAGGCTCAACATTACCAATACAAAAGGCCAAAATACCTAAGTAGGAACAGTTCGGGGTGACCCAGCATCCTAAATAGTAAGATGACAGTACGGATTCTTTTGATCAGCAATACCACTGAGAAAATTATGCAAACAGATGCTTTGGAGATCTAATATGAGGACTATTAACAAAAGCACAATATTTAATTGACAGCAGATGAGTCATAAGAAAACTTTACAATAACTATATTAAATTAAAAACAGCATCACAAGAACAATACCATTATTACTGAAATTTCACAAATTGATGGAATCAGGATAATAATAGAGTAGAGAGAGAGGGTAAGGCAAATGTTTGTACTGCTTCAAACAACCACATTTGGATGATTGCCTTTAAAATGAGCTCCAGTTACTTATTCTTCAAACAACAGAGTTAAATGATTGACGCAATCATCAGTCACTAAGGAATAACAGAATCCAGATCTGTGAGTTCTGATGGGCAAAACAGATGCAGAACACATTCCTTAAATAAAGTCATGGCGTCAACTGTGACAGCCATGTTACTAGTGGGACCATGGCACATGACAGCTATAGACACAAATACCATGTTAGGAGTTGAATTTTTTTAAAAATACTACATCATGGCATACTTCATTGTTGCTCATATTTTCAAATAAAATAGCTCAAGCGATAGGGTGGTAGATATAGTCAGTATTATTAAGAGTCATAAGCCTCTTTTTCAGAACTTGCCGGAAGGAGGCAATTGTTACGCTGCACCAAAGAACCACCCCTTTCCTCCATGGCACCAATTTCAAGAAAATGAGTAGGCAGGTCAAGGAACACATATATGTACCTCCATGCTTCTGTTAGTGCACAGCAGTATTTGAAGGCATGGGGATTCCATGTCCTAGAATGCTCACAAGTTACTGGTTCTGTCCACATGGCTCTACAGGACGCAGGGCCACTAGGCAGAACAACAACATCAGCATCTCAGTCTTTGCACACCCTTGCTGATGTCCACTACCACCCTGACATCCTTCTGCCACAACTCAAATGCACCTGTAATTGGCAGTTATCAACTGTAGCCCGTGTGGGAGAATGGAGGAGTGGTGATGAAGATTAGGCATGCATAGAGGTGATTCTTCCAGCCAGGCCTAAAAGATCACCACTAGCCTAATGCCTAATACCTAATACCTTAATCCTTGAAAAAACTATTGTGGCCACTATGCTTCCTAATAAAATAAATTCAAACTCAAAATACAACCAACTCATTCCTCAAATCAGAAGCTAAATGCTTGACAAACAAGTAAACAAGTAAAGGCTACCAAACATGCCAATGACCCCGCATTAGTAATTGTTCACATTCAATGGAAGCAGTACTACTACACATATTTGCTACTTAGTAGGAGGTATACTAACAAGTGCTCAGGACAGCTTTGAATATGCACAGATCCGTTACATAGTGTTTGGTCTTCCTCCTAGTTTTGTTAAGTTGATTTATTTAGTGCAATGTCACTCAAAGTATATGACGTTCCAATAATATCCTCTTGGAAATGGACGCTAAAGGACAAAGCCCAATTAATAATCTAAGTACTTGTTAAGAAATGAAAACAAGTTTAATGCTTTTAGGGACAAGGAGTGTAGATGAAGAGTCCCTCTTACTGAATACATAAACTTTTTGTGCACTTAAGTGCAACTAGGGACCCATTTATAGTTTGGCAGACAAGGTACTCTGTTGCAACAGCCTTATTTAGAGTTGGAAGGACCTTCAGTATGTTGACAGCAGAGACTACTCCACCTCCACAGATATACACCTCCGACAGCCAGACAGAGTAAGGGCGGACAGAGGTTTGGTCATTTGTCCGCCCACACTATTTAGAGTGGGCAGACAATTGACAGTTTTCACTGTCCATCGCTGCCAGGTGAAATCTTGTGGTAAGGGATGGTGAAAACTGTACCCCCAAGCCATGGGAGAAAACACCCACGGTTAAGGGGTCATTATGTTTTCTTTTATTTTCAAAAGAAAACTCTCAATTTTCTCAAGTTCATTTTCTGAAAAAGAAAAAAAATAAATAAATTAAAACTCTGCTGCACAGCTCATTCTTGTTGATGGCGGTGTCTGTCCAACTTTCAGTGCATTTACTGGAATCACTGTGACGGAGGGTCCTGTCAATGTAAGTGATGTCTGGTGGGTCAGGAGGCATCTGAAAATTCAGCAGGTGGGTTCTCCCTTAAGGCGTACTTTACTCTGTCGCCCTGGTGGAGTAAAGATCAGGCTGCCAAACTCTAAATTAGGCCCTAAGTTGTGGGAAAAAATGCTTTCAGATTCCTAACATTTACATCCCTATTCACAGAATTAGAAGAAGTAGGATTTCAGAATCAAAAAGTGCACTAAGGATGGTGAAACATTTAGCACTATGTTGGGTTTTTCCCCCATCACAGATTTGAAGATAAGAGCCACAAGGGAGAGTGTTGGGGTTGGCCAATGGTTATTAAATAAATGAATGTGTTGTTCTATGTCAACTTGTCATTTCAATTCTCCAGTCAATGCTATTAGAAGCTTACGGCTCATATCACATTTACGTCTCTGCTTATATGGCATGCAGGCAATGACATGCTGATCTGAAGCTGTGTCATAATGTGCTCTGTTCCCACATATGCCAGACATCATAAGAAGCCCCTGATCTCCCATATGCCAAACCATAGTGTGCCTGTTTGTCCATCTACCATCCATTCCCTAACCAGTCTTTGCTCCCATCTAGGCCATGCATGACATGATGTGCCAGATACCACATATACCCACTATGTGCCCATGTTCCCACATATGCCTGTCATGTAATGGTGCATCTTTATCCATATACAGCAGCCAAGATATAATGTGCCTGTTTTACACTATTCTAGCCAGTCCTACCATGGTGTAGTGTCCTCCTAATTTGCCAGCTAGGCAACGATGATCATCTTTTCCCTCCACATGACAGCCATGTCACTGATTGCTTTTTCCCATTTGTCAGTCATGCCATAATGTGCCCAGTGTTCCCATACATATCCTTGCCATGCCATGATGTGCCTCGGTTCCCCATATACCATGCCAGTCATGATGTGCTCTGCCTCTTCCATCACATGACGAATAATATCACTAGAACAGGATAACAACACCCTCTTCCTAATCACCCCTTCTGCCAGGCACAACTGTTGAACCTGCCATCCCAGATATTTGCACTTAAGTAAAGGTAGTCACAAAGTTAATTTTTCTGAGCTAGATTTATGCCTTCAGATTTGTTATTGTCATGGTGTGGGCTCTCAAATGTGGTGGGGCTCTGTCCACCATGGAATAATAGACCAGCTGTTATTGAAGCTTCTTATGTTACAGGCAGGTCCCTTTCAGGGTTGGTCATGGACTCTGGGTACTGGCTATTGTGTCCTCCCATGAAGGTTCCTGTGATTACTTATCATGAGATCCAAGACTCTTTCAGACTAACATTTTCACCTACCCATTACAGACAATAATGCACTTTTACATGCGTAATTGCCCTTGAGTAACATTCAGATGAAGTCAAGGGTTGCTCACAAATACATCCTTTCCAAATTCCCATTATGATATGGTGATTTCATTATCACCTTTAGCTTAGTGGGTAAGCCTAGTTATGATGAAAGCTGGTGTTAAAGCTAGGTATATTTTGCACAAGGCGGCATAATTTACAACAGCAGATCTTCTTCCAGATTTAATAATGCCTTTACAAACTAGATGATTGTCCATTAACCACCAAATACACTTTGCAATAACCGGGAATAAGTTTCAAATATCATTGTTCCACAAGGTCCTACCATCACCTCAAACAAATGAATCCATAATGCTGCCATATCACCATGGCTCAACAGGGCTATTGCAGTATGTTCTATGTAGGTTTTCCCAAGAAGCTTGTTGTCGGACAGTAACATGTGCAGTGCAAAATAAGGTATCAACGTTGGTTCTCCAATAGAAGAAACATGATCATATGAAATTCGCTTTTAAAGTACAATTGATCCCAGTTTAGGCCATAATCTAATTTAAAATACTAGCAATATTATTTTTATATGATGGCTTTTGTTCCTCTTTTTTGTGTTTGTCCTCCTGCTTGTGCATAGCTTTTTTGCCATTCATTTAATTGCATGAGTTGTATCCTTTCACTTCAGGGAACTACTTTTTTTTCTTTTGCTTGTAGCACTCAATGGGAGTGTGCATTTTCTTGCTTCCAATTCTCAGCCCCTCTCCCCTGTGTGCTGCTTCCTCCTTCACATTCCTGTCCTTCCATTTTTTTTGCTCTTCCACCCAATTAGCTCGTCAGCTGCTTTTTCATCATTCATCATTCATGGTTCATCATTTTTGTAATACTCTCTCCATTGCTCCTCCACACTTCCTGGCTCAAAGCCACCTCTCAACAGAGGCTCTCCCTGCTGCTCTGTACCCCCACCCCACTCTCCATTATGATTTTTTATTGTAATTTTTGAAACATTTTAGTAGGGGCTGACAGCCACAATTTGCAGCCACACAGCTCCTATCTTTAAAGGTTCGTCCGTTCTTCTTTTCTCTCCTTTCTTTAATGGCTATTTCAAGACAGGTGCCCACCATTTTGGAATGGTACATTTTAAAAAATGGCCACGGTGTCATATTGTATGCATTGAGATACATGCTTGCACATATATATCATAATTCAGCAGTGATTTTTTGTTTTGCTTTTTTGTGATGCTGTTCAGCATTATCAACAAGCCTTTTTTTCTTTTGGCCTTTTTTTCCTTTTTGTTGATGCTGAACAGCATCCCAATACTTATTGGCAAAGCCAAAAGATTGGTTGAAATCTTTATAGGCAAGACTTATTTGCTTAGCCAATGCTTATTGTTACATTGTCTATTTACCTATGGACAGCACTTTGGCAACAACAAGCTCTTGATTTCACTATCTTATATGGTGATGTGTACCTTAAGGAAGGCATTGTTTCACGTAGATTCAGCCTTTATGCATTCCTGTTGGTTGTTGAGTTATTTTTCACAGTATTTGCAGAGTAAATATATGTTTTGAATCTTAAATTCTTTATAACAACTCCTCCTCGTTATACATATCTCACCTATTTCTACTACTAATGATACACCAGCATTTGCTGATGCTTTTTATTTGTAAAATTGGTTTCCACACTTATTTCTACATTTGCATTGTAATATATTGAAAAGGCAAATATAATCAATTATATTCAGTTCCTGTACTAAGCTGTTTTGGAAACACCTACGTGTGGAACTCAAGTTAATTTAAAAAATAATTCTCCTTATTTGGTGATTCTAATATGTTTCTATTGTCTGATTTAGATTCACTCCCAGCACAAAGGTTTCTCAAGCATGCCAGAGTTGTAGCTTACAACCGGGCCACTGGAATTATGTAATTGTGCGGCCGCAGCGATATTTGCATAAATATAGATTTGCCACATTTGCCACATGATCCCTCATCTGCTGCATAATCTGCTTATTTTTTCAAAAAATATTTGTTTCTAGCTCAAACGGTTCAAAAGTTACTAAAAATGCAGCAACACGTGTTGCTGTGCGATGGAAGGCTCTTTATAAAATTAGACTGGTCATCTTTCTGTTGCTTGTTGTTATATTTGTGTGTTAATCTGGTACTAATGAAGTGCAACCAATGCCCAGACAGTGTTACCAACTTTAAAAATGACAAAATAATGAAGTAATATTACTACAAAATATGCCCCATTATGCCTGTAATATTTGCATTTTATTGCTGCATAATCTACTCAACCTTGCTGCATAATTCGTCCCTCTCATGCTGCATAATTCCAGTGGCCCTGCTTATAACAGTGACTTTTTAATTAGGTATTTCCTATTTGCTAGTAATCGCCTTTGGCTTCAAGTCCAGATTTCTGTCTAGCTAGTAGTTAATTGCCTTCTCTATATAATACATTTTAAGTCACGCTGGCCTTCATTCTGACTGCATTGGGAATTCTATTGTAGTATCCATAATAAGGAAATCTTCTATTTCAGTTTCAAATTTTTCATGGAATTCCGAGTTATCCTATATTGAATGTGAAACCACAGGGACAATTGCTCAGCTTTCCACGGGCAATGAAACCACAGGGGAAATTGCTCAGATTTCAACAGTCAATTTTCTTCTAGCAGGCTGTACTCCACCATGTTATACCTTGTGAAAAAGCCACTAGAAAATCTAAAGCTTGAGGTAACTATGCATGTGAAAGTACTGCACAAATCGGAATTACCGGTTGGGCTGATAATTCTTGGTACTATTAGTGAAGCGCAGGTGTGCTTAGATAGGAAAAGCACCCACAATGCATGAATGCAGTTCTTGGCATCCTTGGACTAGATTACAGAGATTGATCTTGTATTATCTAATTTTACATCATCATGTACACCAATCAACCAGTTCAAAAACATCTTTTGCACCAATTGCACTATTACAATGTCATGTTTGCACTGGCCGGTTTGTGGAAACGAGAGCATAGTGCTGTGAAGGCAGTGGCGTATAATTGCACATCACTGCTGCAACCTATCAATTTATCAAGTTGCTAGTTGCAATATGCTGTTTTTGATGACATGAGCAAAAGTCAATCATG
The DNA here is from genome assembly GCF_031143425.1 of Pleurodeles waltl. Taxonomy (NCBI): domain Eukaryota; kingdom Metazoa; phylum Chordata; class Amphibia; order Caudata; family Salamandridae; genus Pleurodeles; species Pleurodeles waltl. The sequence goes on from NC_090449.1 coordinate 865,384,696, forward strand.
CCATAAAATGAAGCAATGAAGCTTTAGCGTGCAGGGTGTAAATGGCTGGCGGGGTCAATTTCTTCGTTGCTTCTTTTGTAAATGCAGGAATGCCAGCCTCAGACAGATTTCAAGACAACCAAAGGGAAAGAGAACTGAAGGTATAAACAGTCTGAATTGTTTAAAACATATTTTGCCTTCAGAGAAATAAGAAACATATGTTAAGGGACACAACTTGAATGCTAAACTCAATATGATGCCTGCAAAACATTTGATGTAGCCATTATGACTGAAATAGAATCTCTTCTGTAAAGAATTATGCATGGCCATATGAAAAGGAATATGTTCTCTGGGTTTAAATTGAGTGTGACACGATGTCCAGTCTCGCCTGAAGATATTGGCTTGAATGCACTCTGCCAAGTCCCAGATGGATGAGCACAGTGTTCAGTAGCTAAGTCAGAGGTAACGGAATATTGGGGGAGGGGTGGGAGGATGATGGGGCATCACCATCTTTATTATTCCACCATCACATTCTTACACTAAATGCATTGCCAGCTACAGTCACAGGTGTGCCATCCTTCTGGACCTGAATGCAGGAGGGATGAAAATGTTTCCCCTCTCCCTGAAGCAAGCACTGGCCTATCTCCAGCCAGCTGGCTAATCTGCCCCAGGTCCACAGTATGATTCCATTCCCATTACTACTCTCTTCACCCCATTCAGACCATCGTTTTTAATTTAATAAATACTAAATGTCTGCCTGGTAATCACATTTCGTGTCCTCATTTTCTCTGGGTCAGTTCCCTGCTTGCCTTACCTGTAAGTCCTGATGAGTTAAAAGATATACCACTCCATAGCCAGCCTTCCATGCTTAGCCAAAGTTATTGAGATCTATATGGCATTCCTGCTCAAGAGTCTCAAGCCTCACCCATGATTAGCCATGGTTTTAGCACAGGCAGTACCATTGTCACTGACATGCTTTAAATTGTTGGTGATGCTCTGAGCATCCTTCTCAGATCGGAATCCTGTCTTCGTTTTACATATCTGCAGCTTTCAATGCTGCAGAACACAGCATCCTTCACAGCATCCTAACGCTTACATGATTGCATGGACACTAGGGACAATCACTTCATTCATTTTCCTGTATCTTAAGAACTGTTTGCAATTTTTAAGGATTAGGAATTCTCCCTCTTACCATGTCAAATATGCCTCATGGTGTCCTCCAAGGTTCCACTGTAGCCTCCACACTGCCCAATGTATATAAGATGACCCTTGGTGATCTAGTTAGTGAATCTCACATAGACAACCATCAATATGCCTCTAACATACAGTTGTATCTAAAGGTATTCCCAGAGGGTGGGATCATTTGGCTCCCACAAGACCGAGAAAATACAAATACGGTCGGCCTAGGGATAGCTCTTACTGAACACACACAAGACTGAATTTGTAATAATCTCAGAACTGACCACCAGTGTCAATTCCGTTTAATCACCCTCTTGTCAATTGGTATTGTTCCTGCTATCATCAACATTGCCAAAACACTGGGGTTCACTTTGGATGAAAAGTGATCCTTCAACTCCATGTGAACAAGTCATGACCAAGTAATACAATATCAACTTAGGCTGCTGCATTATTCTATTTCAAGGTAACTCTGACTTCAACCTAGTGGGTCAAGCTGTAGTTGTCTTTATATTGGTTTATTTTAATGCTCTTCTTAATGAGGTCTGTTTAGCTTTCATTAAGGCTGCTCTCTATGTAGCAAACCCTTTGGTCCTAGGTACATGACAGTTTTACGAGGTACCCCAGTCTTCGTCCTCTGATGTCCAGTATTGGAAAGGTGACACCACACTGACCATTAACTTTGCAAAATAGTTTAGAACACAAAAATGTGACAGTGTTTTGTAGAATGAATTAAAGGAAGCATGTTTCCTTAGCCGTTTATTCAATTATCTGCTTCTCAGAGGATGAAATTCTTCTATTTCAGAGGGTCATTCCTGTGGGATATCCTTCATGATGTGCACTGTGGCAGATTCAGAGACAGTGCCAAAGATGATGTGGTAAGTAATGCTATGTGACTGTAAACACTTCTGTTAGAAACATTGGCATTTGTACCTCATAATCTCTGAAGCAGACGCGCACAGCAGGATGGAGTTTGTCATTGTCTGAAACATGCCTTCATTTATTTAGAATTTTTTGCAGAGTGCAGCATGTCTCCTCTCTGTCACGACAGAGCATAATGGTTGGATTATTACAAAGTTTGTGTTCTGGCTGAGGGAAAGGGGAAGATTTATGCTACTGTGGTGTTAGTGTGGTAAGTGTTAGACTGACCATTCTACAACTAGCATTTGACTGTGAGCTGCAGGCTAGGGGACTTCTTTCAGAACAGGATGGGCTACAATGACTCAACCATGCTTCTTGACCCCATTCTACTTGCAGCCTCCTGCATGGTGGGGGTGGTTTGAACATTTTTACCAGGGCAGAGTATTTTGGTTTCTTATCTGATGATGTGTGGGGTCTCCCCTAAAATTTGCTCTGTGACCCAATTTGACATTCACATACACCGTGGATTCATGAAGAATTACCTTGGAAAAGGTACTTAAACCCTTTACACAAACTGGCCGAAGAAACAGGCAAAAACTCTAAATGCATGAAGGGATCAGAATGTGGATAAATGAAGACATGCATTCAAACTAAAAGAAAAAGAGATATCAGTGTGAAAGAAAGTTGCATATTTGTTATTGGTCAATGCAGCATGCATGGCTGGATTCACACCTCAGATAGACATAGAAATGTAAACTTACAGATGCTATTTTAGTCACTATATAAAAAATGTAAGTAGCAACAAGGTGATGGATGGACTGCTTGAATTAGTCTAGCCACTGGCAAGGTGATGGATAGAATGCTTGAATTAATCTCAGCCACTGGCAATCGTTCAGGCCCCATTCCAGTCCAACATTTTTTGCCCACTATGCCACCTCAGTTTGGACCCAGTCATATACAAATCAGTTATGACCTTGCTACAAAGAAAACAGTCCAGCCTGAGCTGCCACGCCAGGTCCTCCCTGAAACGGAACACAAGCAACCTTGGACTGATTTTGAACTTTTTAGGGCTCATCAGCCAGGTATAGTTTGGTTCCAGTGGCACAATGAGCACAGGACCCACATCTGGGCATACTTGTTGCACTTAGGGCGTCTACTACAAAAACAACAAGAGGATGAATGGAATACTTGAATTATTCTCAGCCACTGACAATCACTTTGGCCGCATCCCAGTCCACTGTTTTTCATCCACCATGCCGCCTCAGTTTGGACTCAGCCATATGCAAATATTTCTTGCTCCTGCTCCAATGGGAACAATCCTACCCAAACAGCAAGGCCTGGTCCTCCTTGAACCAGAAAGCAAGCAACCTAGGACCAGTTTTGCTCTAATTAGGGTTTATCAGGCAGGTATCATTTGGTTCCAGTGACACACTGAGCCCGGTACCCATGTCTGGGCATACGCTACAGTATACAAAAAAGTTATGAATGCTTAATCTCAGGCACTGGTAATTACTCAGGCTCAAGTAATTATTCAGGGTGTGGCATGAGTAAATACCAGTGACTGAAATTAATTCAAGCATTTCATTAATCACTTTTTGTATAATTTAGTGAGCTTCCTCAAGTTGGATGGGTATGCCCAGATCTGGGTTTCATGCATGCTGTGTCACTGGAACCAAGCTCCATCTGTCTGATGAGCCCTAACTAAGGTGAAACGGTCCTGGGTTATTTATGTTCTGGTTCAGAGAGGGCCTGACCTGGCATCTCCTCCCTGAACCACTGGAGTAGAGTCAAGAATAATTTACATACGGCTGGGTCCAAACTGAAGGTGACATGGTGTGCAAAATAATGATGGACTGGCATGTGGCCACAAGTAATTACAAGTGCCTGAGATTAAATGAAGCATTCCAGGCCTCTAAAATTCTGTGCACAGATTTCTATAATAAGTCTAGGCCAGTGGTTCCCAACCTTTTGACTTCTACGGACCCCGCTTTATCATTACTGGAACCTGGGGACCCCACTGAATCATTTTTGGAATCCAGGGACCCCACACTGAGTCATCACTAAAAGCTGGGGACCTAATCTGTTAATATTAATCAAATTTCTTAGCAGTCACGGACCCCCCAGAGGAGGCTTCGCGGACCCCCAGGGGTACCCAGACCACAGGTTGGGAACCACTGGCCTAGGCCATACCAACCTGCACGCTAATCGGTTTATGCGATACCAACCTGCACTTTTATACTGCACAACTGAAATATCAGGAGTCATGCAGTCAAGTTTTCTTTATGTTTGATAAATATCAGAGTAACGTAAATAGAAAAAATTCACATTTACAAAAATCACAGTGACAATACAATATAAGAACAGTTCACAACATAACTCTGCCATGGCTGGTCCCAAGCCAATCTGCTATAAAAAGGAGGGTTATGCGTGGCCCTAGCTAAGCCACCATGTTAAAAAAAATCCTAGTTACAGAAATGCCAACCAAAATAACAAGAGAAATCCAAGCCTTGGGGAAACAGGAATCTTCTTCATGGAGAACTATGACACCTGCTGATGAAAGCCAGATATCCCTGGATGTCACATAACCAATCTACCTGCTTTCCACCATAGCAATCACCATTGGGACATGAAATGTGAGGACCATGTCCAGCACCAAAACCAACAAGAAGGCCCAGAGAAGCTTAACTGCAGACAAGTGAAGTTTATTCAATGGTGTAGGCACAAAAGCCCAGGAAGCAGCAAGACAAGGAAGCTTGAAAGAACTTTACAACATAATGAGAAAACCCTCCTGCAGATACAGCAACCCAGAAAGAACTGTTAAAGGCAAGGATGGGAAGAGAATCATGTGTAACAAAGGCCAACAACAAAGATGGGTGGAACACTTTGAAGAACTGTTGAACCAGCCCATGCCATAGCCTCCACTAGACATACAACCAGCTGACAAGGACTTGCCAATCAACTGCAGCAGATAAACCAAGCAAGACATACAGCAAGCCATCAAACATCTGAGAAATTTCTTGCAGAGGCACTGAAGGCAGACATTGAAACATCAGTAGACATGCTCTACTCCATGTTTGGAAGGATCTGGGAAGAGGAAAAGGTGCCATCAGACTGGAATGCAGAATATTGCATCCAGATCCCCAAGAAAGGTGACCCGACTAACGGTGCCAACTATAGAGAGATACCTCTTCTATTAACTCCAGGCAAAGTGTTCAACTGAGTCATATTTAACAGAATGAAGGAACAAGTCAACACTCAGTTGCAAGATCACCAATCTGGCTTCTGCAAAGATAGGTCCTGTACAGACTAGATTGCAACACTGCAAATCATAATTGAGCAGTTGATGGAATGAAACTCCCCCCTTTATGTCAACTTAATTGACTATGAGAAGGCATTCAACAGGGTGGACAGAAATATGCCTTGGAAACTTCTGTGTCACTACGGTGTGGCAGATAAACTTGTAAGAATTATTGGGAACTCTTACAATGGAATGACCAGCAAGATAGTCAATGAAGAGCAGCTCATGAAAGCCTTTCAAGTGAGGACCAGAGTCTCACATTTTCTCTTCCTGCTGGCCATAGATTGGATCATGAAGATATCCACAGCAAGGAGAAGAGATGGGATCCAGTTTACACCTTGGACACAAATTGACAATCTTGACCAAAATCAACCTTTCTAACACCAATCGAAAACTTGCCCAGACCTTCATCAACACCTACCTCAGGAAAATTCTCCAAATCTGCCAGTCAAACATTATCAGCAACAATGACCTTTACCAGCAAACTTTCCATCTCCCTGCACATGAAGAAATCATGAACAAATGCTGGGGCTGGATAGGTTGCACCCTCCGCAAGCATGCATCAAACATCACCAGGCAACCCCTTATCTGGAATCCTCAAGTGAAAAGGGAAAGAGGAAGGCCAAGAAAAAATAGACTTGAAAACATTGAAATGCAACAAAATGCTACCTCTTCCCTAGTGAGGCATAACAAGGAGAAATATCTTAATTTCTCCTCATTACTTCCTCTTTCCACGCACGCATATAAAAAGGAAAATGCCTGTAAGGATTGTTTCATGATGAAAGGTGCTCCTTCCTGCACAATGACAATCCTGCCTGTAACACAGGCACCCTTGCAGTATGGCCAGTGCAAGGAAGCCTTTTCTATGATCTTGTGTCATCATGCATAAAGCAAGGAGAACGCAAAGGCTTCATTAATGTGCCACTGCTTGCTCCCTTTTATACAACACAGCACAGCAACTTTGCTTGCAGCCCTGCATTGAGTGAAAGTTTAGTAAATGTGTCCCCTCCTTTTTATTAGGATTGAATTTTGAGGCAGTTACTGGTGCACATTCAAATGACAATAAGTACATGAGCAAAACTGAGGTGAAAGTTCACCTAAGTTGTTATCGTCACAATAAAAACAAATGTTTGTGTCATTGTTATATGACTAAAATTAAATGTCAAACGACCCGATAAAAGAAAACAAAGAAAAATAGTATACATTTAAAAAATTGAATAGAGGAGGACCTTTAAGGATTCCATGCATCAAACCGTGACATTTGGAAGACAGGAGATTAGAGCACAGGATGCAGTTCACATAAAAATTAAGATGTTAGTCATATCAACACAGGGTTGACGACCAGTTAGGAAAGTGGTGTTATCAATTGTCTTCATGTTGCTGATACATCCCGGAGACTTAGGGCACAGGCTTACCATTCTCAAATTTATAAGCACAAATATTAAAAACTACAATTCTGTTCTACAAGCAGTGCTAAATAAAAGACAAACTACTTCAGTCCTAAATATTTTCTACTTTCTCCCTCCTGTTTTATTTTCCTCCTCCTGCTCTTACCTAATATCTCCATTCTATCCCAGCCATCTATCTCTCCATGACCTCTACCTGACTGTATGAATGTTAATTTTCTAGCTATGCCCAGCAGTGTAAAACAAGTTGATGGGACCCCCTTTGCAAAATATGATGATGGCCCCTAAGTCTCCCATATCTCACATAGTCATTGGCTTTGGGCTGAATAACACCCTCCTAAAAGGTTATGTACATTGGCATAAGGAAACCCTAGGGGCCCCCTGCAAGGAATGGTGACGGGGCCTCTCGCAAAACTCATACCCTTGAGCTGACAAGCTGAGGGACCCTCTTTATGTATGGAAGGCTGGGGGGGAGGGGGGGGGGGTTGCACTGCAGAAGAGTCCGTTACACCCCTACTTAGGGCACTCCTTGTGCTGAAGGGGCTGGGGCTTGTGTTGTGCTCCTGCCCCTGACAGGTTCCTGGCAGCCATGAAGAGAACCCTACAGCTCTGTCTCCTTGAGCAGGTTCAACTAAGCAACTGGAGCCCTGCATCATTCGAAAATCTGCTTTGCAACCTGGGCCCTAGTGAACAGAGAGTTCCCACCTTCTATAGAGAGGGTGTTTTTAGACCCATCGCTCAGCTCTCCCTCTGTGACAGTGAGAGACATCAGGCAGCTTTACACAGGGCCCCGCTTAACAAACAACATTCAATCAACAATGTTGCAAGTTTGTAGCTTTGTGCTCGGGAAAATATTGCGTTGTTTCCCGAACGTTTTGCTGAAACTAGAAGCATTCTGCAGACGAGCCTGGAAGGGCGTTTCTGGATTTGGTTACCCAGGGCCACCGCACTACTGGGGCTGCGGGGCCTTTTGTTGCGCCCCTGTCAGCCTCCTGCATCACAAGAGTCTTATATGCTTAAGCCCTGTGTTCCAAAAACATATCAACTTTTCAATTGATGAAATGTAAATATCTGCCTACTGCCTTCTATTTGCTGAAATGAAGTTGCTGATTTCTTTGAAGTGATAGTAGATGTCATTTATAACTAACTTTCTTGGAACGCATTGCAGCATTGAATACGTATTTTAGTACCTTTACTCAAACGAAAGCCTAAATGCATGGGTCACAGAAAAGAAACAGTTTCGTTGATATTACGGGGGCCAGGTGGGATTTCAAGGGTATTAAATGCAGAAGGCAGTGACTTATTAATGTGTAGCCCTTAAAATGTAGTGGCAGACTTAAGAATAAAAGAAATGAGAGTTCATTTCACAGAATGCAGTATTTACAGAAACACGTGTTAGCCTACTGCTTTTGAATATGTGTGTACGTTTGGAAATTGGATTCACTAATATTTTAAGCTTAAAATTTTAGCACACATCTGAGGAGCAACACTTTCCTGAATAACATGAAAAATTATTTAAAATGTAGTAACTGTCACAAGCCGATCACCACAGTAGCCAATCAATTGAAGCGATAAATCTGCAATTTGCTTATGCTATTGTTCATCATGACACATGTGACCACAAGACTAATCCCATTAGTCTTGAAGGCTTCTGCCAACAAAATGACTTTATATAGACGCACGTTCCACTTGGCAAAATGGTCAAATCTATTTCTGTGATCATGTTCTGCTGTTAGCAAATATAATGTCCCTGCCTGTCTGAAGGTTTACTGTTATATTTTTTGTTAATAGCCGCAGAGCATTTACCCTGGCCAAGAATAATCTTGTGGTACTGGAAGGGATGCTGCTCTGAGGAAGGGTTGTCAACTGGCTCTGGTCATTTCTAATTTCTAATTCAGCAGAAGTAAGAATGTGGTCACTCTAAGAATTTGAGTCCCTCGTGGTACACTGTTGCGGGCACGCTGACAGTAATTCAGCTGTACTTACTTGTAACATCAAAAGGGATCTGTTTGCAGTCAGATGTCCGCGGCCAAGGACAGTAATACACAGCTCCACCTTCAACTATCTCCGGCTGGGTTGTGTTAGCTTTTGGGGCTCCAACCAAGACACTTACTCTAGAAAAGGGGAGACAAGGTAATATGTAAGATGGCGACTTCCAGGCTGTATAAAGCAAATCAATCAATAAATCCAAACAACATCCCACTGCCACAAGGCTGAATTACCCTCTGATGTGCTGCTCTGCCAGCCTGTAGGCATCAGAGCTCACAAACGTCAGCAATCTACAGCATCTGGATACCCTCATGGGTGACCAACAGTGCTCTACAAATCCACTTTACATTATATTACATTAGATCTACTCCGAGACAGGCTACTTAACTTCAGCTCCTCTTATATATTTATCCTGGGTTTTGCGCTACCATTTGTGGTGTCCTACTGTCACAAGGCAGATCCTACCTGCTTAGCGTGAACGCTGGAGAAAAGATAGTAGAACTAGAGCACTTTCGGATACCTGGTTTAAAGAGAAAGTTGGAATAACATGAGTAATTGGAACCTATGACTGCACGTCTGGCATCCTGGAATTGGCTTAGAACATCAAAGAACTGATCAGTGATAAGGTCCTGGACTGCCATTGCACCATCCTCAGAACCGACAGAGCAGGAGAGGTTCAGAGAACAAGTGTAACAATTATGATCCTCAGGGCATTAAAGTTTCCATTTTAGGATAGGGGTTGGAAGGTCAAGTAAGGACAGATTATAGATATTTGCCCAAAACACTGTCTTTAAATCTTACTAGTTTACAGAGCACAGGGTTACCATGGGACATGTGTATACTTACTCTCTGACTTAATACAAAGTACAGAGGATCCTCTCAGAATATACTAATTTTTGACAACTATGAGTAGAAACCTGAGGTGTTACTTGTTCCCTCAGAAATTGGATGGTCTTATGGACGCTAGGGGTTTTATTTAACTGGTCAAGATCGCAAGGCACCAGAGAGGACCTATATTAGACATGATCTTCTCCAGGGCAGAGGCAGTAAAATTGAGATGTATGGAATTGCTAATCTGTTCACATCGTAATTTAAGTGCAGTCCAGCTTTTAAAGACACCCTAGGGGGTAATGGAAGAGATTCAATGCCCCAGGGTCAACCATGCACTAGACCGATAGTGCCTATGTAAAGGTGGACCGAATGCCAGGTACTCCCAGGATGGTGATGTATGCCCCTGCATTCAGCTTGCAGATTAGGCAGCATTTTAGTCTGCTTCAGGGCCTTCCTCTGTGGGTCTTCAGATGGGTGTACCTTTCTTAGAGCTCAACTGGAGGGAGTGGCTAAATTCCTTTCAAAGTTATGTTTAACAAGTTCACCCACTTCCCCTGCCAAGCCCTACAGAATGCGCAAACCTGGTACATGTGGAGCTCTGCCAAAACATCTCTATGCCTTATCCACCTAATGATACTACAGAGCCGTACTGAAGAGTTAGACAACTGACCACTCTTAGGGAATGTGTCAGCCATGAAAGCCACTTATAATGACAGCAGAGAATAACAGCTCTAGAATCCTTCATTGTCTTACACAGCATTTTACATTTACAAGATAATCATAAATATTTGTCTTTTTGTTCAGTCTGCCAGCGTAACTGCGGATTGTTTTAGACTTAACATTGTATCTTAATACAACTGTCTCACATTTTTCCACATGTATGATGTATCCTAATGTAACTGTCACATTTCTCCACTTGTATGGCAATGTTACAATGAACTTATATTTGAGCAGATTTTACCTTAAAGAAAACAATAAAGTATTTTATTATTTGGTCTGACTTGGCAGTATAGCTTTCATCAGACCTTATGTGATGAACAGAAAAAGAGCTTAAACAAGCACTAATGGAAGAGGGGTATTTGCTACATCCGAATGTTGATTGTCGTGAGTACTAAGTTTGAATTGGCAGAAGTTGAGTGCATTCACTGAACAGGATAGCTTCCATTGCTCTTTTCATCTTGCAGGAAAGCTTAGAATCAAGACAGTGGGAATGCATTGGTTATAAAGGCAAGCCATTGATAAAGGCTATTGGCCTGGTCTGTTTATTAAGTTAATATACAACAAATTGTATTTTTTGTGAAAAGCATATGTTAAAGTCAACAGGCCTTTAAGGTGGAATACCATTACTATTAACAAGGCAGTTATTTTGTTAAAGAAAATCTGAGATTACCACAGCAAGCAAGGGTTTTGCTGCTGGTTAGCCCCTGTGACAAATACTTGTGATCGAAAATGTGCACTTTTAGAATTGCTGTTGTGCTGCTTTTAGAATGGGTTGTATTTTTTGTGCATATTTGTAATTTTATGACACCTGAGAGAGGGACCATGGATCTTGTAAAATGTAATAAAAAATAATAAAAGCTCTACATGCATACATATCCAAAAGGACTTTGTGACATCCCTCTATCGTCTGTTCAAGTACCATTCACTTTCATTGTCCCACTGCAACAGCATTCTGAATGGCACAATAGGTTGGCACATTTCTGCCATTGTCAGTTTCCCTGTTAATAATTGCATTTCACTTGATCAGAAGTGCACTTTCTTCTGAATATCAGTATTATTGCATGTCTGGAATGGTGACTAGTGGGTCAGTTTTCAATTTTTTCCTTTTCATAGGTTCCCAATAAGAGCGCCCTGAAACTCCCCAGACAGTCTTACTAGATGTTTGCTTACTACTTATTTTATTTGCAGTGTGTGCTTCCTGTAGAGCCACTATTTCTAAACTGGGCAGACATCATGGGATGGTATTGTCCGTAGTATATCATGTTTTTACCATCCAAAGATGGTGCCAGGTTGAGAAGCGTTATGATGACCACCTTGGGCTAGTACAGCAATGATAAATTGTAGACTTTAGCATTCAAAGATGGCTGCCAGTGTGATATTTACTGAGAGGCTTATTTGGGATGTTAATGTTCATACTGTATCATTGTGTGTACCAAACCAAAATGGTCAACATGTTGCTTATGAATGTGGCAGTTGTGTTGGAACTTTAAAACAAAAATACACTGTGTAAAATGCTATTGAAAGACAACTGTCTGCTGCTATGTTTATTATTATTTTTGTATTGCAAGCACATGGCAACTAAGTTTACGTGGTGGCAGATTTTATTATTCTTTAAATATTTAAATGCATCTTCATGTGCTTTTTGCGTTTGTTTACCTATTTTGTTGTGAATCAGTAAATTGGTGAATTGAACAATCAGTCAGTGGACAGGTAAATGGATGTGTGAGTGCAAAGATGAGGACAGGGTGTATATATGATGCCTTGTCGCGTAGCTAAACTTATCAGTGACTGACGATTCTCATTGAGTTATGAGCCAGACCTATCATTAGTGTCAAAGCTCGTTAGACATCATTTCCTCTGCTGGTCTGAATGTTATATAGATTTTGAAATGCTCCAAAAGCAACCCCTAGAATTGAACACAACATTGTCGATTTGGCCTCCAGAAACTGTACACAACATTGTAGGGGAGACCATGACAGTGCTGTATATGTTGTAAAGTGAATACAGAACCTCACTTTTCAGTTGGTTATAATTCGTCTTCTTGCTTTTACTATGGATAGGCAATATTTTTCACTCACTTTGAAGTTATCCAATATTGAAACTGCAGGATGATGAGGAGCTGCCATTGATACTACCCATGCTGCCTTCTTTGCTGCTTCTTGAACTGTTCATGGGAATCTTTCACTGTCCACACAACACCTGTTCTGTGTGGGGTGTGAGTCAATCTTGCACTGCCGCTGCTGCCTGTTCTATACCTGTGTTCTTCACACCAGGAAATATAGCTTTGCCGCTGCCCATAATAATCTGCCTTATTCTGAGTGCTTGGGTGAATTATTCACTGCAATAGTTACAGTACAGGTGCTTTGTGTGTGTGTGTGGCGGGGGGCGGGGAGTGGGGGGAGCGCGCGCCCGTGCCTGCATCTGCGCATTGCTCATAATGTATCTGTGTTTAGCATGCTTAAGACGCGTGATAAAAAAAGTTTGACTGAGCAGAATACAGAACTATAGTCAATTCCTGTTTCAAACGCCCTAAAAATAGCTCTGAATAAAATGACCTTCTTCAGAAAGAGGCTAAACGTTTTGTGTAAACAACTGAGAGCTCAGTTCTATGCTGTTAACATTCACTGTTGCCGAACTTATACCCCGACTACAAAAAATGTTTAAAAAAACACGTCATCACTATTTTTAGGAATAATCAATGTGAACGTATTTGCCATACAATGCTACAAGTAAACCACTGCTTCGAACAAGATTTTGCCCTAGCTGAAAGACATATTTTGGCTGGGTAGGTGGAAACAGAGTGAGGGGAGCCAAAACGACTGCAGACATCTGTGTGGGTGGAATTGCAGACATGCCTGCCTAAATCATTAGAAAAAGTGGTTTCAAATAATATTATGTGGCAAAAACAAAATCTGTAAAGTTCTACCCTCCCAGACACATACATATAAGCACACACTAGTATATAAGAACATTTATCATACATGGGCTTTTAGAGCTGATGTTTAGCAGGCGATGAGAGCTGCAGAGGTCTACCCAGGGTCATTAAGTGCTCTTACTGAGTAACTGAACAGAGTAGCTGCCAGGGAACCTACTCCAAAAAGATTCCATATGCAATATACCATAACAGCTCTTCATATTTTGTACTAGTTTACTTTTTTCAAGGTTAGGACAGAGAAGGGTGTGTGGTAGAATGGGGTAGAATGACTAGGTATTTCAGAGGAGCGAAAATTATGAAATAGGCAGCTAACCGTGCAGATATAAAAAAAAACAATTGCATTTTCTTGGACCATTCTGTTATTAAAATTTTAAAGTTATGAAAAGCCGCAGCTCTGCTTGCAGGGACCCAAAGTTTTTCTTATGACATCACTGCTGGTGCTGCTGCAAATCACAGCTTCCTAGCCTGTGTCCGCCTTTGGTACTGTTTTCCAGTCTTTCTCTTCAGACTTTCTCCCCTTTCAGTCGTTCTACTTCTTGCTCTGGGTCAAAGTTGTGGATTCAGGGAGTATTTCCCTGGAGTCAGACTGAAAAGTAACTTTACAGGTAAGAAACTGATCTTTTTAGGGTGGAGCCTGGGATATCATGTGCTTGCGCATGCGTATCGCTTGCGAGACGCTGTAGTAGTTAGAAAAGGGCTCGGAGCCCCGCCCATGTCACGTCAGTGTCTTTCATTGGTTCGTGGGCTTGCCTTTTCAAATCTGCTTGCTTTCATTAGTGGAAGGCATTCATATGTCATGCCTTTTCCAGTGATTAGCCCTCCTAGAGTCCAGCGACCAAGTACTGAAAACATACGAGGGTCACTGTTTGCCGTCCGGTTTGTGGACTACTTTTTATCTTTATCTTTTTTCGCAGAACGATCTCGCTTTGCAGAAGTCGAGCGCTTTGCATGACCTCGACCCTGAGACCGTTTCTAATTCCATTTCCATTTTTTAGCAGCGCAATCGCGCTTTTTTATTTTTATTTAATGAGGCAAGAAAAGTCCGGTTGGGAGTTTACAACCGCTAATGGCTCTAACTCGGAGCCTAACTCAAGCCTCTTCAGCCCATTCAGAGCCGTAACCACCACCACCTTTTTTCATTCCACTGAAAGCACTGCTGACCAAATGGTTGCAAATTTATTTTTGTTGACGCTGCACTCAGGACAACTGCACAGTTAAGCATATTCTTTTACACCAGCCCGGATGTGCATCAAAAGGCAACAGGACATATATAGGCGTGGCACCGAAGGGGAAACAGGGCGCCCATGAGTGTGTCCTGGAGCTCTCTGCTTTAGTCCCTCGGCTTCACTCTCTAAGAAACTGGATGGAGGCAGTGTTTTCACTAACGCCCCGCAGTTATGTTCTGCTTCCTGCACCACATGGCTTCAGATCTGTTGTCCTTATTGTGGGCATATGCTAAGATCAAAAGAGAGCAATTTTGACTCGAATTAAGAGCAATCTGGGGGCCCAATGTAAGATAAATCTGCAGCTTTGTTAATGACATATATGTCACAAACAGAAAACAACTGGGTGTGAAAGTGGATGGAGATATTTTTTTTATAATGAGGATAGACCCCGAACCGGCCGAATCCTCAAAGAATCCACGTTTATTTGGAAATCGGTCTTCAAATAAATACTCCTGCCCTGGATTGAACACTCTAAGGTATCCTACTGAGCATTCATTTATGCAGATCCGACCGTTCTGGTCTCCGGTGCACTTTTTCTCTGCCTCGTTTGGTTTTAATTATAACAACCAAGTCACACAAAAAATCTGCAAAAAAAGTGTTAGTCAAGCCAGCTGCTATGCTGGAGAGCTTTCAGAAGGACTCTAAACTCAGCAGATTTGGTTTCCATGCCTCTGCAGCAGACATTACAGATATTCACTCCTAGATTGATAAAGCAAGGTTAATCAAAGATCGCTTTCAGGAGGGAATCACCACAGCAGGGACTATTAGCAGTGGATCAATTCCTTTTGCTCAGATCTGTGTATCATCCAACTCAAATTAGTCTGATGCTGATCATTCTTCTGTAAAATGAACTTACCATCTCATCCCCGATCTACACAACTCATGTCCACAGACCTGCAGTCCAGTTCCTAACTTTGCAAACTAAATGACTCAGCTATTGTGCCGAAAGATGAAAATGATGTATCTACATCTTCAGTCTATCCGGTACGGCAAGTAACTGGAGCAATCACAACTCATCTCTCAAATCCCTAGCATCCTTATACCATAGCCTATCCACGGATGTGAAGAGATTAGCACAGTATCTTGTCCATGTGTCATAAAAGGTAATAATAGCAGAGACCCAATGATCACTCACTAAAAGAAATGAACGGGCCAGGTGGCCACTTAGACATAAATACATGTCAGCCAGGACAGTCGGACAAAACAGGGATAAAAATGGATGAGCTGGTGACATATGAAGCTTCAACTGATCCTTTATTGGAGGGGAAGAGTGGATAGGATCTAATCATGTGCTTCATCGTTAGGTCAGAAGCATTGTTTCAAAATATTAAGGAGAATATAATAACCCCTTAGCCAGGCCTTTTATCCCTCAGGAACCAAGCCTTTTTTTGGCTATTTGGGGCAGTTCGCGCTTTGTCCCTCATAACTTTTTGTCCACATAAGCTACCCATGCCAAATTTGCATCCTTTATTTCCAACATCCTAGGGAATCTAGAGCTACCCAGAGTTTGTGGCTTTTCCTGGAGGAGATCAAGAAATTAGCCAAAATACAACAAAAATTTCGTTTTTTTTTTAAATAGGACAAAAGGGCTGCAGAAGGCTTGTGTTTTTTTTCCTGAAAATGGCATCAACAAAGGGTTTGCGGTGCTAAAATCACCATCTTCCCAGCTTTCAGGAACAGACAGACTTGAATCAGAAAACCACATTTTTCAACACAAGTTTGGCATTTTACTGGGACATACTCCATTTTTACTATTTTTTGTGCTTTCAGTCTCCTTCCAGTTAGTGACAGAAATTGATGTAAAACCAATGCTGGATCCTGGACAGCTAAACATTTCTGAAAAGTAGGCAAAATTCTGAATTTAACAAGGGGTCACTTCTGTAACTCCTTCAAGGTTTTCCTACAGAAAGTAACAGCTAAAATAAACAAAATATTGAAATTGAGGTGAAAAAATTAGTCATTTCTGTCCACATTTTCTTCTATAGGTTTTTCCAGCTATGGCAGAATTTTGAAAGCAATATACCCTTAGGTCTGCTGGACTCTTCTGGTTGCGGAGATATATAGGGCTTGTAGGTTCATCAAGAACCCTAGGTACCCAGAACCAATAAAGAAGCCGCACCTTGCTATGGGTTTTCATTGTATAGCGGGTATACAGCAATTCATTTGGTGAAATATAAAGAGTAAAAAAGAGGTATCAAGGAAACCTTTGTATTTCCAAAATGGGCACAAGATAAGGTGTTGAGAAGCAGTGGTTCTTTGCACATCTCTGAATTCCGGTGTCGCCATACTAGCATGTGAATTACGGGGCAATTCTTAAATAGTCGTCTTTTTTTACACACTGTCTTACATTTCGACGGAAAAAATGTAGTGAAAGACAAGGGGCAATAACACTTGTTCCCCCAAGAACCCTGATAAAAAGGGTACCTCAGTTGCGTGGGTAGGCATAATGCCCGCGATAGGAAACGCAACATGGACACATGACATTTTTACATTGAAATCCGACATGTTTTTTGGAAAGTGCCTAGCTATGGATTTTGGCTTATAGCTCAGCCGGCATCTAGGTAACCTACCACACCGGTGCATTTCTCAAAACTATACACGTAGGGGAATCCAGGATGGGGTGACTTGTGGGGCTCTCACCAGGTTCTGTTGCCCAGAATCCTTTGCAAACCTTAAAATTTGGCCAAAAAAAACACTTTTTCATCACATTTTGGTGACAGAAAGTTCGGGAATCTGAGAGGAGCCACAAATTTCCTTCCATCCAGCATTCCCCCAAGTCTTCCGATAAAAATGGTATTTCACTTTTATGTAGGTAGGCCTAGTGCCCGTGACAGGAAACACCCCAATCCACAACATGGACACATCACATTTTCCCTAAGAAAACTGACCTGTTTTTTCCAAAGTGCCTAGCTTTTGAATTTGTCCTCTAGTTTAGCAAACCTATACATTTTTTAAAACTAGACACCTAGTGGAATGCAGAATGGGGTGACTTGTGGGGCTCTCACCGGTTCTGTTACCCAGATCCTTTCCAAACCTCAAAATTTGGCATAAAAAACATTTCTTCCTCACATTTCGGTGTTAGAAAGTTCTGGAATCTGAGAGAAGCCACAAATGTCATTCCACACCGCATTCCTCCAAGTCTCCCGATAAAAATGGCACCTCACTTGTGTTGGTAGGCCTAGTGCCCACGACAGGAAAAGTCCCAAAACGCAACATGGACACATAACATTTTTGCATTGACAACTGACATGTTTTTTGGAAAGTGCTTACCTGTGGATTTTTGTCTCTAGATCAGCTGGCACCTAGGAAAACCTACCAAACCTGTGCATTTTTTAAAACTAGACACCTAGGGGAATCCAGGATGGGGTAACGTCTGGCACTCTCACCAGGTTCTGTTACCCTGAATTCTTTGCAAACCTCAAAATTTGGCAAGAAAAACACCTTTTCCTCACATTTCAGTGATAGAAAGTTCTGGAATATGAGAGGAGCCACAAATTTCCTTCCACCCAGCATTCCCCCAAGTCTCCCGGTAAAATGTTACCTCACTTGTGTGGGTAGACCTAGTGCCCACAACAGGAAATGCCCCAAAACATTACGTGGACACATCAAAATTATCAAATTCAAAGCTACTTGTTTTTGCAGGGGGCGCCTGCGTTTTAGGTCCTGGGTTCAGCAGCCATCTAGGGAAACCTATCAAACCCAGACATTTCTAAAAACTAGACACCCGAGGGAGTCCAGGGAGGTGTGACTTGCATAGAAACCCTTCAGTGTTTTTTTACCCAGAATCCTCGGTAGTCCTCAAATTTGGCTAAAGAATCATATTTTTCTCACATTTCTGTGTGGGATCACCGAACCATCACAAATTTCCTACCACCCACTGTTCCCCTCACTTTCCCGATAAAAATGATACCTCAACTGTGTAGGTGTGCCAAGTGCCTGTGAAAAGGAAGAGCCAAAAACATGTTGAAATGGAGGGGGAACCAAAGCGGGTCCAAAAGAGCAGTTTGAAAAAAAACATTTTTTAGACTGACAGGTGGGGCAGAATATTTATCGGTATAAATGTGACAATGCTGGGTGGTTGGAATTTTGTGGATCCCTGCAGATTCCGTAAGATTCCATCACAAAAATTTGGGGAAAATGTGTGATTTTAAGCAAAGTTGGAGGTTTGCAGGGCATTGTGGGTAAGAAAATGATCGGTCTGCATATGAAGCACACCACTTATGGACTCACCCAGATGTTTAATTTTCAGATGTGTCTAGGTCTTGTAGATTTTTCTACATGGCAGCGTCCCAAAGTCCAAAAAGTGCAGACCTCACCATGCCAAGTGGGATGATTTTGAGAGTTAGACAAGCTTGCATGGCCCAAATGTAAAACCAAAACACAAAATAATCATGTGTCCTCTTGCTTGCTGCTGGGATAAGATCTTTTAGTGTGCGGGGGGAGAGCTGAAAGACTATTACCCACTTCAGTTGGGATGGGGGCATAACCATGCACATACTGGTTGGTAGCCACCACCCCACTATTTTTTTTTAATGGGTTTAATTCCCTAGTATCTGGTAGGCTCTCTGCACCTCTGGGGAGTGGATCAGGGGTAATTTCCCTGTCTGACCACCGGTGGGTAGAAGAACTTTGTCCCCATTTATTTAGGATGGGGGTATGGCCATACCTCCACCCTGTTTTTTTTTTTTTTCAAATCTTCCCTGGTGTCTGCTGGGCTTTCTGTCCTCCTTGGAGACCGATGGTCCTTACAAAAATAGGCCAATCTGCCCCCGAGGGGGGCACAAATGGCCACAGTAATGTGCCCCCATGCGGAGCAAACCTTCCTGAAGGGGCTGACACGCAAACAAAACACACACCTATTCCTGATGCCTAAGTGGTTTCTGCCACCCCAGGGGCAGATCGCCTTATAGAAATAGGCCGATGGGGGCAGAAAAGGCCTAAAATAAATTTTCCCCCGAGGGGAGTGACCCTTGCCTAAGGGGTCGCTCCCCTTGTGTGAAATTGGTGCAAAAGAAAAATCCCTGTTGTCTAGTGGCTTCTGCCCCTCTTGGGGGCAGATTGGCCTAAGAAAAATAGGCTGATCTGCCCCCAGGGTGGGCAGAAATGACCTAAAATAAACTTGCCCCCCCAGGAGAGCGACCCTTGCCTAAGGGCTCACTCCCCATCAGTAAAAAAAAAAAAAAGAAATCCCTGGTGCCTTGTGGTTTCTGCCCCCTTTGGGCAGAAATGGCCTAAAAAGAATTTCACCACCCAGGGGAGCGACCCTGGGCTTCCAGCGCGATGGGGGCAGCCTCTGATGAGGTCAGCGCGCAACGTCACTGGGGTGGGTGGGGGGCAGGGAAAGAAAGGGAAACGATTCCCCTTCCATCCCTGCCCATAAGAGGGGAGTGGGGGGCCCTTGGGGGAGCGCTGTGGGCCGGGTGCAAGTTGAGGTGGTTACATCCTCGGCACACGAGCATTGTGGCCGAGGACATAACCACCTTGTCCCATGCACCTAAGGGGTTGAAATACAGTCTTAAAGAATCTAGAGATGTCTATATGAATCAAATTTTAACAAAAACAAATCCAATTTTTCCCAATATTTAATCAGAAATAATGCCATTGCACAAGTGAGGACATTGACCCTCTTCCTACCCTAGGTGATAGGAATATATTGGACACCAAGGTCTGCCCACAAATGCAACAAATAAACACGCAAGTAAAGAACGGTTGCAGGTGACATCACCATCCACTCAAAAAAGGTTCCTCCTATTTCTGCCCTTCCAGTAGTTACCTCAGGATTTGACATTCCTTCTGATTCTTCTGATTCTAAACCCTGCATGAATCCAGGCTCCACAACTCTTGCCAATATAATAGCAAATTATTTTGGACTTCTTGTTAAGGTGCTTTCAAACACAGTCTCAACCACTGCACTAAAAAATACTAAGACTCTCAACTTAATCAAATTTTGGTTTCTACACATGATCAAATTTTGGTTTCTACACATGATATAAATAACATAAATCTGAACGTGCATGATCACCTATCCACCAGTTCAGGTAATGCTCCATTTCCACATCCTATACTGAAATATAACCACATGGTATTTTCATTGTCAGTGAATGTTGACAATGGCTGTACCATTCTTGGTTTTACTCCTGATTATATATCACAAGGAGCCTATGATATACTTAACCAGCAAAATATTCTCAAAATATTACATTTCCTGGGATGAAGGGACATATATTTTAGAGAATTTAGGAGTGTAAGCTTCTTTAATGAACTCAGCTATAAAACTGAATCCACTTGTACTATGTGGTCTACAGAATTAATAGTGCAAAAACGTTTGAGTGAGGGAAGCTGAATTAGATTTCTGAGGTATATCATTATCAAGACCGACCAAATGTAAATATATGTATATTACAAGAGAAGTTCTGTCAAAAATATCATCGTTTTGGATGTATCAATAAAATAAACCATATCAGATGCCTCACCAGTGCAATACACAACATTAAACTATGCATTGCTGATACCAAACACCCTGCTACTAGATGCCAGGTTACCATTACAGATTCATAAGACCCAAATTTCATCCAGTACTTGACAATCCCAAGCCATACCTTGCCAAATGCATGATGAAGTTATTTAAAAATCCAACAGCTTGCTATTTTGTTCTTGGAATATTGCCAGAATAGAGAGGCACATAAAACTGAGTGGTGATTAGATAACCAACAATTGGTCTGTCTGTAGGAAACCTGGCATAGAACCTGGCATAGAAAACCTTTAATTTCCCAGACTTTCATACATATGAAAGTTTTGATAAACCAAGTTCCAAGGGAAGTCCGGCAGGGTGGACTAATAACATTAATTCATAACAGCATCAGGTTAAAAACCACCATAATTAACACTAAAGCTGAACAAATATGAACAATTTTAATAGGTCATAAAAGGTAAAAGTGTGTTCCATTATTGAACATTTACTTTCCACCATTATTACTAAAGAATAAATTAGGCCTTCGCATGGTGCTTGATGAAATTAAAACTATTTTGAACCAAAATCCAACTAGCATAGTTATAATCACAGGAGATTTCAACAATTTATTGTTTAATCACTGGAAGAATCTCCCATCATAGGATTTCTTATTCAAAGTTTCCTTCCATTCTGAAAGCTAATTGACAGAACAATATGAAACCTAAAAGGTGGTTTATGTGGAAACGACTTTTTGAGTTAGGCTTCCATACACTAAATGGGAGGTTTTTGTAAAAACTTCCAGAAAGACCCACGGTACTCTCGTCTAATTCAAAAAGTATTATTGACTACTTTACTACATTGTGACACCTTTTCCTTGTGCAAAAATGATCAAATTGCAGAAAAGAAGGAACGTGATCATGATACACTAAAATTACATTACTTAATAATTATAACATTTGGATGACAGAAGATTTGCATTTAACAGACAGTTCAATAAATCAAAGCACGATCAAGTTTAATAGTACTCTTAATCAAAAAACGTCATCATCAAGAAAACAGGGTTTTATCATCTCACATCTTGATTCTTAAGCTCACAATCCTTTCTTAACTAATTGGTGTATTGGTTGGGAATAACTATCACAGAAAATACTCAACTTTATTTTAACTAAACCAAACAATAGATCAAGCTCTCACCTTAAAAGTAAATATGGTTAGCAGTTGAGGTTATTTTTGAAGAAGCAATGGTCTCCATGAAGAAACATAATGATAAAGTGCTAT
Source organism: Pleurodeles waltl (assembly GCF_031143425.1). Classification (NCBI taxonomy): domain Eukaryota; kingdom Metazoa; phylum Chordata; class Amphibia; order Caudata; family Salamandridae; genus Pleurodeles; species Pleurodeles waltl. Next base: position 865,406,846 of record NC_090449.1, read on the forward strand.
TAACGAGAAATACTGGAAATTCGTAGATGGAATGAATACAAAATTTGGATGAAATAACACTTTGCAATTAAAGGTTTAATGCTAAATTATTTTGGTCTTTAATTAGTTGGGGTACAGGGTCCCACAGGGCAGCTGAAGATCATTTCATATCATATAATACCTGGAAGTTGCATGTAGATGATCTTTATGCTAGCAGTGTCTTCACCACGCCTTAACCTTTGAATTACTCAAATATTGATCTGCACAGTTCCCAAATGGAAACAGACGCTTTGATAAAGAAGTCCCATTCCTCTAAAGCAGTGGACCATGTGGGATACCAATTGATGCGTTAGAAGTTGACCCTAATCTTTGGAGTGTAATACTCCACAACCTATTTATACAGGTCCTTGAATTGTGCATTAATCTAATTTAGTGGAAAGGACCAGTAATACATCCCTTATGTAACAAAGGTTTGAACAAGGATACAAAAAATGACTTTCTCATTGCTCTCCTTGACCCTGAAGAAAAACTCTGCAAAATACATATTGTATAGCCTGTATACTTGGACTACCAACCATAATTTAGTTCCCCTTAACCAAACAGGCTTTAGACCCTGCTGTTTAATGGCTGACAATATCATAACTCTTAAACATTTCATAAATAAAACCTTAAGGAGGAATCTTACCCTATATGCATGATATATCAACTTTTTTTGGCATTTAATAAAGTCATCCAGAAAATCAAATTGGGGTATTAGCCAGTCAATACTGCATTTGTTTTATATCTCTGCATGACAAATCGTGGCCTTAAATGTATCAAATGAGGGGCACTCTGTCAGCTAAGATACGAACCACAAATGGCTGTGCTCTAGAACCCCTACTTGTTTCACTGTACAGAGCAAATATGTCATCATTTCTAAACTGTAGTGACGGCCTCTCCCAAGAGCTAGCAGGTAAACCTAATAGCTGTCTGGACTACAACTCCAGTTATCACATTTCAAGGAATTCAGCAATAAAAATGACAACATTTAGGGACTGATTACAAACTTGGTGGATGGAATACTCCGTCACAAATATGACGGATATTTTGTCTGCCGTTTTACGATTTCCATTGGATAATGGAATCATAATACGGTGGACTGGAAATCCATCATGTTTATGATAGAGTAACCCCATCTGCCAAGATTGTAATTAGGCCCTACATCTTGGGAAGATAAAATCATGCCATTTCACAAGGATCGAAATCATTTAAGACTAAAAATTGATGACAACATTTTGGAAGAAGTCAAACATTATACCTACTTGATATTAACAGTGGATTATAATTTAACATGGTGAAATCATATTTCAAAATGAAACTGAAGCTCCTGTCATTGCCAGGAGCAGCTTGTGGTGCGTTTAAGGGGTGGGGCAGCCCGTGGCGGCCCATGGAGAGGGGGGAATTAATTGGGGAAAAAAACACCTGAATTGCTGCCACCGCCACCACCTCTGCACTTCTCCTCTTACCTTCACTTCAGTTGCAGGCACAGGCTCTCAGCCTGCTCTGCGGCCAATCTGAACACTGCTCTCATGCGTCTGGCAGCATGACAGCAGCGTTAAGACTTGTCGGAGCACCCAGCCAGGGCACTACAAGGCAGAGTGGGAGTCTCTGTCTGCTGTCTCCAACCTGGCAACACAGTGCTGGGTTGGAGAGATACTCGTGTGCATGCGTGTTTGGTCGGGACGAGAGGGCTGGTAAAACACACATGCGCAGCACTCCCACTTCGTGCTTGTCACAGCCCCAACGGCCCCGCCCCTTTTACTATAATTCGATAATAAACATAGTTTATTATCATTTTATAGTAAATGTTTTGCAGCTACTGGCGGGGGGGAGGGGGACGCTCCTCCACCCTAGTGGATGAGCCCCGACTGGTCATTGCACTATCAGCTAAAAGATTCTTGAACATCTATGGAGGTTGTGCCATTTGTCAATCCATTAAGGCAATATACTCTAAACTCACACCCTCTTTATTATACGTCATTAGCCTTTCAGGGAAAAATAATAAATGACTGGAATAAACTATATGTAATAAAATAGATTTTTATTGAACCTTCGTTCATCTATTCAGCACAGCAAATTAAGGCTCGAATTATCTTTGACACTGATTACCGCAAGATATTTTGTTGCAACGTTAAATTATATGTGTGACTGCACCAAGGCTGATAGAAACGCTCTAGGATTCCTGCTGTATAAGGAATTAGCAAATATAAATTCATATACCACTGACTTAAACCTTGTGGCTACAACAGGGTAATAACCAGGAACAATCTGCCACATATATCCGACCTTACAAAGTTGCCTTGATCTGAGCGCAAGGGCTCAATAAAATGGATTATGAGTAAGAATAGCAGGCTTGTCAACCGATCTACCTTAAAGAAACACATACATGCATGCTATACATTAGAATATTTAGCTCATCATTTTGAACCTGGACGTGAACAGTGTAATAATTCGAAGGCTCGGAGCATACAAACGGTTTACCTTGGATTTGAGAAAAAATATTTAAATCCTGCATTTGTTATTCTGATTGCAATACCATTAGGGAAGCTATTGTGTACTATGTTTCTGCAAATGACTGCCATTTTATAGGAAATCTGATCAACATTGAAGACCTTACTTCTGCTTTTTAAAAAGTGAATAGGGAAATTATATTATGAATGCTTTACATATTTAGCATTTCTTATTTATTTATGTATCTTAGCAAGTGTTCTTAAATATTGTAATGGACATTTTAATATTTCTAGACAATAAAATCATTTATTCAACTGCAAGGTTTTTATTCAAATGGCAAATTTTCTATACAACAAACCAGTGGCACTTTTTGGCTTGGAATTAATTGAGGCGCACTACCAAATTAGATTAACGCACACTAAATCAGAATTTTACTTTAAGGGGATAAAAAAGAAAAATGAATGCAGTGTGTGGAGGATGGCAGACCTTCTATGGTGGAGTGGTGCTTTCATGGTGAGGATGTCACTCTCATGTTGAATTGCCAGTCTTTTGTCATCTGTGCTGCTTTTAGGGTGGCGTGTAAACCCCTTGGCAGAAACGCTATTCTAACGACTTCAGGTCTACCCTTAAGGTGAAATGCCACTCTCATGTGCCAGTCCAGTGGCGCTGGCCTCACTATTAGGTAGGGGTGTAACTTATGGTTTGAGTGTCGAATCTGAGTACACTGATGTAATTCTCATAGGGTGTTATCACTCTTGTGGCAGGAGTGCCAGTCTGGTGGCATTGGTGTCACTATGATGGTAGGTGTAGCTCACAGTTCGAGTGCCAATCTGAGCACAGAGGCATAATTTTCATTGTGCATTGTCACTCTCATGTCGGGAGTTCCACTCTAGTGACACTGGAGTCACTCTTACAGTGACGTGTAGCTCTCCTGGCTGGAGTGCTACTCTATTTGCATTGGAGTCACTCATAACGTGGGATGTAACTCTCTTGGCAATAGTTCCAATTTGTGGACGCTGGTGTTATTGTATTAGTGAGATGTTACTCTCTTGGCAGGGGTTCGTGTGCTGCAAGAGTCAATGTGAGGACAAGGGTCTCATTCTCATAGTGAGACGTCACTCTTGTAGCGGGAGTGTCACTCTATTGGTAATGGAGTCACTCTTACAGTGGGGTGTAACCCTCATGAAGGAAATGGCACTCTAGTGTCATTGGTGCCATTTTTATGGTGAGGCGTAACTCATGTGATGCCGGTGTCATTCAGCGGACACTGCTGTCCTTTTCACAGTGGGATATCTCCCTCATTGCAGAATCAGTGTCTTTTACAGGAAAAACTAGAGGTCAAACCAGAACGTACGTATGAATGTCCATTATAGAATCCAAAACTAAACAGGTCAGTCAGATGGAACAACAATTTATTCACAGCCAGGGGCATAGCTTTAGAGGGGCTGTTTGGGGTGTTACACTCCCCAATAAATGTATTTCCAGATGCATTGTGGGGTACAGATGTCTGCCGGATTTCACCAGGAATGTTTACATACACAGACAGAAACGCACACACACTCTAGCCCATTCTGTTTTGAAAGTCCTCGAAAATGGTGTTTATTTTACAAAATGTTGCCTGTTCTCCTACTTAGTACTCCTACCAATACACACCTTTCTCCATTTCTACTCCCCCTTGCACCACTCTCAGGCACCTTGGTTATCGTATAATATATTTTAACATTGTGTGCCAATATGATTGTTGAAAAATCTGAAGCTCACACTGCCCCAATCTTACTAACCAAGCTACGCCCCTGTTCACAGCATTTATTTTTGTCTCTGGCCAAGGACATGGCCAGAGGCCATGTATCTGATATACTAGGTACTTCTCTACTCTTGTACCTTCCGTCCACCTCATATCTTGTGAAAAGATGTCACGATAATTTATTGGAATATTGGAAGGAGGATCATTAAAGGAGGAGCAACTCAATTGAATAACCATTCATTTAGAAGAGCACAGTCTTGAAATAGAACTTCCAGTTTAGAGTCGTCTGATTTTAGAAAGCCCCTGTTCTATAAGCGTGTTACCTCCCAGGTACTAGGTGTGTTAAGTACTTTTAAGGCCAATTCTTAGGAAGAATGGAATATGAGATTGGGGATTCATTAACTGTGAAGGATTTTTTGAGTTGTAACGAACTATTGGTTAATGTTTATATTATGATGTGATTCGATGTGTGCAATAGAAAGGTATTTATTTGTTGGGAAGAATTTTCTTTATTAATAGGACTTTTAACTGACCATTTTAAGGAGCATGTCTTGTTATGTGTATGTATGCAAGGGTTGTTTCAAAGACTAAGGGTTAAACACAGTTTTTGACTCATGAACTCCCAGCTTTAACCACTTTATTGCGCCTGTCAGTGAATGGCCCCACACCCTCTCTAGTGCAGGTGTCTGCCACTGGCCGACACTGTGGAGGATTATAAAGGCCCCTTTGGTACCCTGCACCAGAGGGAGTCCTTTATTCTTTTTCATCAGGCTGCTCTGGCAGCCTGATTTTTTTGTTTTTGTTTACTGCAGTGACAACTGGTGCGCAGCACATGCTGAAGTCATTTCAGAAAAAAAGTGAAAGTAAAACAAGCCGATGGGCTCGTATTTCTTTTACTGAATTAGTGCTCAAGGGTATATATCAGCCCCTCGAGCACTGATTCTCATGTAAGAGGTATTATTGAAAAGGGGAGAATCTCCGCTTTCCAATAGTACCTCTTCCCAGTGGATTCCTGCCTGGGGATCACCATAGGAGAGCAATTCTGAAGCAGGGATCCACCCACTAGCCACTGGGGAGGGGGGAGCATCCCTTGGACAAGAGCGTGTGCTTCCCCAGAGCAAAATTTATTATTTCAGTCTTTCTGCCCCCTGTGGGGGGCAGAGAATGGCAATTACCCCTGATCTGCCACAGCAGAGGAGCACAGATCCCATTTAATACCAGGGATTTATTTCTTATAAAAATATAGGGGTGGGGGTTGCCTAGCCTGGGCATGGCCATGCCCCTACCCCCAAATTAATGAACCAACAGTTTTACTGCCCCTTCCCCGTGGAAGGCATTTGGGGATGCTTACACCCGGGGGGGGGGGCAGAAAGCCCACTAGATGTCAGGGAAAGTTTTGTTTTTTACATATAGGGGTGAGGGCTGTCCAACGTGGGCATGGCTATCAATAGCGTCTTTGTGCCCCCTGGGGGCAGATAAGTGGTTTGTCCCATTAGGGGTGGTTGCCCAAAATGTGACCGGGGGAATAGAAAATCCATCTGATACCAGGGATTTTGCCTTTGGGGCAAAAGAAAGTGGTGTGCTTGTTGCACTCTGGCATTGGCCACACGCAACCTCAAAAAGGGAAAACTGGTCTTTTTTCCTCTCCGGGGGCAGACAGGAGGCATGCCTTCAATTTGCCCCTGAGTGGGAGGCAGAAAGCCCAATGTATGGCAGAAATACATTTGTTTGATAAAATAATGGGGTGGGTTTTGCCCATCCAAATATCAGACCCACTATCAGCTCTAAAACCTCAACAGTCTTTCTGCTTCCCTGATATCTAAAGCATCCCATCAAAATGGCAAGTGAGAGGACATTAGATTCTTTTTGGTGTTGCTTTTACACATGGACCAGAGGTGTGTGGCTAACTCCCAATATAGTCCTACATGCAATGGTGGACGACTGCACTTTTTTGGGCTTGAGTAGGCTGTCAACTGGAAAGAGCCTATCAGATTCAGACAGTCCAGGGTGGTGTGCTTCGCATGCATCACACAACATTTTCTTCCCCACAATGCTCTACAAACCTCAAACTTTGACTAAAAACACACATTTTCCTCAAATATCTGGAAGAAAAGCACCTGGAAACTGTGGGGAGCTAAAAAATTCCTACCACACAGCATTTCCCCAAGACTCCCAATAAAAATGGTGCCTCACTTGTGTGGGTGAGCCATGAGACCTTGACACAAAAGGCCTTAGCAATAGGGGTAGCTGCAGGATTTGGGGACATGCTCAGCTGCCACTCATGGAAACTTACCAACCACAGCCAATTTTGAAAACTAAACAACCAGGGGAGTCCAGTGTGGTGAATCCCACAAGGCTTTCTCACCCACAATGTCCTTCAAACCTCAAACATTGCCTGAAATCACGCCCATTGACATTGGTTTGATCCATTCTTATCGCGGGCACTAGGCCCAGTCACACAAGTGGTGCAGCATTTTTATCAACTCAGGTGAGGTAATGCTGGGTGGTAGGAATCTTGTGGATTCCTGCAGATTCTGTAAGTTTCCATCATAAAAATATATGGAAAAGTATTGATTTCAGGTGAAGTTTGAGGTTTGCCTGGCATTGTGGGCACGAAAACCTAATGGGGTCCGTGCAAGGCACACTACCCTGGGCTTCCTCAGGTGTCTACTTTTCAAACATGTGCATGTTTGCTAGATTTCCCTAAGTGCCACCTAAGCTAGGGCCCGAAATCCAAAGCTACCCACTTTGCAAAAAAACAGGTCAGTTTAGAGTAGGAAAATGTGATGTATCCATGTTGCGTTTCGGGCCGTTTCCTGTCACGGGCACTAGGTCTAGTCACACAAGTGAGGTGCCATTTTTATCACAAGACTTAGGGGAATGCTGGGTGGAGGGACACTTGTTTCTGCCCACAGATTCCATAACTTTCCATCACAGAAATGTGTGTTTTTTCACTCACGTTTGCAAAGGTTCTGGTTAAAAAAAAAACCCTGGTGAGAGCAATGCAAGTTGCATCACCCTGGATTCCCTTAGTTGTCTAGTTTTAACAAATGTGCAAGTTTGCTACTTTTCCCTAGGTGCCGACTGAGCTAGGATCCAAAATACACGTTTCCCAAGTTGAAAAAAAGGGTCAGTTTTTAGTGGAAAAATGTTATGTGTTCATCTTGTGTTTTGGTCCATTTCCTGTCACATGCATCAGACCTACATACAAGTGAGGTACCATTTTTATCAGAAGGCATGTAGGAGAATAGAATAGTAGGATGTTTGTTTTTACCAATTGGATTTCACTGCATTGTGCCTTTCAAATGTATACCAGTGTGTAAGAAAGAAGATATTTTGAAAAATACTCTCTAAATCTTATGCAGGTATGGGTACCTACGAATTCAAATAACCACTGCTCCTAAACTCCATATCTTGTGCATATTTCAGAAATACATAGCTTTTCTTTATACCCATTTTTCATTAAGACAGTGCACCATGTAAATTGGTCTATGCACACGGTACACAATGAAAAAACATTGTGCGATGCAGCTCAGTTGATGGCTCTGGGTAACTTGGATTCTTGAAGAACCTACAAACCAAATATAACTCCACAACCAGAATGGCCTAGCTGACGTAATAGTATATTGCTTTTTAAATTGGTCACTGTGACAAAAAGTTACAGATGAAAACATCACAAATGGGTGTTTTCTTCCTACTCATTTTAAACATTTCTTTATTTCAACAGTTCATTTTATTGGGAAGTCCTCGAGGGATCTACACATATGATCCCTTGCTAAATGTGGAATTTTGTCTACTTTTCTGAAATCTATAGCATTTGTGGTCACCCATGAGTTTCACTCTGATTTCCACAACAAGCTGGAAGTAGGTTGAGACCATGAAAAATAGGAATAATGGGCTACCTCCCTCAAAAATGCCACAAAATGTGGTTAAAAAATCGTTTTTTTCATTCAGCTCTGTATGTTCCTGAAAGCTGGGACGATGGATACTTTAGCAAATTAACAGTCCGTTTATGCCATTTTTAGGGGGGAAAACTAACACTTTTATTCAGCTCACTTTTTCCCTATTTTTTCTAGAAAAACTCAAAATGTAACTTTATATTGCCTATTATCCCTGTCCCTTCCATGGGAATTCACAAACTACCTTTAGAATCCACAGGATGTTGGAAAAAGGAACACAAATCTAGCGGGAATAACGTAACCTATGTGGAAAAAAAGTTATGGAGCTCTCAGTGCAAACTAACCCAAATAACCACAAAAAAAAACAGCACGGTGGGGGGGTGCCGGCGCGGCAGGAAAGGGGTTAAAGTATTAGATCTGTCAAGTTTTCCAGTTAAAAAGCCATGGAGCAGCCCTACTGGAATGGGCGCCAAAAAATGCACCTTCACGCGCTCAGCGTCAAGCCGAGCGCTCGCACCTGTCAGAGCGGCAGGACAATCTGGCACATTTTATTGAATTGAATTGCTCTTAAAGCTGCATCGATTGAAAATATTTGAGGGAAATAATGTCTACAGATTGAACAATCAGATCGCGCAGATGCTGTGGCCTAAAAGCCAGATGCTCGCAGTGTGTATTTTAATTGGCCTCTTCCCAAAACTTGTGTTTGTTTTCTTCAATATTCTGTTGCTGCAAAAGCGGAGACGCTTTTCTTCATGGAAACTGAAACTACTATCAAATTAAAACAATAATTAATTCCTCTGTGGGGACGCGAGAGGAATGTTTACCGTAGTGAATATAGGATATGAGAAAGAAACCATGAAGAAGAGAACGATTTAAACGTTAGCAGCTAATCAAAACCTGCAGAATTCCGTGAGCGACCAGATTTTAATCAAGGAGACGAGTCACAATGGTTCAGTTTCTCAAGCCTTAGCATAGCTGTCATGCTTCCTAGGTCCATGTGTGATGTGCTACTCCAGTCCAGGGTTGTTCCTATGAATTCTGGGACTTGGAGTAGTTTTATAACCAGATGAACAACATTACAAGTCCCAGAATTCCAATACAAATCCTGGACTAGAGCAGCACATCATGCATGAACCTCGGAAACTCGGCAGGGCTACCTTAGTAGCAGTGGGGCTATCACAGTTAAAGCCAGCAGACTAGAAAGTAGATTCAGTTCATAAGACAGTACCATAGTATAACAGAGGCTGTTTAGAACCCAGTTCAAGTGGTAGGCCAAGCTGGTGTCAGAGAATGCTCAGTTTATTGTCTGTTCTGATCATTCCCCAGCCACAACTATGGTGATAGGTGACCTCCCAAACTCAGTCTGTCCTCAAACCATCTAGCAGTTACTGGTCATCTAATGGGAGAGCAAGAAGTTATTTCTCTAGCACTAGTGTATTGTACATGTCTGGGTCTCCTTGGTCTACAGAACTTAAGTATAGTGGCTATTATGACATTGGCGATTTTGCTTTTCCAATCACAGAACGGGATTTTCATTTGAGAGATGGAACCATACCCTCTCTTGGAAAAATTCTGCTTCAGATCACAGGATTTTGGATGTTGTCAAGGAGGATTACAGCCTTGAATTATCTCACCCTCCTCCATGTTCAAAGTCTAGTGACATCAACCCTTAGGATTCCGGAAGGAAAATAAGATATATTAACAGGGGTACATTATTTTCTGAGGAAGGGCGCTATTGTGTCAGAACCTAACCTATAACAGGGGTTTGATTAGAATCCTCACACAAATGTTGAACAAAGTGAGCATTAAGGGGTACCTGTCACTGAACATGCTGTTATCTTTGCTGATAGACTGTGGTCTATTACAGAGAAGTAACATGAACAAGCCTATACCAGCACTAGATGGTCCTCCTCCCAGCTTGAGAGTCTCCAGAATTCGAGTAGATCATCCACAGTAAGTATTGGCCAGATAGGTCTATGAGAGGATTTGACTGATCTCTGACTCATTTAGAAGCGACATTCCCAAGCCAGTGAAGTGATGTGTGTTTTGTGTATGGTTCTAAATGCAGACTATAAAGAGCCAAACAGGTGGTTGGACATCCAAATACATGTATAGCTAATGGCAATATACCTTCAACTGTAACTTGGAAGTGATGAGGTTATTAGCTGTCGGATAAAGACTGATTAAGCCTGAGGTGGTCAGCTTTGACTTTTTAATGAGCAAGGATCTCACTTAAGCACTGACCAGGATGAGAAGAACCCCTTCTGATAGTGATAGGTAAGTAATGAAGCTGAGTGGCACAAGGATTTAGTGGGTAACGTTGACCTACAATAACATTGCACTCACTACATCGCCTACCACTACATCTTCAAGGTAAGCATGTAATGATTATGGACTTTTTCTCTGATGCTTTCCGCTTTTCGTTCTTAAACCTTTTTTTGTTACATGTGGAGTACCTCGGGGCACAGCTATTTCGCCAATTCTATTCAATATTTAGAGACATTCCCAGACAAATATTGTCAAAATCTTTGGGGGATTTTCTCTTATGCTGATGACATTCACCTTGTTCTATATTTAGACACATTTTTGTGCTAATGCAGAGACAATTAGTAAGAAGTCTTTCTTCACTTTTTGAATGGATGAATTTTAACTTTTTGTAATTGAAGTGAGCCTAAATTAGAGGCCCTACTCTTAGGAACAATTAACTTCTTGCCTCCTATGTTATGGACCACCAGTTTTGGACACCCATCTCTACCTGAGAACAATGCGAAACACTTAGGCCTTCTCATTAATATGGAACTGTGACTACTCAGATCAATTCTGTTGTCATGTCCTGCTTTCACAAGCTTAATTTGTTAAGTGAGAACTTAATATCTATTCCTAAAGAATTCAAAGCCTACTTAGTTAATCTTCTATTAATTCTCAACCTGATTATGTATGCAAGTATTACCTGGGATTTCCTACAAAAGCTGCTTCACAGCAAGTCCAAGATCAGAAGTTTATATTAGTTGTCATTCTGTGAAAATTTGATCTTGTTTCGAAATCCCTTAAAGCCTTTCATTGGCTTCCTTTAAAAAGATGCATACAATTAAAGTCCCACTGGTACTGTTAAAAGGCTTACCACAGTAAAGACCCCATGTTCATTCAAGACCCCGTTTCTTGTTTAACCTGGAATAAGTCACTTCGTTCTAACAGTGTGCTTTTATTGCATATTCTTTGAGCACCCAAAGCAAGATTAGGAGGAGAGCCTTCTCTTTTCTTTCTCCATTTTTATGGGATCCACTCTCTAAAGCAAGTCAGATGAAAGAGAATGTTCAACATTTAGAAAGGCTTTGAAACACATCTATTCTGTTAGTACTGGCTGCTCTCTTATTGTCTTTTTCTAACCCATTCTTTCAATATATTCATGTCACAAAGCTCTTCATTCATAGTGTAGGAAAGTACCCCCTTTCTTGGCATGGTTACCCCAATTTTCTGCCTGTTGTCAGTGTGTTTGACTGTGTTCACTGGGATCCTGATAACCAGAACCCCAGTGATTATGCTCTCTCCCATCAAACTTGGTTGCTTTAAGTGCTTACACCCACATTTGGCATACTGGTGCCCCCATGTAAGTCCTTAGTATATGGTACCCAGGGCACTGGGGTACCAGGGGATCCCCATGGGCTGCAGCATGTATTATGCCACCCACGGGGAGCCCATGCAAAGTGTATCTGCAGGCCTGCCATTGCAGCCTGCGTGAAAGGGTGCATGCACCCTTTTCACTACAGGTCACTGCACCAGGTTACTGTAAGTCACCCCTATGGCAGGCCCTCCTTGCCCAGGGGGCAGGGTGCAAGTACCTGTGTGTGAGGGACCCCCTGCTCTAACAGAGGTGCCTCCACAAACTCCAGTTCCATTTTCCTGGACTTCGTGAGTGTGGGGATGCCATTTTATACATGTACTGGACACAGTTCACTACCTATTTCCAGCTGCATAATGGTAACTCTGAACCTAGACATGTTTAGTTTCAAAGCTGTCAGAATCATACCCAGATACATTTGCCAGTATTGGAAGTATGATTCCATGCACTCTGGGGGCTCCTTAGATGACTCCCAGCATTGCTCTTACCAGCCTTCTGGGTTTTCTGGACAGCCGAAGCTGCTGCCACCCCTCAGACAAGATTCTGCCCTCATGCCACTTGAACAGCTCAAGCCTACAAAGGCAGAACTGTTTGCAAAATTGTTTTCACAGCACCTTCAAGCTTTTGCAACATTTCCCTGGCTGTGCATCCTCTGAGGGCAGCAAGTCTTCTGTATGCACAAGAAGGAATCTCCCTTGGAGTGCAGGAGTCACTCCCCTGCATCCGCAGGCACCAATTGCAATGACGACCGGCTGCGTGGATCTCTTGTCATCCTGAGCTGCGTGGATCCTGCATCATGGGTGGTGGTTCAGAGTAGTCCTCTTGGTCCTATCTGCAAGCTGTCCAACTTTGGTGGAGGTAAGCCCTTGCCTTCCGATGTGGGACAGTACCCCCGTGCACCACATGTCTTGCAGCTAACAGGGCTTTTTGGCATCTCCTTCAAGAAATCTTCAGGCTCCATGTAGCCTCAGTCCCCAGCACTCCTTCCTGCAACGCACAGCCCTCTGCGTGCTTCTCCTGCAGCGTGGGACCCTTCTCTAGTTGTGCTGCTTGGGCTCCCTGGTGACTCCTGGTTGGATGTAAGATGGAACAATGCATTCGCCAACCACGCATGCCTGAACAACAAGGTCAGAACAACGACCATGTTGTTTCCATGCTTCCGTTTACCACGCATGCCTTTGCAATGATTTTTCTATGTAAAGGCATGCCTAGTAAAGGCATGTGTGAAACGGCATGCATGGTTTTCGCATACCGCCCACCCTATAAACACAACTACCCTGACCCCCCCACCCACAAAATAAAACTACCTGGAGCCCTCCACCTGCCCTAAATACAAAATTACCCGACCCCCACCCTGCCCCTAAAAACCCGCCTCCCACCCTCCCTAAAAACAAAATTACTCCAACCCCGCCCCTAAAACCAAAGTACCCCGACCCCCCACCCCTGCCCTAAAAGCAAAACTACCCCAACCCCCACCCTACCCCTTAAAAAAAAAAACTACCACCCCACCCCTAAAAACTACCCAAATCTTCTCCCACCCCCACTTACCTGACCATGTCCTACCCCGACCCCCCACCCCATCCCTAAAAACAAAATTACCCCTACCCCTGCCCCTAAAAACCCGACCTCCCCACCCTCCCTAAACACACAATTACCCTGACCCCTGCCCCTTAAAACCCGACCCACCCACCTGCCCCTAAATACAAAATTAACTCCAACCCCCCACCCCTTCCCTAAAAATCCACCCCACCCCAGCCCCTAAAAACAAAATTACCCCACCCCTAAAAGCCCACCCTAAATACAAAATTACCCCAACCCTCCACCCCAGCCCCTAAAAACAAATTAGCCAGACCCCCTGCCCCTAGAAACCCGACCCCCTCACCCACCCTAAATACAAAATTGTCCTGACCCCGCCCCTAAAAACCCACCCGCCCTAAATACAAAATTACCCTGACCCCCCACCCCACCAGTAAAAACCAAATTACCCCAACCCCCACCCCACCCCTAAAAACCCACCACCATACCCCCACTTACCTGACCGCGTCCCCTCCTGATGCAGACTCCCTTTTTCTCTGCCTTAACCACGTATGTGTGTTGTTCAGCACATGTGTGGTTAAGGTAGGGAAATAGGGAGTCGTTGTTTTGGTAAGTGCGGTGACGGCATTGCGGTAAATACATCTCGTTGAATTTGCTGCTTTCCAAGTGATATTTACCTTTCTGGTTCCTCTTCCACAGGGTCTCCTGTGGGGGCTGCCTCTTCTTCTATGGACTCTCTGCCTTGCTGAGGGTCCCCCTAGGACTCCTCCTGTGGGTTAAGTCCTCCTGGACCTTGCTGGTCCCTGGCAGCTCCACTTTTGCTTCTCCGCAACTTATGCCTTTGCCAAGACTTGTTGGAGGCTTTTCAATGCCACTGACGGACTGCAATCATCCATCCAGCGTGGGACGTAGATTGCATCCTCCAGGAACTCTTCACCTGCTCCAGGGCTGCATTCCTGCTTGTCTTCATCCTACTGTCGGCCAACTCCTGCAACCACAGCTGTGTGGGTGGTAGTTCCTGCTCCCCCTGGACTCTTCGTGACTTCTGGACTTGGTCCCCTTCTTCCACATCTCTTCCTCTTCAGGAATCCACCACTGGGTTCTTGCATCTTGCCTTGGTAGTGCACTTTTTTATTTTTCCTTCTTTTGGGTGGTTTGGGGAAAATCCAGTAACTTACTCCTTTCTTCCTGGTCGCTAGGGGGTACTGTGGTACTTATCTTTTGGGTTTCCTATTACCCCCAGCTCCCCTCTACACATTCCACTTATCTAGGTGGGAGTCCTGCATTCACATGTAATTCTTTTAGTATATGGTTTGGGCTCCCCCTAGGGTCACTATTGTCTACTTGCATTTGCACTATTTTCTATCTCTTTTTATGCCTATAACTGATTAGTAGTGTACATATCTAGAGTGTTACTTACCTCCTATTGAAGAGTTGCCTCTCTAGTACTTTTTGGTAATTCTGTCACTAAAATAAAGTACCTTTATTTTTGTAACACTGAGTGTTTTCTTTCACATGTGCAAGTGGTGTGTGACTACAAGATATTGCATGCGCTTTGCATATCCCCTAGATAAACTGTGGCTGCTCATCCCCAGCTACCTCTAGAGAACCTGGCTTCTAGACACTGCCTACACTATACTAATAGGGGATACCTGGACCTGGTAAAAAGCGTAAGTACCTTAGGTACCCACCACACACCAGGCCAGCTTCCTCCACATAGCTACTATTCTTACCTCCAGCATGGGGTAAAGTAGTTAGGTTCGTGTAGTGCATGTGATATTTTTCTTATGTGATACAGTGTAATATGCCAGAAGTTGCTAATTGCAGAAATGCTTGTTCCACAAAGTTAATGGCAATATTGCCATGTCAAATAATATGCTCACCCTTGTGACACATAGGTCTTTCAGTGGAGAAAGCCTCTGCATCTTGTCATAACACTGACCACAAAGGGAATTTGTTTCAGAGTGTACATCACAGAAGCTTCCTCAATCCCTTATCTTCTCTACCTCACGCCCTTTGCGTCCAGGGATCTGGGACCTCTGGAGCTTTGAAATCTAAGCACCACTTCCTGATGAGTCCTCTTCTGAGTCCTTGGTCTGTACAGGAGTGGGAACATGGAAGCTTGCGTGCACCAAAGATCACCACGGTGGAAACAACTATGACACCATAAGATACGAAGTGTGGGAAACATTATGATAGGGACTGTATGGAAAAAAACTTTATGGACAGATATTCTGTGACCCAGCAACAGGTGTGTGTTGTGGTCTTTTTATTGGGGAGAGCTGTATGATGATTGAATGTAGAGGGAGTTGAGAAAGTCATATGCGGGCACCTCGGACATGGGACAGTTGGTGATGGGCATTAATGCTCTGTTATCTTATATTTAACGCAACTCAACTTACATTAATATTTCTGGTGATCGAACTGCATTAGTGTGTGACTGCTTTGTGGTACAGGAACCGGTGGATAGATGTCCTGTACACAGTGAGCAGCAGGAATTATTTTAAACAAAGTAGCTGGTGGGCAAGAATTCTGTGTAGACAGTCTTTGACACAGTACCTACTATACAGGAATTTTGTGGGCAAGTAACTGATGGGTATTTTGGGGCATAGTAACTGATGTATATGTTCTCTAGAAGGAATTCAAACATGTCAGATATTCTCACACACATTAGATGCTTTTACATAATAATATTATTAGCAGTTCTGAAACATATAGCATATCAGTGTCAAGATGAATTTCGGACGGGTTTTTCTACGGCACAGGAATGTACACCGGGACAACTTAGCTATCGCAGTCTCCTGGTACAGGAAGTGTAAATAATATTACTTACACATGAACATATGTTATGAGGGGTAATATTTGTACTGTGGCAGTCTTTTTCAAGAGGGCATGATTTATCTTGTCACACCAACACATTTCTGATATGTTTATATAGTGTATTGAAAAGTGTACAATCTTTAGGTTGGGAACATAAAGTCTCATGTATAGTAGTAAATGAGTACAGTTATATTGTGTATTATAGGTCATACAAACCTTTACTAAGAGAATAATGAGTAGATATCTGACCCAAGGGAAGGAAAGTCTAGGCTGCCTGGAAGCTACCTGATCTGATCCATACAGCCCTTGAAAATGATGTACTCAAGATCTTTGTTCCCATCAACAGGGTGAAATATCTAAGCAAGATAACATGTGTTTTTGTTGTGTCACAATTTGCACATGCACAGATGGTCAGGGGTGACCGTCATTTGCATTCATATAACTCTACCTTCCAAGCCAGCTGTAGAACTGAAACGGACATAGAACTCCAAGAGTTATAATGAGGTAGGGTCTAGGCTGCTTCCAGGCTTCCTTGTCCCTCAGGATCTATTAATGTACCCATGATTCTCTTCATCTTGTACATGGAGTCAACTGGGTGTTTGGTGAATTGGTTGGCCATCTCTATGAACCAGTTTAAGATGTTCCAGTGATCTATTAAACACACCCAACAACTGTGGCACTTTCTTGTGATTAAGAGCTGGTTGGCCCCACATGAGCTAAAATTAAATGTCACAAAGACCAGCCCCACACTGATCACAGAGACCTGTCTGGGTGTCAGACTGCTCAATCTTGGCTCCATAAATGTGCCTGGACAGAGTTGGCCTTCCAAATAAGATCCCTGGTTCTCATTGTGGACTCAAGCGTGAGTCTGAATCCTAATATCCTGGCCATGGCTCCCTCAGATACACGACTTGTGTAATGTTTAATTGAAGTCAACAGTTGCTCATGGTGGTCACTATCACTAGTGTTTGTGGACTGGGTTTTATTTTTAATCAGCAGACTTTGACCCAGAGGGGGCGCTTTGAATCAGCTCACTTATGTCAACTGTTTACTTTTTATTTTCAGTTCATGTGGCAAGAAAGTTAGAGTTAGAAATTTACAACGCTAATAGCTCTAACTCGACTAAACGTGAGACCTATTGCATTGCAAATGCTTGTTTTCTTTAAAAGTTGTGCAGTGGCTTTGTGATTCGAATTTCTTGCGCATACACTGTGTTCTAAACCATGGTTTCATCCGCTTTAGACTCGGAAGTGCACTGGTGGCTGGCATTCCACTGTTTTGCCCCTCAGGGCAGTGCTGCATGGTGCAGCTCAGATCTTGTCTGAGGCTCCCAGATATAATGACATAATTCAAGTGGGCATTGTCTATCTCTTGATGCCAGTTTACAATTTACAGTGATGTGCCTTGCTAAAAAACAAAGCATTCACATCAGGTCTCAGCAGTAATTCGGGCCAAAAATGAATTAATTCTGCCAGTCATTGACGAGCTAGTATCACTGCTTGTTTGCTTTATTTCTTTTTGTATGAATGTTTGTATGTATCTATTTATGTTTCTCTGGTCCTATTTGGGGAAATGACCGTTTCAAAAGAACGGGCAGCTATTCAATCAGATTATACTTTCAGAGATTGTTTCAGTAGTTTGTAACTAAGGAATGTGTCCGGGAGTGTCTATGTTAAACCAATCTCAACCCCCAGACTGGCCACACGGAATCGGGAGTGCTTCCTGACCGAATCATGTGAACGAAGCGTTATACAAATTCTGCACCTCAGTAGGGTTCTCTACGTCTAATCTTCTGTCGCAATTACTTTTAACTTTCTTCTAAAAAATGTCTGAAAATCTTGTTCTTTGCGACTTCCTTTGGTTCTTTGTTATAATTTTTTCTAGAGTATTTGTTCTAGGTTGTTGCGTTTTGTTGCCTTTATAGTTCATTTTATTGAGCATGTCCTCCTTCAACAAGAACAACTATTAGTATGCTGTGGACGGGTTGTAAGTCCACTGAATTGTAAGCAATAGGTCTCACAGTGCAGCACATGTGTTGTATAAGCAGGATCTAAAGATGGAACTCTGCAACCACAAGTATCCAACCTCGCATAGACATAGATTTCCAAATTTAAGGAATTCCATAAATGTTTCCCAGAGTACATCTGTAAACCTGCAACTGTTGCATAATACCTGTCAAAAAAACCCATCTTTTAAGTCCCCACCAGCTTCTTGGGTGTACCGAGGTCATTCTGACCTCAAAAAGGGAATAGCCTTCCAATGACAGGGCCAAGTATCCGGCCATTTCTAGTTGTGGGAGTGGATTGAAAGAAACTTTGTGGGTACTCCTACGTTCCTGAACTTTTCATGGCACGCCCATACTAGAACGCCCACTCGCCGCCCGTACACTAGGTTTTACACGTTCACGCAATATTACACCATCATGGAGTAAAATTGTTCATGAGTATAGATTAACTTGTGCAAGTTCACCCCGTGTAGACATTGTATTTCCGAATGTAAGTTGGACGTACTGGTGAAATGGCTTTGAGAATCGAGCCAGTGATTTTTTTTTTCACGTAACAGCCGCCTTGATAGGGTTGGTGCCAATCTTTAGGCGTCAGATTCAAGTGACGTAGCGACCCCTCTCATTTACAGCTGGCCCGCTCGTCTTGTTTGAGAAAGGCACTGCTGGGAGCTTGCAGTCAGGCTCTGAGCTGCTGCATGCTTGCTGCTGGTGCCTTTCGCAGTACAGCTGGACTCGTTAATTTGAGCATCAGCCCAGCTGTGGCAAACGTCCCTCGTGTATTTATTTACTTCATGATCTTACAGCGTGGACCACACAGGGATGTTCCAGATCAGAAGGTCCACAAAAAAGCACATACAGGGAGTGCAGAATTATTAGGCAAGTTGTATTTTTGAGGATTAATTTTATTATTGAACAACAACCATGTTCTCAATGAACCCAAAAAACTCATTAATATCAAAGCTGAATATTTTTGGAAGTAGTTTTTAGTTTGTTTTTAGTTTTAGCTATGTTAGGGGGATATCTGTGTGTGCAGGTGACTATTACTGTGCATAATTATTAGGCAACTTAACAAAAAACAAATATATACCCATTTCAATTATTTATTATTACCAGTGAAACCAATATAACATCTCAACATTCACAAATATACATTTCTGACATTCAAAAACAAAACAAAAACAAATCAGTGACCAATATAGCCACCTTTCTTTGCAAGGACACTCAAAAGCCTGCCATCCATGGATTCTGTCAGTGTTTTGATCTGTTCACCATCAACATTGCGTGCAGCAGCAACCACAGCCTCCCAGACACTGTTCAGAGAGGTGTACTGTTTTCCCTCCTTGTAAATCTCACATTTGATGATGGACCACAGGTTCTCAATGGGGTTCAGATCAGGTGAACAAGGAGGCCATGTCATTAGATTTCCTTCTTTTATACCCTTTCTTGCCAGCCACGCTGTGGAGTACTTGGACGCGTGTGATGGAGCATTGTCCTGCATGAAAATCATGTTTTTCTTGAAGGATGCAGACTTCTTCCTGTACCACTGCTTGAAGAAGGTGTCTTCCAGGAACTGGCAGTAGGACTGGGAGTTGAGCTTGACTCCATCCTCAACCCGAAAAGGCCCCACAAGCTCATCTTTGATGATACCAGCCCAAACCAGTACTCCACCTCCACCTTGCTGGCGTCTGAGTCGGACTGGAGCTCTCTGCCCTATACCAATCCAGCCACGGGCCCATCCATCTGGCCCATCAAGACTCACTCTCATTTCATCAGTCCATAAAACCTTAGAAAAATCAGTCTTGAGATATGTCTTGGCCCAGTCTTGACGTTTCAGTTTGTGTGTCTTGTTCAGTGGTGGTCGTCTTTCAGCCTTTCTTACCTTGGCCATGTCTCTGAGTATTGCACACCTTGTGCTTTTGGGCACTCCAGTGATGTTGCAGCTCTGAAATATGGCCAAACTGGTGGCAAGTGGCATCGTGGCAGCTGCACGCTTGACTTTTCTCAGTTCATGGGCAGTTATTTTGCGCCTTGGTTTTTCCACACGCTTCTTGCGACCCTGTTGACTATTTTGAATGAAACGCTTGATTGTTCGATGATCACACTTCAGAAGCTTTGCAATTTTAAGAGTGCTGCATCCCTCTGCAAGATATCTCACTATTTTTGACTTTTCTGAGCCTGTCAAGTCCTTCTTTTGACCCATTTTGCCAAAGGAAAGGAAGTTGCCTAATAATTATGCACACCTGATATAGGGTGTTGATGTCATTAGACCACACCCCTTCTCATTACAGAGATGCACATCACCTAATATGCTTAATTGGTAGTAGGCTTTCGAGCCTATACAGCTTGGAGTAAGACAACATGCATAAAGAGGATGATATGGTCAAAATACTCATTTGCCTAATAATTCTGCACTCCCTGTACATATTACCACCGCCTCATAATCTCTAGTACATTTGCTTTGCGTCACATCATCGTCACACGGAAGAGCACGTGTGCAGTTACAGGCCCGGCTTTGATGAACATAAAGGAAGCAGCATATGTCCTTGCTGCCAAGATGGCTCGGTGAAACTCGCAAATTCGCGCTGGGTGTTTCTATATGTACGGGACACCCAGGACACTATTTCCACCCGTGGAGCTGTCTATACTGCAGAGGATGGAATTGCACCGGAGCCAATTGGTCTGGGGGTCCACCGCACCCCTACTAATGCAATCCTGTACTTGCAAACAAGGTGCAGCGAGGAGCATTTTCTTTGCCTGCACCAGGGACCATGGCACCCTTGTTGAGCTATTCACTATTTCCAAACCTGGAAAGGGCGAACCGATCGTTCGTTTTACTGGGTCGATAAATTGGGAAATATTACCCTGAACAGCAGTAAAGCCTGCTGTTTACGTTAGTGAGAAACATAAAAAATGCGGTATTACGCGCGCTAAACAAATACATTATTTTGCATATGACATTTTATTTTCAAAAAGTTGCGTTTCTGATGCGCATTCACCCAACAAACTAACAGCATAGAAAATATTTTGCACTATGGTTGTGGGCATGTGTGATCCTCCTGGCTCGTGTTTTGAACACCTTCGGTGTCGATATGCATTGCTACTTCTGAGTCTGGTGTTCGATTTGGTAACAACTCAAACAGCAGCAAGTAGCAATCAGTGGGTGCTTAGTCAGTGCTTGCTTGACGTATGTAATAGTATGAATCATGCTGCCTGGCAAGCGGGTGGGTATATTTGGCACCATCTGCATTCTGTTTGCAGGGAAGGACAGGGTTGTTTACAAAGGACATCCGGTCTGATTGGCCACGCCGAGAGCAGGGTGTGCTCAGATATGAGGGGCCATGGACGTCCTGTCGGTGGGATCAGACTGGCTCATATGCCACTCTGGCAGTGCCAGGGGAGCTGGTGAGACAAATCAATGGGCGGGCTGTTTCTTGTTTTGCTGTTTGTGGACTTGTTTTATGAACTGGTGGGCCGCTGATTACATTTGATTTCTCGAACATTAAAACAAACATTCCCCGCAGCGAGCACAAATGCGTACAGTCTCACATACCATGAAAACAACCCATAAAATTGTCATTACAAGTTCGAAACTGCCCTGATTTTCAAATGTGGGCAACTTTTTATCTATCGATCCGCTAAAGGGGCCACGATTAATTTCGGGCCAAGGCCTATTTTCTGTTCCAGTCTAGCCTTCCCTGTCTGAGCCAACGGTGGTACACATTCGTGTGATGTGAGGGTTTGCGGTCTCTACCACCTGCACTGACTAGAGAGTGGCAAAATGTAATGAGACAGCTGTACTGTGCAGTGAGTGCTTCATGTTTAAATCAAGTGCCTGGGCCCAAAGTTTTACTCAAAAGCCTGCATCTGGATCTATCCAGTGTCGCGGTACCGAATACCAAGGCGGAGTATTCAAAGCCTATCCCCCAAAAACAGCGCCAGTGGGCCCCAACTGCAACCGACGACTGAAATTAAGCACTGGTGTGGTACTTCCACCAGAAAGAGATTAAGACGTGATGACGGTGAGACCCAATCCAGTCCATCGCCGTCCCTTAAGTTTAACCCACTGGAAATAATATTGTGTTAATATTCCTCTTACTACTGCTGTGCGAGTGTTCAGGGGATATTTAGATCATATTCTGCGTTACTATTGCCCAAATCCATTACATATTTGTGTCATCATTCCTAGGAGGGTGAAAAGTTTGAACATGTGAGCACCAAGTCTCTCAAGCTGAACTGTGTGTGTGCGTGTCACCCTCACATCCGCCCATTCCTACCCTCAGAGACTGCCAGTGTCTCAGACAACGATGCCACCCACGAGTTCCTCCAGGCCTCGGATGCGTTCCTCATGTCTGAAGGATGTTCAGCGCCCCTGGTTCTCAACGCGAGCGCAAGACCAGAAGAGGGACCCTGATTACTGCTGACGTAGGAACACCGCTAGGTCCCAACATGGCAGTAACACATGGCTCGTGAGTGACTTCCAACCCCCCTAGGACAGCGGTGCCCTCGCGGCGCTGCCAGCATCCATGCCATGTTCACGCATCACTTCACCTCAGCCGCGCAACAGCCTCTCCTCACTTACGTGTTCCGGTCCGGCAGGTGGAAATCCACGGAGTAGCCGAAGTAGCTGCCCGGGGGTCCGCTGTAGACTGTGACCTTCTCGGTGTCCAGGTTGAAGGACAGAAGTCCAGGTGAGAGGAGGAGGGGCACGAACCAGGCTGGGAACCAGAGGCGGGGGCAGCTGCGGCGGGGACCAGGCATCTTCAAGCGGCTCTCTTCAGAGCGTAGTCCCTTCAAAGTCCGGGAGAAGGAAGGGCTGGAGTTCAGGACAGGAGGTACCGGGGAAGGTGGCCCGGGAGAGTGGCGGCCCTGCTGCCTGTCTGCACGAAGCGACGGGCCCCGAGGAGCTGCGAGGTACACCTAGGAGGGGGTCGGCGTACTGTGCACAGACTGAGGCGGAGTGGAGCCTGTGTACTGCCCACAGAAAGGGAGGGAGAGGGTCAGTGTACTCTGCACAGATAGGAGTGGATGAGTACTTCTGACAGACGGAAAGGAGAAGGAAGAGTCTGTGCACTAGTGCGCGCGGCGGAGAGACAGGAGAGGGCTCTGTCTACTGCGTATGGAGATGGGGTCCGTGTACTACTCACAGACTGCAGAGGGTCCGGTCCAATCACCACTCACAATCAGGAAGGAGTAGTGCTCAACAGTTGTGTTGAGTACTGTGCACGGACGGGGTGGCTGTGTGCTACTCACAAGATGATGGGCGGGGGTCTCTACTGCTCGCAGAGACGAGAGGGTCGGCAGTGGCGCTCTGCACTAATGAAGACATTGGTTGGGGTATCTTTATACTGCGTACAGATATACGAGTTAGGGAGGGAGCGTTACTCCGGGGGTCACCAGCTCTGCGTATCGAGCCGGATGCCGCTATCACTTGGCGGCGCTCTATTCCCGGTCCAGGACTCTGCTGAGCCCCTGCACCCGAAACCGAGCTGCTTCTCCGCTGCCTCTCACTGCATCCAGAGCGCCAAAGCACTGCGATCACTGCTCACCGCTGCTGCAGCTCTCCTTCACTTCACACCTGGGACAGCGGCGAGTCGGAAAGGACGGAGCTGCTTGCTACACTGAAACAGTCCCGCTCGTAGCGCCAGAACTGGCGAAGGTCTTCAAAGCGCTACTCTGGCTCATTGTGATCCTCGCTTCAAAAAGGCACCGCCTTCCGTTCCAGTTCGAATCTAGCGTTCACCTTGTGACCTGCACCAGGAGCAGTGTTGCTGGAGATTACAATGGTTATTACTAGAATTCACTAGAAACTGTACTGCGTTGCGGTCGTCCTAACTCCGCTGCTCACTACATCCAGTGTAAGGCTATGGGCTGCGGCAAGAGAAGTGCTGCTGAGGCGCTGCTGCAGCGCCAGGTGTCTCTTCCTTCCCTGCATCCAGTGCACTGCTGGGGATAGGACCAGCAGCAGCGCTTTACTATAATCAGTGCCGGGCTGGAGTACCTCTGCTTCCCACAGCAGCCACGGCAGTGCATGAAGGACGCCCTCTACAGCTGGGTTCCCTTTCCGTTGACTTATCCTGCTGTTCTGCCCAAGAGCTGCGGTGCTGCCAGAGCGCTGCGCTGTGCCCACGACACCGCTACTGCTGCTCGGGCAGCTCCCCCTTCGTGCGTCGTCCTGGGGCGGGAGGAAGGGGCGGGAGATTCAAGATCCAGGAGTGCAGAAGTGGAGGGTGGAAGGATGGGGGAGTGACCGAGGTAATAGCGGGAAGGGAAGGCGTGGACGGAGTGAGGGTCAGAGCTGTGAGAGAGGATGTCTGGAGGAAGAAGAGGGGCGGGGGATGTGCTTGGGGTCCCAAGACCGCTCGGTTTAGTAAACACTGGTTAATGCCTGCACACGGGGCCTGGACCTTCACGCAAGCACAGACCAACACGACAACTGTGTCCACATACTCACCCCCTGGATGCACACACACACTAATAAACATTGCACGCCCCGAGGTATGTATGTTACGATACGATGAATATACAGTCTGTCTCTAAAAGATATGCACCCTTACACGAACAACACCCCCGCTGTACATTATGGGATCACTGCCCAATTGTACCAGTGAGTGTCAGTTCCCTTTCCTAACTTTCGGACATCGCTAGCAACTCCCACCTGCATGGTCTGGGCACTTTTGCATTAACAAAGTGTCCCTGGATTCGGGGAATTCATAAAGAGCGGGGAGCTTGTTTCGCTGGCACAAGTTAGGGAGCCTGCCTTCGTTCGAATGGTATCTCGAGTGGGCAATGAAGGGATTGCTCCAGGGGCGCCCACACACGGCCTGCCGCCAGCCCGGTGTCCGCATCACCAGCTGGTGAGACAGCGGAACACGCCGTCCCCAGGACACCTCCACCCTGGCAGCTCCGAGTATACTGTAAAGTGTAAACCTGAGCCTCCGGCCGCCGCAGGTTTAGAGTTTGAGATGAGCAATGACATTATCCGCCCACCTGAATCCCAGCCATGACCAGTGATGCACGTGTGCTTTCAGGGGTACCGGGCATATGCAGTAAGGGGGTACACAGGAGCCACACAGGGGCGTAGGAGACAATACATTTCTGGGGGGGACAGGGACAGCCTTGGGGACTTTCAATCAGCCCTATACAAATTGCTCGTTGTTTACGAACTGCAGGCTCCGATAAATATACACAATCATATATATTGGAAGTGAAATAGGGAGAAAGGAAGGCATGTTTTCACAGTCTGAAAGTATCTTTAATTGTTATTTACATTCACAAAGTAATTAGCTAAAATGTGAAAATAACATGTTGATTAACCTTGCATCTTCATGCACCAAGCAAATAAAGGTAGGAGGGTAAAAAGGAAGAACATACCCTTTGCGCCCCACACCCACCATGCTCTTCGCCTCATGCCAATTGGAACCGCACTGGAGATATCAAAAGCGATTACATACAAGAGTTGTAAACTGTGCTCGGAAACCATAGTTCTAATAACACTTCTGCTCCTTTGTGTGATCTTGGGCAGCTCAGCTCCACATCAGTCATAACTAGAAGCATTTCAACTGAAGACGCTCTTAGAGTTACAGGCTTTATGAACATGGATTGTCTAATCTCTGTATAAACTGCAGTCACTAATTTCTCTAGAAACGGCTGTTTGTGATGCACCAAGTCACTTCGTGTAAAGAAAAGACATTCACTGATTATAAAGAAAAGACATCGGAAAATGACTATGATAGGGTTGTTACAGTCCAGTTCTGACATTACAATGCCTTCTGTCAGAGCTAGCAGCCAAGGTAAAAGGCAGACCAGGTCACAGAGCATAATTAATGCAGCTGTTTAAAGCAAAAAATGGAATGTTGCTTTTCTTTCTTCTGCTCTACTTTCATAGCTTTGAATGTCAGAAGCTATGCACTAAGGTTTTAAGTGGTTTGTGGGAAAGTTGGTGGTGTGACCATGTATTAGATGGGGTAAAATACCCCCTGCGTACATAAGGATATTGCAAGTCACCTTGAAGTTCATACCTTATAAACAAGCATTGGCAAAGGGAATAGGGCTCGCCTATGCAAGTTCTATTGCCTTTGCCAATGTGTTTTAGCCATGCTGTACACTAGTGAGACTACTATTCAGCATGGCTCAAAGTTAATGGCATAAAGGAGAATGATGTGTCATCGACTGGTGTGGTGTAGTGTCATGGAGTAAGTAGGGTGTCCTAAAATGGAGCAGTAAACTAACTTTAAAGGAACAGGGGTCCCTTGAATAAAATGCAACACCACTCCCATAAACAATGATATTAAAGTAGTATGCAAATGGATTGTTTCATACATTTATTCAATCACAATATAAAAGATCAAATGTAGTGGGAAAACTTCAACAGGGGAAATCGAGAAAGACTGGTATTCGGGCATTACACAAGTTATCTGGATGACCCAATGTCACCAATTACAAGAAAAATGTAAAAAGTAACCTATATAGTACAGTGGTTTAGAGGAGGCTGGCCTGGTTTGTATTGGGTACCTATGGTACTTACACCTTATACCAGGTCCAGTTATCCCTTATTAGTGAAATGTAGGGAGTGTATAGAAGCCAGGCTCTCTAGGGGTAGCTGTAGCCAAGGCTTATCTAGGAGACGTGCAAAGCTCATGCAATACCACTGTAGTCACACAGCACTCACACACATGAAAGAAAATACTCAGTGTTACAAAAATAAAGGTACTTTATTTTAGTGACACAAATGCCAAAAATACCATAGAGACTATACTCCCTTAGGAGGTAAGTAATACACCAATTATATACACTAGTATGCAGCAATAGCAATAAAAAGTTAGAAAAGTGCAATTAGTGAAAATCACAATGGTTAGAAATGGGCCTAGGGTAAACACAAACCATATACTAAGAAAGTAGAATGCGAATGTCGGTTTCCCACCTAGACAAGTGTGGTGTGTAGAGGGGCACTGGGAGTATTAGAAAACACCAAAGGTAAGTAATAGAACCCACCTCAGAGCCCAGGAAAGCAGGAGTAAATGACAGTAACTTTCCTAGAACACACAAGAACACGAGAAAGAAGATAATGCAAGAACCAGAAGATACTTGAAGACACAAAGGGTAGATTCCTGGACCTAAAGACCTGTGGAAGAATGGGACTAGGTCCAAGAAGCACAGAAGAGTCCAGGGAGGACAGGAGCCCCTGCTAACCCGAATCAAGGTGCAAAAGAAGAACCACTGGTGAAGAACAACAGTCAGTACTGCACCCAAGAAGATGGATGCGGGTTCCTGGTTGGTGCAGATGATATCCCACACCGGATGGATGATTGCAGTCTGGTTGCGTCGCTGGATTCTGCCAACAAACCTTGGCACACGCAAAGCACACGGTTAGCGGAAAATGGCACTGCCTGGGACCAGGAGGGACCTGGTGGACTCTACCCAGGAGGAGGAGTCAGATGGGGCTCTCAGCAACTCAGAGAGTCCACAGAAGACCAGCCAGTGCACACAGGAGTCCTCCAGCACAGGGACAAAGGAGTTGCAAAAGGAGGCCCACGCAGCACAAAAACAAAGGATCCCACACCGCCAGAGAACCGCTCAGGAAGCTGTGCATTGCCGGAAGGAGTGCTGGGGGCCAGAATTACATTGTGCACAAAGAATTTCATAGAAGGATGCCAACAAGCCTTGGCAACTGAAAAACACGTGGTGAACAAGGTTACTGTCTTGCGTGGGAAGGCAAGCTCTTACCTCAACCAAAGTTGGACAGGACGTCAGGACCATCGGGACCACTTCAGTCCACCACCCGTGATGTAGGATCCATGCAACTCAACAGGAGAGGGGACTCAAGCAGATGGTCGTCGTTGAAGAGAGGTGCCTGCTGAAGCAGGGGAGTGACTCCTTCACTCCAAGGGAGATTTGTTCATTCTTCTGGTGCAGGCTGAAGACAGGCTGTCCTCTGAGGATGCACGACCAGGAAACAGTTGCATATGCTGGCAAGAGCTGAAGATACAATGTTGCAGAAGTCGTCTTTGCTTCGTTGTTGCAGTTTGTGGAGTTCATGGAGGGTCCAGATGCAGTTTCTTCGGTGAGAAGGTGAAGTAAAGGATGCAGAGGATTCCTGGTGGAGTCTTGCAATCCGAATCTGAAGAACCTCCCAAAGGAGAGACCCTAAATAGCCATGAAAGGGGGATTGGTCAGCTAAACAGGTAAGCACCTATCAGGGGACGGCTCAGACACCACCTGCTGGCGCTGCCCACTCAGATGCTCCCAGAGTTTGCTGCCAACTTGGAATCCAAGATGGCAAAACACAGGGACCCTCTGGAGGAGCTATGAGCACCACACCTGGGGTGGTGATGGACAGGGGAGTGGTCACTCCCCTTTCCTTTGTCCAGTTTCGTGCCAGAGCAGGGACAGGGGGTACCTGAACCGGTGTAGACTGGATTATGCAAGGAGGGCACCAAATGTGCCCTTCAAAGCATTTCCAGTGGCCTGGGGAAGGAAGCTACCCCTCCCAAGCCTGTAACTCCTATTTCCAAAGGGAGAGGGTGTAATACCCCTCTCCCAAAGGAAATCCTTTGTTCTGCCTTCATGGGCTTGAGCTTCTCAAGCAACAGGAGGGCAACAACCTGTCCGAGAGGTGGCAGCAGCTGGGCCTGCCTGGAAAACCTCAGAAGGCTGGAATGGCAATACTGGGGGTCCTCTAAGGAGCCCCCAGAGTGCATAAAATCATACAACCAATGCTTGCAAAAGCCTTGGGTTATGATTCCAACATGTTTGATACTAAACATACTTATGTTCCGAGTTACCATTATGTAGCTGGGAATAGGTAGTGACCTATTTCAAGTACATGTGTAAAATGGCATCCCGCACTCAGGAAGTCTGGGAAAATGGTCCTGGAGGTCGTGGGGGCACCTATGCTAGTGCAGGGGTGCCCTCACACACAGTTACTCTGCACCCTGCCCTCAGGGCTGGAGGGCCTGCTATAGGGGTGACTTATAAGTGACTGGTGCAGTGCAACTTGCAGTGAAAGGGTGCATGCACCTTTTCACGCAGGCTGCAATAGCAGTCCTGCAGAAGCCTTTGCATGGGCTCCCTATGGGTGGCAAAAGAAATGCTGCAGCCCATATGGATCTCCTGGAACCCCAATGCCCTGGGTACCTAAGTACCATATACTAGGGACTTATAAGGGGGCACCAATATGCCAATTTTGGGTGAAATACTGGGTTACCAGTATGCAAAAACCATAATTTAAGGGAGAGAGCATAACTACTGGGGTCCTGATTAGCAGGATCCCAGTAGACACACGCAAACACACTGGCAAACAGGCCAAATGTGGGGGTAATCAAGCTAGAAAGAGGCTACTTTCCTACAAGGTTAGCATGCACAACAATGATTTACAAGCTTTTATACACCGACTTTTACATGAATGACTCAAATAGTGAATCAAGAAGTCATTAGCTCATAGTACCTATGCTAATGCCAACTTATGTACAATATCACAAATTCAAGTCAAGGTACTTTGGCCGACAATATTTTGATCCCCTAGACAAGTATCAGGATCATCCTAAGCCTTCGTTAAGCTTGAGTTAAAAGGGTTACAGAGTGCTTGTAACCATAACGGCGAAGATAAATCGGACTCACGTCTCATATGAGTGAGAAGGCAATCAATGGAGATCTGAATCTCTAATCAAGCCCCAATGCCATAAAGTAGTATTAGAGTGGAGTAGTGTCACAGTGTAATAGAGTGTCATAGAGTGGAGTGGCAGAGTGTCGTAGAGTGGAAAGGCATAAAGAAGAGTGAACTGGAGTAGAGTGAAGTAAAGTAACGTGAACTAGCATAGAGAAAGTTGGGTAGAGTGTCGTTGAGCACAGTACATTGTTGTATATTGGAGTGGCGTAGAGGGTTGTGCAGTGGCATTGAGCAGAGTATCATAGATTGAAGTGGCATAGAGTGGTATGGAGTGGCATACAGTGGAGTAAAGTGGAATGGAGTGGCGTATAGGGAGTTGTGTAGGGAGTTACAGAGTCGAGAAATTGTTAGAGTTTAATGGAATAGAGTGTCAGAGTCTAATATCATGGAGTGTAATGTCATAGTGAAGTGTCATAGAGTGGAGTTGGGTGGTCTAGAGTGAAGTGGCATAGAGTACAGTGGTGCAAACTAAATTGGTGTAGAGTGTAGTGGTATAGAGTGCATTGGTTTTGAGTAAAGTGGTGTAGAGTGCATTGGCGAATACTGCACTGGTTTAGCGTACAGTGCAGTAGCGTGGAGTGGAGTGGTGAAGAGTAGAGGGGAGCACAGAATAGATTGCAGTGGTTCAGAGTACTGTGTCATAGAGTGATGCGGTGCATGGTAGAGTGGAGTGGTGCAAGGTAGAGTAGACTAGTGTAGAGTGCAGTGGTGGAGTGCAGTGATGCTGAGTAGAGTGGCATAGAGTGTAGTGGCATATAGTACGATGGTGTAGAGTGCAGTAGAGTGGCATATAGTTGAGCGGTGCAGAGTAGAGTGCCGTGGTGCAGAGTAGAGAGGAGTATAGTTCAGTGGCAGAGTGCAGTGTTGCAGAGTAGAGTGTCATAAAGGGCAGTGGTGTAGAGTAGAGTGGCATATAATGCATTGGTGTAGGCTTCAGTGATGCAGAGTAGAGAAGAGTGGCTTAGAGTACAGAGGTGCAGAGTAGATTAGAGTTGCATAGAGTGCCGTGGCATAGAGTAGATTGCTGCAGAGTACAGTATAGTGGTGAAGAGTAGATTGTTGCAGAGTGGAGCATAGTGATGTAGAGTGCAGTAGCATAGAGCGGTGCAGAGCAGATTGGAGTGGTGCAGGGAACATTGGCGTGGTGCAAAATAGATTAGACTGGCATAGCATAGAGTAGAGTTGCGTAGATTGCAGTGGCATAGAGGAGATGATTTCAAAGTAGAGTGAAGTGCCCTACAGTGGAGTGGTGTAGAGTAGATTACAGTGCAGTGGTGCAGAAAAGAGTGCAGTGGGACAGAGCACAGTGGCATTGAGTGCAGTGGTGCAGAGTAGAGTGGCGTGGAGTTCAGTGGCAGAAAGTGCAATGTTGCAGATTAGAGGGTCGCAGAGTACAGTGGTGTATTGTAGAGTGACATAGAGTGCAGTTGCATAGAGTGCTGTGGTGCAGAGTACAGTGGCATTGAAAGCAGTGGAATAGAGTGCTGTGGTGCAGAGTAGATTGGCAGTGGGATAGAGTGCATTGGTTTTGAGTAAAGTGGTGAATAGTGCACTGGCAGAGTGCAGGGGTGTAGTGTACAATGGTTAGAGTAGAATAGCATAGATTGCAGTGGTTTGGAGTTGTACAGCATAGATTGCAGTGGCGTAGAGTAGCACAGAGTGGAGAAAAGTGGTGTAGGGTGCAGTGGCATAGGGTAGATTGTTTCAGAGTAGAGTGAAGAAAAGATAGAGAAAATATAATATATTTCAACATGCTGAAGTATGTAATGATAACAACAACATGAATAATAACGCTAGGCATAACAGCCCAAAATGAAATATGGCTTCTCCCTGTTAGCCATGCTGTAATCAAGCACTTCATTACCTAGAAAACAAAACATTAAACATAAATGTTTGAAAAATATACCCTTCTAATAGCTAAATTGTTGTCTGAAAAGGTAAAATATGGGCTCAATCTCGACTTCATTGTTTTACCAACTGGTGTGATCTTAGGCAAATACAAATATTGTGTTTCACAGAGTCTCCTTTCTAGCCTGCAGGCATCAGGGTGAGTGGTACTCTGTTTTCTCTTCAGATCTTCCTCATTGTCTTGCAGCTCCTCTTGAAGGCATCCTGCAGTGCTCATATTCAAGGCAGCAGGTGATGCAGACAGTAATCATCCAAAACTCTTTTCTCCTCCTCGTGCCTTTTATGAGCACACTTAATGCCCACAGCTGTGGACAAGACAAACAAAAGGGCAGAGGGCGCAGGGGCCTCCTGACTCACCTTCATTCTGTTACCATCAGATTGGAGGATGGTCGGTACAGGGCTATTATAAGTAGCGCTTTTGTGCGCTAATGGCCCTCTGAATAATAGATGTGAGAGGGGAAATTATTTTGTCCCCTTGTCCTCGCCACCTTTGTCCCCCATGTCCCCCATCCTCCAAAATCTGGGGGGGATACAACCCCCACATCCCCCACACTTCCTACGCCCATGCCCATTGCCTTAAAACCACAAAATACTTCCTGGCTGAATTTTTTAGTGGGGACTTGGCAGCGGGCGAAGTGCATTAAAAAAAACGTATGGAAACTGTGATGCTGCATGCAATGGGGTGGGTTCAATGAGTGTGGGGGCGGGGTCAAAGGTGTGGCTAAAAAAATATTCTCCATCAGGTAGCTACATATTTGATAAATCATGGATTAAATGAAAAAAAAGAGTTACGTTAATCAGTGTTGTGAGCACTATCATGTATTATGAACCTCTATTAGTTTTGCACAGAGGGGTCTGTGTGTAACCAGAAAACCAAAGAATGAAATCTTGGTTGGCGCAATGGAGACTTGTGGATTGTGTGTTGTTAGTGCTAGAAAGGCCCAGCCTGTGTCAGGAAGCACTAACAAAATGTAAGTCATTATGCTAAACTTTCAATACACGCAGTATAAGACTGACTGCTACCAAATGTGTGAAAAGGTTTAAGATAAAACGGTGCTTCCAACATATAGGATTTAGTAACACCCAGACTGTAGGTAATGACTCACCTTTATTTAACTGCCCTGAAAAGCACATACTGCACAGCTCAGCTGGTAAGTCCCGTGCACTACCTGTCGAAAAGAATGTGATTAGATCAATTAAACCAATACCCTCTGCTAAGCCTCCTTTACATTTGCAGATTAATCAGTTGTGTGCATTTGCATTTCTTTAGGCGAAGAGGCACCCTGGCAAGAAGGCCTATTTATTGTTAAGCTGCCTGCCCCTCCCTCGGTCTCACAGCACAGGAGACTCCCTGAATGAAACTTAAGCTGAAGCATTTGCACAACCGTAGTTAACAGTCCCGGGATGGTTGTCTTTTAATAAGAAGCAAGGGAACTGCTTTACATAAATTTAAAAAGTAGGGGCACATCGTGCCCCTCCGATCCCACCCACTTTGAGCACTGGAAGTTAGAGGTGGGAAGGAATGGTTGGCAGTCTTTCTTTGTGTGCAATGACAACAGTGATGATGAATAAAGTGTGCATGGCAAATTCGAAGGGGTTTACCCAATTGACCCTACTATACCTGGGTAGAATATGAATAATGTTTGTACAAAAACTTATCCATCTGGCACATGAGTGCTTGTAAAGCTGCCCCTTGTGAAGACAGAGCACTTTCTGACGGTGAACCGGATACGTTTTTGCAATTTAAACACAATTGAAAGTTAAATTGGAGAAGTCACACTATCCGGCTTCTTTCGAGCCAATGCGCACAGGTACTTATCTCTCCGCCAGTCCTGAAGAGGCCCATATGTGAAAGGGTCGAAATGCGTCAACCTTGGTATATTAAGAGAGGTTGCAAGAAAAATAGAGTTGACCTATAAGGACTTCGGAAAACATCTCTTCATTACTAAGGATGGAAAGAAAGGAAAATTAGAGATGTGATAGATAAGGCAACCATCTCTTATATGTGGATTCATGTTATTACTAATGTAGATAACCACATTGGTTCTAACTTTGGAGAGGAGTGAAGGACCATGTGTATATGGTTATTTGAATAATAATTGTTTGTAAAAAAAACTATTTGCAAAGTATTCATATGTTAATTTGAACGTTTTTTTGTAAAATATTTTATACATATGCGTTTGATTGTCCTTGGAGTTGGAGAAGTCGCCCTTGGTATATTAAGAGACGTTGCAAGAAAAATAGAGTTGACCTATGAGGATTTTGGAAAACATCTCTTCATTACTAAGGATGGAAAGAAAGGAAAATTAGAGATGTGATGGATAAGGCAACCATCTCTTATATGTGGATTCATGTTATTACTAATGTAGATAACCACATTGGTTCTAACTGTGGAGAGGAGCGAAGGACCATGTGTATATGGTTATTTGAAGAATCATTGTTTGTAAAAAAAAAACTCTTTGCAAAGTATTGATGTGTTTCTTTGGAAAGCTTTTTACAATTTTTTTTTTTTGTATACATATGCGTTTGATTGTCCTTGGAGTTGGAGAAGAAAAATGAAATAATTAATTATGTAATTAAATTGCATTTCCAATGATTGATCTATAGATTCATTGTATGTGAATTAGTACCTGCTTTTTTCCCACTATTTGACAGTTTTTGTATATACATTATTGAATAAAGTGTACATGGCAGGTGCACAAGTCAATTAAATTCGGGCACAAGTTATACATATTTGAGTTAACTATAACTGGTGAATTTAAGAGCTTTTGTTGGTTTAAAACAGTACATTTTAACTGACATTTTCACCTAACTATAATGTCCCTTTTAACCTTTGGCCTTAAAAAAATGGCTGAGCTAAATGTTACATAACTGCAAATAAATTTGCTCTAGAAGTGAATTTGCCATTGATGATTTTTAGAGAAAGTGGAATTTTATGGTCAGAACATGCACTTACAATGGTGGAAAATCCACCAGTATGGCAGATTTCGTAGCTATGATAAGTTTCAAGTTGGAGGTAGTAAGGGGTGAATCTGATGGGATGGCCCAGCAACATTAAAAGAAAAGCACCATAGGTTTGTAGATCGTCACAAGTACTTTGATTGTCCTTTCCCATAATGCTACTCTCAAAAACGTTACAGTAGCTCTGTTTATACAGTTAAAATGGAAGGAAAATACCTCTTAAATTCGTACTGGATAAGTGGAATGATTTTATCCACTGTGACCCTATTTTCCTTGCAGAAGAATTAAGAGCTTAAAGGGCAAATGTGTAGATTGAGAGTTTTGCTATTTATAGGCAGCTTATCCACCAGCTGGACAATTCCCCTGATTAAATATATATGGGAGGAGAAGTACTCCTGGAAATCTACTTCTGTGGTAGATGATTTTCTTTACAACTACTTAGGAACTCCGAACAAGATAGAAAGCTGCCCCAAACATAGGAAAAAAGCTTAGAGAAGTACATTTCTAAATTTTTAAAGAGGATTTGTGAATCAGATCCAATGTGATTAGGTGAGAAACTAAACTACAAAAAGGTATTCTTTTAGGATGCTTTTGGTTGGAATGTACTAACTAAGGGGGGGGAGGAGGAATTATAGGGGCTGGATCTATCCTCCTTAAAGCTTCAGTAAAAGTATATAAAGGCCCTGCCCGGAAAGAAACTTCCACAGGGAGACAAAAAGGTTTTTTTTGTATGAAAAACCCCTCACCTGCCAGGGTTACCCCTTGGTGGCATGCTTCATCATTGGGTTTCCTCCCCTTTTGCTGCAGAACGAGGCGTGCTGCGACCGACGGAATACGTGGGAGCACTGTTGGTTTCAACAATGTGAATGCTAGAAAGGGATGGGAGTGTTGGGATCTTGGTGAGTTAAAAATACTACCCCCTCAATGATATTACTAATTTCATACATCTCACAGGGGTGGTATGATTTGAAAAGGGGTGTTGGGAGGGTGGGTATCATATGTATCTTACCTCCTAGATGGTCTACATGTTTTGGAGTCTACCCCCAGACTCCTCATCAGGACCAAGGTGAACTCCCTAGTGTCACTCCTTGTGCGCCTATCACTAAAAGCACTATTACTACTTGCTATGTGGTATGGTAATATATACAACTAAATTCAATTAGATAATACCCATCAGTATTGTTGTTCTACTGGGTAAACTTTCAGTATCTATGCTATTTGCATCTTAGGTCCTCCAGGAGGGGTGTGTGCTTGTAGTCACACATTCGTCAAAGCAACACTCCCACTTGCAGCCTAATTCTCACCTCGCCGGGGCCCGAATAACTTTGGTTGGAATGGCCAAGGTACAAACCATAATAAGGGCAGACAGAACTGCAGAAGGAAACATTATCAGAAAGTGGGGGCGTAGTCACTAAAGTAAATTTGGTCGTAAACATAAGTATATGAATACATTTACCCTTTTAACACCTGCTGGAAATCTACAAAAACATTCCTAGCAAGTATAAACCCATTTATACGCGCGGAGATCGCCTGTCAAGTGCTTAGCATTTGATCAAACATAGATTCCTCATTTTCATCGGCCAAAGGTAAGAGCAAGCCCTACCAGTAAACACAATGTCAAGGATGCCCAAACAACACACCAGGCAATAAGTGTCTTCCAGGAAAGGGTCCAATGAGGAAAATCAGTTAGCAACCCCCCTCCCCCCTAGGGTAAAGCAAAGTAATGAAAGCCATCTGTGGTTGAACACCAGGACTGGAGTTGAGGATGGGACTTGAAGCTGGCAAGACCAACTGAAGAAAAAATTGTCGAACATAGGAGGACAAAACTTGAGACAGAAATAGAACCTGTAAGATGGGGGCGTGGACCATGAAGAAAAATCTCTGAAGTTGTTGATGCACAAAGAAGTGTTCAGATGCTCCTCCTTTTATGGTGGCAAAACAGTAAGTATCACATAATCCTCAAATCCCCATGTTTCAGTTGGGCTGCAAGACATAAATACTTAAGTGGGGCAGCCATCTTCGATTTGAATTGTTTTCACAACAAACTTGGCCTATAGACATTCTAGGATCCCAGGTAATTCATGGCAGAGAGAAGGATGGCCAGAGAAGTCTGAATGAAATTGAATTGGGCATTTATACAGAGCTTACTGTCACTCCCCAAGGGGTATCCTGGCGCTGTAGGGGAAGTCTGCAGTCCTAACCAATGTGTAGCTAGTGACTTACAGTATCAAAGAATAGCAGAGAGTAGCAGGGATTCCAAAAACCCAGGTCTTCAACTGCTTTCTGAAGATGTTTTCTAAGTCTAAAAGTCTTAATTGCTTGGGTAGGTTGATCCAGACCTTGGTCCATAAAATCATGAAGGATTTACCCCCTCTGGTTCGTAGTCTAAAGACCACAGGTTTGAGCAGATTTGCTGAGGATGACCTGAGAGTTCTGCTAGTAGTGTAATGGGGTGAACCAGGATGCTGAAAAATTTGGACCGGTTCCATTGAAAGCTCTGTATGTCATCAAAATGATTTTAAAAGTACCCTCTTGTGCACTGACAGCTAATGTAAAGTTTTTAAGGCTACCAAGGCAGATAACCTTCTTTGGAATGTAACGACCAGCCTGATTGCTGCATGCTGGACAACTTGCAATTTTCCCACAGTTTGTTTTATGGCTTCAGCACACAAAATGTTACAGTAATCCAGTTGCGAAGAAATACGTGCACATGCCACTCTCTTCCTGGCTGTCAAAGGCAAGAAATAAAAAAAAACATTCTTCTAAAGGCCTTTATCAGATTAAAGCAGGTGCCTGCAATGGCAAGGGCCTGAGGCGAAAGGACAGTTGGAAGTCAAATTATACTCCCAAATTCCTCACCAGTTCCACGGCAGGAGGAGTGGGGGCTGATTCTGGACACCATTGAGATGGGTTGAAAAAAATGTCCTTGCCCAAGCTCATAATCTCAGTTTCTCCGTGTTACATTTCAAGTGATGATCTTGCATCCACTGAATGACTGCAATAAGGCAATTTTTCAAATTCAACTCTGATCCCAGTGATGTCTTATCTAATGATAATATCAACTGGGTGTCGTCTGGATAAGAGATAGTATTAATACCAAACAACGCAATCAAATAAAAGAGATTAAAGGGGACAAATAAATGTTAAAGAGAATGGGACTCAACGATGAGCCTTGAGGGACTCCTGAAGTTACTATTACTTCTGATGAAACATAAGGCTCTAACATCACCTTTTGTCTATAATTTGTAAGATAAGATCGGATCCATGAGAGGGCCAATCCATTCACTCCACACTCTTTGATTCGCTGAAGCAGAATACTGTGAGAGATGGTATCAAATGCAGCAGATGGATCTAACAGGATCAACACTGCATTCATGCCTGCATTCAAGGTCAGTTTAAGTCTGTTTGCAACTTGTAGTAGAGCAGACTCAGTGGAGTGTTTTGGGTGGAATCCTGACTGCTGTGGGTGAAGCAACTCAGCATTTTCCAAAAATGTAGTCAGTTGGTTATTTATAAAATTTTCCATTATATTACTCATTGTGGGCGGTAACGAAATCGGGTGCAGATTTGACATGATAGTGGGGTCAGCATGGGATTTCTTTTATAATGGTTTCACTATCACCAGCTTCCAATCTGCCGGGACCATTGCTGTGGCTAATGAACTATTCATAATCTCATTTAGCAGAGGATTTATTATGTCCACCACATTATGGAAAACCCAAGGAGGGCAAGGGTCACCCGGAGATCCTGATCTACAGGATAAAATAGCCTGGTACAATTGAGCTAATGAGATTTCTTGGAAGGCTAGGAGGGTTCTGGTTCATACAGTTTTGGGCCCATCATCAATTATGTCATTAAAGGCGGTAGAGGGGGAGTTAAAATTGCATTGTATAAACCTTATCTTCTCCTTAAAAAAAGAAGAGATCTGGTTAAAGAGAGCTTAGGAGGGAGGGATCTGGGTCCAGATCTAGACAATTCAGGAAACAAACCAAAGACCAACCCACTCTTCCTTAGATAAAGTTTAATAAGAAATACATGTACATGGAGACTGAGCAGCTTAAGTCCAGCTCGAACAGTCTAAAAGAGGAAGTAATACATGATCTTTTATACAATTAAACTGCAAGCACATTAATACATTTCATTGGTTCTTGATACCGACACATGATCAAATTTGCAATAGAGCACATGTGATTTATCATTTATTCTTCATAACGCTCCATATAAGGGTTCAGATCATAGACAAGGAACTTGCACAATATGTCCTATGAATCTAATAGCGCGTGATACATCTATATAAGGAGAAATAGGAACAATAAGTGCATACGTTAGTACTTTTGAAAGTGAGGATTGCTCAAGCTAGCATGCAGTGATGTCTCGTGATGGCTGTAACCTTAGCAAGCCTTGCAGTATAATGCGTTCCAAGAGAGATAAACACATCTCAAAGGCCTAACTAATCTAGCATTATACGGTGTTCAACAGAAGCAGGCCCAATTGTCATTGTGTATCATAGGGCCCACTAGGCCCAAGTTGGCACCAAGGAGAAATGTGATTCCACATTCTGGCCTCTGATACTCAAGGGCAACCTAAGTATCATGATAGATGGGTGTCATTTCAACTCAGGTACCCTCCCTGACATCATCCTCATACCGTCCTTTGTAGGTATGCGTAGTATCCCTGTGACAGATAGTCTTCATCAACATAGGCATGAAGGACAAACCCTTATCAGCACACACAATGTTATTAATGCCACTATTCCCCCCACTAATTCTTCTATCAGCCATGATCCCCAACCATGGAACCATGCGGCAATGTCACTCAGTATTCTCCCCACGCCTGTCAAGTCCGACACTTCCTTTGCTCCCTTTTCTATTTTCTCCATTTTCCCTATTGCCTTCCTTACATTTCCACTGTTATCCGGTATATATATAGAGCATTCTTGGTGTATCACGTGACATACACCACCATCTTTTGCCAAAATGATGTCTAACGCAAGTCTATTTTGTATCATAACAGCTCTTAGGTATGCAAGTTCCTCAGTGATATTCCCCAGGGCTGCTGCTGTAGAATTTGCCAATCTTTCCACTAAGTCTGCTAATCTGTGTATTTGATATTCCGAATGTATGATCCCGAATGGCGGCACCAATACTCCTTCCACTGCTATTGCTCTATCTATCCAAGAGGGTGCCCTTCTTCTGCGTGTCCCTCGGGGTGCTTCCTTCATTACCCTGGATAGATCTTTCACGTCTAACATGCAAGGTAATACAAACGCTAGATAGCAGGTGCCTTGCCACCCTGCTGGCAATGTGAAGTATGCAGATGTCCCACAAACAAAGAATATTCCCCTTGGGGCTGAGATGCCTATTGACAAACCTTTTTTCTCAGCGCGTATTTGGTCCAGAGTGGAGTATTTGGAGCAGACACCGACCACCACATCTTTGTTGTCAGGGATGTCTATGCTGGTGCATTTTTCTGATGTTAGAGCTGCGCATATTTGACTATATAATGCGTTTATCACTGGGATGCTGCCCTTTCTGTATCTAATGCACCATGGTGCTACTTTCATCTCATGTATTTGAAGGGATGGTATTTTCATTCCTGTGTAAGCCTCCCCAGTGCATAGCTCGTGTCCCTTTCTATGTTAAATGCGTCCAGGAGTTCCTTCTCTCCTTGTTTCGGTATTAATTTGTCACACACTTTACCACGTTCTTTTTTCTCTTCTCAACTTTCTCTTTTCTCTTCTTCACTTTCTCTTTATCATTTCTCATTTCTCTTCTTCACTTTCTCTTTTCTTTTCTCTTCTTCACTTTCTATTTCTCTTTTCCCTTCTCCACTTTCTCTTTTCTCTTCTTCACTTTCTCTTTCCCCCCTCTTTTTCCCTTTTCTGACCTTACTCTGCTCATTCACCTTTGTCTCTTTCTCCAATATATTCCTTACCATTTTACATGAAATGTACTGGCTAAGGGGAATGTGTGTATAATTTGTCATCCCCTGGGTAGTGGTGGGCAGGTGGGTGCAAATATAGCAATCTGAAACATTTACCAGTTCCTGGTACAATGTAACCATTTGTACAAATGCATTATCACTGTAAGCGTCCCCATCTGTGTCCCATTTTGCTCCTTCCCTGTTCCCCACCCTTTCCACCAGGCTGGTGTTCTCTTTGTGTTCTCTTTTCATAATCCCCTGTTCACTTCCACTTTCATTCACATAGTGTTCTTGGTCTAGAAATGGTACTTGTGTTTCTTTTTCATATAGTATCAATACAATTGTCACTATTATAGCTGGAACTGGGGTACATATGACAGTACCACAGGCCATTTTCTTTCCTCTCTCCTTCTTCTAGGCATAATTATTCTTCCAATATAACAAATGTCACAATGTTTGTTCTTGTATGTTGGTCCACTTTTTTTTCTATTCCTTCTTGGTACCTCACAGAGTGGTGTCAGAGGTTACTAGCACTTGAAACCACTCTTGGTACTTCATGAATATATATAGGTAAGACCCTCTTGCACCCTTTCTCCTCCGAGGTGTGCAGCACGAGCATTCTTTGAAGAAATCCTTGCAGGACCCTCTTGCACCCTTTCTCCTCCGAGGTGTGCAGCACGAGCAGTCTTTGAAGAAATCCTTGCAGGACCCCCTTGCTCCTCCTGACCTCTGTAGGGGGCAGCACGAGCATTCCTGTCAGTATTGTCTTGTGTTACTTGTTGAGCGAAAGTTGTAC
Source organism: Pleurodeles waltl (assembly GCF_031143425.1). Classification (NCBI taxonomy): domain Eukaryota; kingdom Metazoa; phylum Chordata; class Amphibia; order Caudata; family Salamandridae; genus Pleurodeles; species Pleurodeles waltl. The sequence goes on from NC_090449.1 coordinate 865,448,190, forward strand.
CCCTGCGGTGAGGGTGAACTCTTCATGGGCACCGCAGGTGGTCGTTGGATGTCCTCTGGTCCAGCGGCCCTCTTGGTGTGTGAGCTGTGTATCCAGGATGTGAGACCCTCACACTTGACCGCTGTGACTGTTGTCAACAGGACTTGGTAGGGTCCCTTCCACTGTTGAAGACAATGGCGTCTATTGTGGGCCTTGACCCACACCCAGTTGCCAGGATGTAGTCCGTGCTCTGGTGGTGTTCCTTCTTCGGGCAGGGCCTGCAGCACCTCTACTGACAATTTGGGAAAGAAGTTCAAAGTTTAAATTTTCAAAGTCTCATTGTCATTTAATGCTCCTATTCGAAGTAAGGGTGATCTGTGGGAAATCAGCAGACACCATGAGAAGTAGCACAAAAAATAATCTAGTGCCCATGGTTATTACTTGGTGGGCCTTGAAGGGGTGTCGGACATCGTTGCCTTATTGAATTTCAAAAGAGAATGTCAAAATGATCAATTCCCTATACCTTATATTTTGCCCCAGAGGTCACCAGTACTTGAGGCAAAAGGTATTGTAGAATGGAGGCCAGGGACTCTAGAACCGAAGGTTTACTGAGGTCTTTCAGCCAGAACTGCAGGAGATGAAGGTTGTGAAGTTGAAGTTGACAGTTGGTGAGGTTGACGGTGCCCATAGTCCTTGCAGTTATACTCTTTGGAGGAGATGAAGAGATCCTTAAATGTTGCAGTTGTAGAGGGCCCCTATTGCCAGAGCCAACAGCCTGCAGTTACAGTACCATGGAATGGCAATCAGCTGTGCCACAGTCGGTTGTACCCCTTCAGTGTGGCATCAAAGGATAACTTCATTGCCTTGTATTAGAACCAAACAAGGCCCGCTTACACCCTCGGTCTCTTGGAGGCGTGCAGCACGAGCAGCCCTTGTTGAGCGGAGACTCTACCGTGATGGTGGGTCCACCAATTGTTCCACTCATTTCTGCTGCTGCGGATGTCCATGTTCCGCTACCTTCTTGGTGTAAGAGCTGTGGATCCAGGAGGTCAGTCCCTCCCACTGTACAGGTGACCCAGGCCCAATCTCCCTGTTGGAGATCATGTCCAGGTGGTGTTGTCTAGCCAGGAAGGGCCTGCAGCACCTGATACTGAAGGCAATGCAAATTGCTGTCAAAATGTCTTATCAGATAATACCTTCTCAGCACCAGACATGTTCATAGGCCAGTCAAACAGTATTTCAGTCGGTGCTCAGTTTGACAACTTTGTCAAGGATGCCTCTCTTAACCAATGAAGCAAGTCGTAGTGCATCAATCCAGAACCGCTCAGCAGATGCACAAAACCTTATAAAGGGACATATATGACTGGTTTATGGGGTAACTAAATTAAATAAATTAATTCACCCCCTCCTCTTTGCGCACACCTAATGCCACAGTCTATTGTGCCACCTGTCAGCTGTTAACCATATAAAAAACCAGATCATCATAACACATGCAACATACAACATCACCATTAGTAGCACCATTCCATTCAACTAATGTAGGCAGGACAGTAATATTCACATATCAAAGGCACAATCGTTATCACTGCAAACCATACATGTGCTACATCGGAAACCTGTAACTCAACTAGGTGAGGCTAAAGTGGATCTAGGGGTAATATGCATCTAAAAATGTTTTGTTTTCCTTATTTTCTTTTTTTAAAATCTCGTATTAATTTTTTTAATCAGGAAAGGAAAACCCAATCGAGGTACGCGGGGGGAAAGGCTCTCTACTCTGTGTGTAACCACATCCTTCTGAAAGAAGACAGGTATATTGAAACATGACATAAATCCGTACACAGAAATAACATTTCTCTCCCTCTCATCACTGCCTCACACTTGCAACATAAACTTCTCTAATTATACTTGAAAAATAATATGCAGTAATAAATTTGGAAATCACATGTTAAGAGTAATAGCCAACCATCATGGTATAGCCAAGTGTATAATCAATGCATCAAGTCCTTCTCTTATAGTGTAAGTGTAACACAGGACATACAGTCGGAAGTGACATTGTAGATCTACTGATAACATCATATTAATATTTTGTTACTGTCCCTGTATCTAAAGTCCCATCACTGAGACATTTAATAGGTATGAATAAATAGTTGCCATTGGATAGCCCTTCTAATCACATATACTAGTACCACCTTAAACGGAAATCAACACTCAACAATGACACTCAGTAACAGTGGAATAGTCACACAAACTATTTCACCAAACAAATGGTAATCCAAAGGTCAGGAGAAAACACATGTTACACTTGTATACAGCCAGTATTTTTGGAACACAGCAATGTATCCTATTATTCTCCTTCAACACACAGAATATTTGCATCAAGGTTGGAGGGGTTGGGACCTTGCAGGCATCAGCGCTGTCAGAAGTCACTTCCCCTTTCTCGTACAAGTGTGATGTTGTGAAATGCAGATGTCCCTTTAAGATAAAATATAGGCATGGGACACACACCAGTCTTTACTGGGTGCCTACAATCTGTAGTTGTCTTTTGGCTAAACCCTTTCATAGTGCAAAAACACAAACAGGATGCAATTTATATTTGGCACTCTCATCATCAGAAGTATATTATTAATAGCTGTATTGCAGTACTACATAGCACATCTTAAGGTAGTAATAACTCTATCCTAATATAGGTATGTTCAATACCCAAAATCAGTATGGAAAATATATAGTTGCAATCTACCAACACATGAAGGCAATCCATGTCACTGTGCACATTAAGATGTACCCCGGAAGACTCCCATTAATTATGAAAACATAAAACGGAACATAGACAGACGGATACAGAAAACACATCTTCTCGTCCATGTTCTGAAACCTAGGAAAAAACATGAATAAAAAAATACTCCTCCTGCAGCCAATTATGTTAGTCATAGATATACACACATACATATATACGTAGATACATACATCCCTGCGTCCAGGGTGTATAAGAAAATCATATAAACTTTAAAATGAACAGCATCCAAATACTAATTAGGCATCAACATTCAGCTGTACATTTATTCTTTATTCCATACTTCAAAGAATCATGCTAAATCCAGCACACTATTCCATCATCGTGTGCACCACACTTCTATGTTGTTCGCCATGGTGACATATTGCAACAATCCGTGTTCCTGTGCCCTCGGAGCCATGCCAAGAGTCTGTGGTTTTCAGAAATGGGGAAGGTAATCTTAATTGCCAGAACCAATGCAGGAACCTCGCAGATAAATGGTGAGTTTGTGCCCAGAGATGATCAGTTAATGCCACAGATAAAATTACAGTAAAAACATTGCATCAATACCACCCGGTCGCTATTGGATACATTTGGGATAAAAAACCACGCACTCTTCTTTTACCTGTGGAGGAGACGTCACCTTTAACATTGCAGAACTGCACCCAGATACTGTTATTCTCCTTTTTGTTTTGTTTTCTTTCACGTCAATAAATGCATTTCCTTTCATATTTATATTTTGTTTGTGAACTATGAGTGCAGAATTCACCTTTTGTATCTTAAACGTTATGCGTAACCAGCATTTTTTTTTACCCTAAAACATCACATTCACTTTTTTTGTTCAAAACATATTCCCATAACGAGAGACATTGTACAAAGTGCAATGCACATTAATTAGCTGGATCCATTAAATAATCCATTAATATTTGCAGGAGATCTACTGTCCTGATACAATATAAGCAGTATTGCCGTTACTGCTATAAAATAAAATACATGTGTGTTGCATTTTTATTTATTGATTTATTGCCCCTTTGATACTCTAGTTGCGCTCACATGACTTCAGCATACTGCATGTACTGCAGGCGTTTAGACATCCACCTGTGTCATTTTCTTTTAGACGGTTATTAAGTGAAATCGATCACTGTCACTAACACGTCACGTATCATTATTATTACTGCACTAATATGTTTATTTTGAATATCAATACACCCTAATAGAAGTATGTTATCACAGAACTAACTCACTCTACATGCCTGCAAGAACCCTAATGTTGTATATCTATTATTTCCTGATATCTTTTACAATACAGCACATAGTAACTCTTCTGGTAATGTCTAGATCTTTTCCATAATTGAACATGACTAAATTATTTGTATGTACTCTATAGAGCTATGAAGAAATACACAACCAGGGGTATGGAATTACCGTAGACAGATGCCCAGCACAATTCTTCCAGAATGCTCTCTCATCAGATGCAAATATGTGCAGAAGCTCGAAAGCAAAATTTACTATTCTTTGCATACAAAATATCTTCACAAAAATGTAACTAGGAAAGAAACATTTTGCTAAACTGCTATGAAATTTTAGGTGCCATTTCTTTGAAGCATCATTTAGTAAAATGTGCGGATGCATGGTAGTATTTCCAAAAGTTATAATCATAACGGAAAAATCAATGTAACCATTTCAGCAAAGTTATGGGGAAAATGAAAATAAACAAACATTGGCAAAAGCAAAAATAAATATATATATTTTTTCCCCTCCTCTAAAAGCACCCATTGCCACAGTAGATTTCTGGCACGAACAAAACTACTTTTATTTAGGAAAGGCGAATCCTTTGGGCAATTTCTTTAATTGTTTCTGGAGCTATTTCTGTTATTATTTTTTAGGTATATAAGATCTAAGAAAGCTTTTACACATAAATATGTGGTGGGGAAAGGAAGTAAACCATAAGGGCCTCTCATCTCTCCCTATCCTCTTTGTCACATGTAATTAATTTGTTTTATAGCACCTCTCACAGGGGAGTACAAGTGTAGAATTCACATGGCATCCACACTGGTAGGCATTTTGCTAAGAGTGCTTGGTCTGGAGAAGCACAAACTCAGCATTCAGAACAGAACTCAGTGGTTAGTGTTGTCTTTAATAATAAGAATGTAATAATAAGAATGTATTTCTACACAGGTAAAACAGCCCTCCCATGGCTATTATTAAGTTTAACTCTGTACATTTTTATGTACGTCGAGAGACTGTGTCTTGTGATCTCCAGCTGTGTGCTTGTATTGCTGAGCACCTCCTTCCACATCTTGATGTTATGGATCATGTAATGTGCATACATGGACATATCCCATAGTAAATTGTGTGATCCCCCACGCCCCTTGCCAACACACCCTTACATTTCATTTGATATCTGTTCGTACTTCTCTTCATGTTTTCTGATGGCGTTAGCCACTTCCTCTTTACCCCGGTTAAGGAATAACTGTCTAATTCTTTTATAAGGTCTCTTACTTTTTTCTCTTTTTTTTTTTTCTTTCACTTCCTCATCCATCAAATGCCATGCTAGGGTGCGGCTTTCATGTCCCATCTCTGCCTGCTGCTGTGCAGCCAGCTCAGAGTGTTTGGTCCCTGTTGTGGTGCCCTCAGCCTGTAGTGTATTTCCCATCCTGCCTATCAAAATGTCCTCAAGCTAAATCGATGTGTTTGTTCCCGTGACTGTGCACTCGCCACAGGAAGGGAGCTTGGTAAGCCCCTATTATCTCTAATTATTTCGTCCTCCACTCTTCCCTGCCCTTGTCAGCCCCCCCACCATGTGGAGGAAACAATTCTTCAGTTCAGGCATTTTTTATTTTTATATTATCCTCCACATACAGGACAGCCCCCCATTCAAGGGACATCCCATATGCTACTAGAATGTAGGCGGCATTGTAACAACAACACATGTCCGCAAAGCCACAGTAACAATACTGTCATTTTCCTTGCAATGTCAAAAAGAGGCCCTTACCACGATAGAACAGACGCTCAAAACTGAACAGTATGGAAAACAACACAATGCTACAATGTGATAAATGGCAACATGCAAAACACAGGTACTATAAAACAATCTAAATACCCTTCCCACCACCCACCTCTTGCACCCAGGGCCAAAAATCCCTGGGGACAATCCGGAGGCCCCCCGGGCACCAGGCGTCCGGAAGAGTGGTTCACAGAAGAACCAAACCGATGAGGTGACAGGCAAATCAGCAGACCACTACTTCCCCCTGGCCAGATTTCCCCCACAGCCCCTCCGGCTGGGTACATAACAGTCACAGCCCCTCCGTCTGGGTACATAACAGTCACAACCCCTCCGGCTGTGACCAGAGACCACCCCACTGGGTGTCCCGGAAAACACGCGCCTCAGCCCCACCGGCTGACCGCTCCACTGTTACAGCCCCTCAGGCTGCAACCCTGGACAAGCCCTCAAGCTGTCCAGAAAACCACACTGCAGCCCCACTGGCTACACACATTCATAAAAACATGACACCTGCTCGCATCCCCGGAGCTGAGGAAACAAACACCAGTATTAGCCCAGAAAGAAAGAGGTAAGGAATTGAGAAGTGAAGAGAGAAAGGAGCACACAACCACAGAATCTGACACGTGATAGACGGCCACCAATGGAAAAGCAGGAGTAGCCACCTGAACAGGGGTGACACTACGGGCATGCCAGTGAAGGCAGAGCAGAAAAAGAGCCAGAAACAAAAAACAATGTCCACGGGGGAGGGACATGAGAAAACTCAGAAGCAACTTCACCCCTTATCACTCCACTTCATACTTGTTGAGACACAGCCAAAGCATACAGGCAAAACAAGAGGGGACCAGGAAGTGACAGAGACTCTCCACAGCACTGGCACCCTTTCCAGGGAGGGCCACGCCAAGCAAGGCAGGGAAACCCACAAGAGCCGGGTCCCCCCCCCCCCCCAAACAGCTCAGAGCCAGGCAGGGGACACCGTCAATCCAAACACCGCATTCTGCACCAAGATGTCGAAGCCAACTCAGATGGAAATCAGATCCAGATAATTCAGGAAACAAACCAAAGACCAGCCCACTCTTCCTTAGATAAAGTTTAATAAGAAATACATGTACATGGAGACTGAGCAGTTTAAGTCCAGCTCGAACAGTCTAAAAGAGGAAGTAATACATGATCTTTCATACAATTAAACCGCAAGCACATTAATACATTTCATTGGTTCTTGATACCGACACATGATCAAATTTGCAATAGAGCACATGTGATTTATCATTTATTCTTCATGACGCTCCATATAAGGGTTAAGATCATAGACAAGGAACTTGCACAATATGTCCTATGAATCTAATAGCTCGTGATACATCTATATTAAGAGAAATAGGAACAATAAGTGCATACATTAGTACTTTTGAAAGTGAGGATTGCTCAAGCTAGCATGCAGTGATGTCTTGTGATGGCTGTAACCTTAGCAAGCCTTGCAGTATAATGCGTTCCAAGAGAGATAAACACATCTCAAAGGCCTAGCTAATCTAGCATTATACAGTGTTCAACAGAAGCAGGCCCATCTGTCATTGTGTATCATAGGGCCCACTAGGCCCAAGTTGACACCAAGGAGAAATGTGATTCCACACCAGTGCCCCAGATTTTAGGAAAGTATTGGCGATCTTAAAAATACATTTTTGGTCGCCATTGTCTTCAACAATTTGAGTGGAAAAAAGGGTTTATTGGCTAATTTATTCTGTTTGTGGTTCGCTTTTAGGGCAATTTTAAAATTAAACAAATCCTCAGGATTGTAGGCTGTTCAGAATTTCCTTTCTAGTTGTTTACAGCACAGATGTTGATCTGCTAGGGTCTTACTAAACCAAGGAAAGGAGAGCAAAGATTTGGGCTTTCTTTTTTGGGGGGATTCCTAAAGCTGATGAATTAGCCTAGTGAGTAATCCACCCATTAAAAGATTCTACATCTTTAGCAATGTGTCCTTGCAGGGCGGGAATATAATTCGCTAGGATTGTAGGGAATCTAGGATCATTTAGCAGTCTACAACAAGAACCCACAAAGGTCCACCGACCTAAAAGACTCAGCAGCATGACAACTACCTCCAGTAAGTGGCGTTTGAGGAACACTGTAGCAAAGCAACACACCAACACTCTCCCTCCAATGATGGCCCACCCTCAAAGAGTTTAATTATTGGAAGGGCAGGGTTAGGTAGTCGCTGCAACTCCTGCAGCACCACAGTACACTCCTCTTCTGATGCTCCTGGTTTATCCCGAAATTACTTTAAAAATTTGCAAGCCAAGCAGGAGCATGGACAATAGCAGCATTGACTAAGGATTGGTCACTGTGCAGGTAACCCTTCCAGTCATGCTTGGACTTCATACTGTGGACCATCATTAACCAGAATGAGTGGTCTTAGAGGATAGGAATGTTAGAATGGATGTGCACACAATGGTTTTAGCTGAGAAAAGTGAAGGACTGGGTGAATCATCCAATTTGAAGGTAGGTTATTCTTGAAATTTATTGGATTAATGTGCTGGGTTATCTCGAATGATCCGTAAAAATGTGGTTGTAAATTTAATGTCAGAAGGATGAAAATGTAGGAACTGAGAAGCTAACCAAACCATATTTCCGACATTGTACTGGAGGTTAGGCTCACAACGAAAGTCAGAGTATCTCTTCATCTTGGCTGGAGAATTGTTGGAAACGGCCCTTTCTGCAGGGTTTCCCCCTGTCATTTTGGCTTTTGACCTCCTTTTTTTTATCCTGTGCTGAATTTCATTTTTGCTGGCATTGGGACTCCGAGCACTTCACCACTGCTGACCAGTGGTAAACTGTAAGTGCTGTCTGCCTAAATTGCATTTGTGATTGGTTTATCCATGATTGGCATATTTGATTTACTAGTAAGTCTCTAGGAAAGTGCACTATGTGTGCCCAGGGCTTGTAAATCAAATGCTACTAGTGTGCCTGCAGCACTCATTTTGCCACTCACATGAGTATCTCTGTAAACATATCTCAAACCTGCGACTGCAGTGCCTGTGTGGGCAGTTTTTAATAGCCATTTCAACCTAGCAAGTGTACCCACTTCCCAGTCCCAAACCTTCCCTTTTCCTACATGTAAGACACCCCTAAGTTAGGCCCAAGGCATCCCCATGGGCAGGGTGCAGTGTATTCAAAAGATAGGACATGTACTAGTGTGTTTTACCTGTCCCGATAGTGAAATACTGCTAAAATCAGTTTTCACTATTGCAAGGCCAATCTCTCCCATAGAGTAACATTGGTATTGCCCTAAAATATACTTAAAGTGTAATTTCCCATTGGGAGCAGACAGCGATATGAAGTTTGGACATCTTTTGGTGAAGTTGCTTTTAAATTGCAAGTTTGAAAATGCCACTTTTAGAAAGTGGGCCTTTTCTTTTTTAAGTTTTAAAATAACATTTATTAATAATGAATGCAATAATCAAGCTATAGAAATAGAATTGATAGCTTGAGTAAATAATGCAGTAAGAATTCAGTTACATGAGAAGATTTTCTCTTAAGAAAAACAACTTGCATATGAATACCATTAATTTTAAAACATATATATACATATATGTACATATTTATATATATATATATATATATACATATATATGTATGTATATATATATACATATAGATGTGTATATCTATATATCTATCATTATATATATATATATATATATATATAGATATATATATATATTATATATATATATATATATATAATTATACAAATATATGTAAGTACATTAAATGTAACAGAAAACAATTCATGGAGGTTTATAAACCTCTTCATTTCCAGGAAAGTGAATACGTGAAGAGTAAGCAAAAGAGTTTAGGAACTTTGTAATTGGTATCTATACCATTTCTCTTTTAATAGCAATGGATAAAGGGGATACAAAAGCTCTATCTAATCTGTTGTTATAGCATACACCATACCACCAAGCTTGAAAGGATAATTTTGAAAAGTCTTTCCAAGATTCAGTAATTTGTAGAAATACAACAACTAATAATAAATATAGAATTAAAATATTTCTTTTTTTGATAATGTGACCATTCCCCTGCTAGAATTCCCCAAAAATATACTTTTAAAATTAAAAGTGATTTGAGTGTTAAATATAATATTTATTTGATCCCAAACTTTTACCCAAAACTGATATGTAAAAGGACACTCAAATAACATATGTTTAAGATCTGAGAACGGCCTATAACAGGACCAACAAGAGGGCAGATAAAAAGAGTTCATTTTAAGTAATGACAGTGGAGTAATTGATAATCTATTAGACACAAAGAATTCAGTTTGAATTGCATCAGCTGCTCATGAGAAAGTTTGTATTTTATTCCAAACTTTATTCCATAAGGAATTTGGAAAGGAATAATCCAAATCTTTTTCCTCCTGCAATTCAGTTGTAGATTTAGGTCTTTCTTCAGGAGGGCAGTACCAACACGATAAATATGGAAAGGTGGAGGGGACTTTAATAAGATATTTTTAATTTGAGAAGATTGAACAGTAGATTTTTGCTGAATTGGAAAATCTTGATATGATCTATTTACAATATTTCTTAAAACATCATATTTTCTACAAATGAGGACGGAAAGGAGAAAAGATGTTGAGCTTGTTCAAAAGAAAGAGGAGACCCATTGTCATATAATTGGTGCACCCATTTTAACCCTTTTATATCCCACGTTTTCCATTAAATAGTTTTATTATTCAACTTGATATATTTGTTATAACAAATTGATGAATTAAGAAACTGATCTTTACTTTCATTATAAGAAGCATAAATGGGCTGTAAAATTCTACAGGAATTTTTCATGATAGGAAGAGAAATAGAAGCTGGTTTCTGTGTTAGAGTTAAAACTTTTGGGAATGAAAAAGGCTCAAAAAATGATCTTTCAACATCAGCCCATAATTGTGATGTAATAGAATCCTCCTCATTTAATAAGAAAGAAGCTTGCTTAAGGGAAAAGGCCATATGGTACACGCGAAAATTTTGAAAATTAACCCCTACTAGAAGTTCTGGTCTCATTAGTTTTTGAAGGGACATTCAAGGGTTTTATTTTTCACTAAAAAGTTATTTATAATAGAATTAATCTTCTTAAAATAATGCCATCGGATGTTAATTGGGATATTTGATAAATAAAAAAGGATTATAGGAAGCAACATCATCCTAAAATACTCTAATCTGCTCCACCAAGATAGAAATGGAGGATTCCATTTAGTTATAAAAGAGTGAAGAGTAGAAAACAATTGCAAGACATTACAAGAGTTTGTGGGCCCTATTATGAGTTTGGCGGGCAGCGGTGGCCACCCGCCAAACTCTTACCGCCATAAGGCCGCCAGTGCGGCCTGCATCCCGCCGGCTCTATTTTGAGTTCCCCACTGGACCGGGGGGCGGAAACACTGTTTCCACCCACCGGCCCAGCGCCGAACAGGGCCTTAACGTTTCAACCGTCTCCTAATTGAGCTGGCTACAATATGGCGGTATGGCGGGTGAAGCAGCACCCTTCACACATTCCACTGCCCATAATTTGGGCAGTGGAATGCGGGACAGGGCTATGCATGGGGCCCCCTGCACTGACCACGCCAAATGCATGGGAAGTGCAGGGGGCCCCAGGGGCCCTCAAATCCCCCATTCCGCTAGCCTCTCCATGACGGTGTAAACCGCTATGGACAGGCTGGCTGATGGGGGCTTGTAATCCCCAAGGCTGCGGTGCTTGCAGTGCTGCCATGGCGGATTACAACCCCTGGGACCACCAGGCTGCAGGCTGGAGGCAGCCTGGCTGTGTCGGCGGTTGGACTGTGGCGACTCCGCCATGGTCATAATGTCGCGATCGGACCGCCACTTTGGTGGCAGTATGACCGCGACCATGACCTTGGCAGTCTGGTGACCGCCAGGGTCATAATGAGGCCCTGCATCTTTCAAACAAGGCTTAAACCAAAGTCCCAGATATTTAATTTTATCATCATTCTTGTGGAAATTGGATCATTAAAAATTTTCAGGGAAACAGAATTTCTTTAAAGGAAGTACTTTACATTTATCTTTATGTAATTTATATCCCAAAACAGAGGCAACATTTTCAACTCCCGACAAGAAAGCAGGAAGTGAAAATTGTGGTTTTGACATAAGAACTAAAATATCATCTGCATGTGCCAAAAATTGTAATTGCCTTACCCCATATTGAAAACCATGCAAATTTGGATTAGCTCTAAGTTCCATTAGAAAAGGTTCCAAAGAAAGAATAAACAAAAGTGGTGACAACGGGCATCCCTGACGGACTCCTCTATAAAGTGAAACTGAAGGAGAAATGAGACCATTTAGAAAAATGGCTTCTTTAGGAGAAGAATATAATAATGATGTTATGTTGATGAATTTAGATCCAAACCTTAACCAGGAAAGAGTGGAGAAAATACAAAGCCAATTAACACGATCAAAAGCTTTTTCAGCATCTAGATCAATTACTGAGAGAGGATCTTTATAAGTAACAGATTACTTAAAAATTGAAAATATAGGCCCTCATTACGACCTTGGCGGCCGGCTTCGGACCGTCGGGCGGCCGCCAATGCTGCTGCACCCCCGCCGCGGCCATTTGGAGATCCCCGCTGGGCCGGCAGGCGGAAACCTAGTTTCCGCCCGCCGGCCCAGCGGGGATCTTGGCCGCAACACAGGAGCTGGCTCCAAATGAAGCCGGCGGCGTTGCGGCTGTGCGACGGGTGCAGTTGCACCCGTCATGCTTTTCACTATCTGCATAGCAGACAGTGAAAAGCTGCACGGGGCCCTGTCAGGGGGTCCCAGGACTCCCCGTACTGCCAGCCTTTTCCTGGCGGTTCAAACCACCAGCAAACCAAGCAGCACTGGCCTGGCGGATTAAAACCACCAGGGGCCTTTGTGGTGGGAAACCGCCGGCCCTGGCGGTGCGACCGCGGCGGAAGTAATGCCATGGGAGGCACCGCCAGTCTGCTGGCGGTGCTTCCGTCACAACAGCCCTGGCGGTCTTTGACCACCAGGGTTGTAATGACCCCCATAATCTTGTATTCTCTGATAATATACCACCTTTAATAATTTCAGATTGTTTCTTACCAATTAACCTGAGAAGAAGAGGTTCCGAACGAAGTGCCAACATTCAAGCAAAGATTTTATAATCCAAATCAATGAGGGAAATTGATTTATAATTTTATACAACTTTGGATCTTTGTTATCTTTTGGTATAAGGCAAATTAAAGCATCTTGAAAAGAACCTCCAGTCAAATTAGATGTGATGAAATATGATAAAAGTTGGTATAATTTTGCAATTAATATTTCAGAGAAATGCAAATAAAATTCTATAGTGAAACCATCCAGCTCTGGAGCTTTACCTTTCTTGATAAGATTCAATGCATTGAGAATATCTTTAATGGAAATGTCTTTATCAAGAGTAGAGAATTCAGAGTTTGGAAGTGAAGGCTGCTTAATAGATGACAAATAATAAAGAATATGATCCTGCGAAGAGTGTGATTCCGGAGTATATAATTGAGAAAACAAATAAACACATTCATTAAAATGTCATCATTTTTATGCAAAAGAGAATTAGTGGTATTAAAATAGTTTCTATCTTTGACCTATCCTTTTTAATTTTAAGATAGTTTGCCAAATTTTTTCCTGATTTATTTTGTAGCACTGGATTGAAAAAGATAAGGATTAGCAATATCCGTTGAATTAATATTAAAAGTAAATTTAGCTTGAAGTAACTCATTAAGACAAATTGTAGATTTGGAAGAGCAGTATATATTTTCTAATTGTTTAATGTGATTCATGGATTGAAGCAATTTTTTATTTTAGTAGTAATTTTCTTTTTATTGGCAACACAGGAAATAATAAAGTCCCTAGATGCTGCCTTAAATGCATCCCAAATTGTCTGAACAGATAACTGAGGAATGTCATTATCTAAGAAAACTGTGTTACAAATTTGTCAAAGAGTTGGGAAAAATTAGTATCAAAGAGTAAAGAGTTATTAAATCTCCATCTTGTTTGGCTATGTTGTATGAGATCTAAATCTATACAAATGGGAACGGGATCTGAAATGAATATAGAACCAATTTCTGAACCTAAAACATGTTGTACAAGATGTTGTGAGACAAATAAATTGTCTATCCTTGATTGAGAAGAATGAGCAGGAGAGAAAAAGGTATGTTCTTGTAAAGTGGGATTTCATAATCTCCAAACATCCGTTAATGCTCTTTGTTTAATTGTAGAGGTAAACTGCCAAAAAAATAGTGGATGGTATAAACTTGGATTTAGAATTGCAATCAACAAAGTGATCCAAATACATATTACAATCCCTTCCAAAAATTTAATATTCATCAGAAAGATTCATTAACTTTGCTAAAATGTAATTCCAAAAGGATTTATCTGGTTGAGTGGGTGCATAAATATTAAATATAGTTAAAGGTATTTTGTTAATAGATAGCGAGACAATGACCCATATGCTCTTAGTTTCAGATTCTTGACATGACAAATAACAGAAATATTTAAAGCTTTATGACATAGTATAATTGATTCATGCACCACCTCGAAACAGTCGAGAAAGCCAGCAGGATGAGGCGATACAAGGTTGCTAGTAGTCGTCTTGCTACTTTGTTGCGGTTTTGCAGGTGTCCTGAGCAGTCAGCTGTTGATCCTTTGGTAGAAGGTGAAGAGGGAGATGCAGAGGAACTCTGGTGAGCTCTTGCATTCGTTATCTAAAGAATTCCCCAAAGCAGAGACCCTAAATAGCCAGAAAAGGAGGTTTGGCTACCAACAAAGGAGGATTGGCTACCAAGGCAGGTCAGAGCCTATCAGAAGGAGTCTCTGATGACACCTGCTGGCAGTGGCCACTCAGAGCAGTCCAGTGTGCCCCCAGCACCTCTAAATCCAAGATGGCAGAGGTCTGGGACACACTGGAGGAGCTCTGCGCACCTCCCCTGGGAGGTGCAGGTCAGGGGAGTGGTCACTCCCCTTTCCTTTGTTCAGTTTCACGCCAGAGCAGGGCTGGGGGATCCCTGAACCGGTGTAGACTGGCTTATGCAGAAATGGGCACCATCTGTGCCCATCAAAGCATTTCCAGAGGCTGGTGGAGGCTACTCCTCCCCAGCCTTCACACCTATTTCCAAAGGGAGAGTGTGTAACACCCTCTCACAGAGGAAATCCTTTGTTCTGCCTTCCTGGGCCAGGGCTGCCTGGACCCCAGGAGGGCAGAAACCTGTCTGAGGGGTTGGCAGCAGCAGCAGCTGCAGTGGAGACCCCGGAAAGGCAGTTTGGCAGTACCCGGGTACTGTGCTAGAGACCCGGGGGATCATGGAACTGTCCCCCCAATGCCAGAATGGCATTGGGGTGACAATTCCATGATCTTAGACATGTTACATGGCCATGTTCGGAGTTACCATTGTGACGCTATACATAGGTAGTGACTATGTATAGTGCACGCGTGTAATGGTGTCCCCGCACTCACAAAGTCCGGGGAATTTGCCCTGAATGATGTTGGGGCACCTTGGCTAGTGCCAGGGTGCCCACACACTAAGTAACTTTGCACCCAACCTTCACCAGGTGAAGGTTAGACATATAGGTGACTTATAAGTTACTTAAGTGCAGTGGTAAATGGCTGTGAAATAACGTGGATGTTATTTCACTCAGGCCGCACTGGCAGGCCTGTGTAAGAATTGTCAGATCTCCCTATGGATGGCAAAAGAAATGCTGCCGCCCATAGGGATCTCCTGGAACCCCAATACCCTGGGTACCTCAGTACCATATACTAGGGAATTATATGGGTGTACCAGTATGCCAATGTGAATTGGTGAATTTAGTCACTAGCCTGTTAGTGACAAATTTGGAAAGCAGAGAGAGAGCATAACCACTGAGGTTCTGGTTAGCAGAGCCTCAGTGAGACAGTTAGGCATCACACATGGAACACATACAGGGCACATACTTATGAGAACTGGGGCCCTGCCTGGCAGGGTTCCAGTGACACATAGACTAAAATAACATATATACAGTGAAATATGGGGGTAACATGCCAGGCAAGATGGTACTTTCCTACATAACCCCCCCCCCCCAAACGAAGGACAATAAGACCAACCATGACCTGATGAGTCTTCATTGTCTAAGTGGAAATATCTGGAGAGTCCATCTGCATTGGAGTGGGTACTCCCAGGTCTATGTTCCACTGTATAGTCCATTCCCTGTAGAGATATGGACCACCTCAACAAGTTAGGGTTTTCACCTTTCATTTGTTTTAGCCAAAGTAGAGGTTTGTGGTCTGTCTGAACAATAAAGTGAGTGCCTCCCTCTCAATGGCAGACCAACGCTTTTCTCTAGGGGTCAACCTTCTGCTGATAAAAGCAACTGGTTGATCCTGGCCCTCAGAATTCAGTTGTGATAAGACTGCCCCTACCCCTAATTCAGATGCATCAGTTTGAACAATGAATTTCTTGGAGTAACATGGGCTTTTTAGGACAGGTGCAGAGCACATGGCCTGTTTGAGCTCCTCAAAAGCTTTCTGACAGCTAGCTGTCCATAATACCTTTTTAGGCATCTTTTTACTTCTGAGATCATTAAGAGGGGCTGCTATGGAGCCATAGTTTTTAATGAATCTCCTGTAATACCCAGTGAGGCCTAAGAAGGCTCTCACCTGGGTCTGTGTTGTAGGGGGAACCCAATCCATGATTGTTTGGATTTTCCCCTGAAGTGGTACAATCTGTTCTCCACCTACCAGGTGTCCCAGATAAACCACCTTTCCCTGCCCTATCTGGCACTTTGAGGCCTTGATAGTGAGGCCTGCCTTTTGCAGGGCCTCCAAAACTTTCCAAAGGTGGACCAGGTGCTCATCCCAGGTGGAGTTAAAGACAGCTATATCATCTAGATATGCTGCACTAAATGCCTCCAACCCTTGCAGGACTGTGTTCACCAACCTCTGAAAAGTGGCAGGTGCATTTTTCAAACCAAAGGGCATCACTGTAAGTAAGTAGTGCCTTCCTATAGTTGAAAAAGCAGTTTTAGGTTTAGCATCCTCAGCCAATTTGATCTGCCAATACCCTGCAGTCAAATCAAAGGTGCTTAGATACTTGGCAGATGCCAGTGTATCAATGAGCTCATCTTCCCTGGGTATAGGGTGAGCATCAGTTTTTGTTACCTGATTGAGACCTCTGTAGTCTACACAAAACCTCATCTCCCTTTTCCCATCTTTTGAGTGAGGCTTTGGTACAAGCACCACAGGACTCCCCCATGGGCTTTCAGAAGGTTCAACCACTCTTAGATCAAGCATTTTCTGCACCTCTTATTTTATGCAGTCCCTGACATGGTCAGGCTGCCTATAGATTTTATTCTTGACAGGCAAGCTGTCTCCAGTATCAATTGTATGTTCAAACCAGGAAGTTGTTCATGGCACAATTGAAAAGAGGTCAGAAAACTGTCCAAGGAGATTTATGCAGTTGTCTTTCTGTTCTGCAGTAAGACAGTCAGCCAAAACTACTCCTTCCACTAAAGCATCAGATTCAGTGGTGAAAAAGAGATCCGGGAGAGGGTCACTCTCTTCTTCCTGTCCCTTATCTGTTGACATGAGCAGGGTGAGATCAGCCCTGTCATAGTAGGGTTTTAGGCGGTTGACATGAATCACCCTAAGGGGACTCCTGGCAGTGCCCAGGTCTACCAAATAGGTAACCTCATCCTTTTTCTCAACAATTAGATGGGGTCCACCCCATTTGCCCTGGAGTGCTCTTGGGGCCACAGGCTCCAATACCCACACCTTCTGTCCTGGTTGGTACTGGATCAGAACAGCCTTCTGGTCATGCCATTGCTTCTGGAGCTCCTGGCTGGCCTGAAGGTTTTTACTGGCCTTTTTAATGTACTCGGCCATTCTGGATCTTAGGCCAAGTACTTAGTCCACTATGTCCTGTTTGGGAGCTTTTAAAGGTTGTTCCCAAACCTCCTTCACAAGTGTTAGAGGACCTCTTACAGGGTGTCCAAAGAGGAGTTCAAAGGGGCTGAAGCCCACTCCTTTCTGGGGTACCTCCCTGTAAGCAAAAAGGAGGCAAGGTAACAGGACATCCCATCTCCTCCTGAGTTTTTCAGGGAGTCCCATTATCATACCTTTGAGAGTTTTATTAAACCTCTCTAACAGTCCATTAGTCTGTGGATGATAAGGAGTGGTGAATTTGTATGTTACACCACATTCCTTCCACATTGCTTTCAAGTATGCAGACATGAAGTTGCTACCCCTGTCTGATACAACCTCTTTAGGGAAACCCACCCTGGAAAAGATTCCCAGGTGGGCCTTTGCCACTGCAGAAGCTGTAGTGGTCCTTAGAGGAATTGCTTCAGGATATCTTGTGGCATGGTCCATAACCACCAAGATAAACCTATTGCCTGAAGCAGTAGGAGGGTCAAGGGGGCCAACTATGTCAACCCCTACCCTTTCAAAGGGAACCCACAGGTAGTGGGATAAGGGGAGCCTTTGGGGTGCCACAAGTCTTGCCACTGGCTTGGCAGGTCACACAAGACTTGCAAAAATCTTTAGTGTCCTCTGACATCCTAGGCCAGTGAAACAGGGGGACAAGCCTTTCCCATGTTTTGATCTGTCCCAAATGCCCAGCCAAATGAATGTCATGTGCAAGAGTTAGGAGGAACTCTCTGTACTGCAGGGGAATGACCAATCTCCTGGCTGCACCAGGTTTTGGGTACCTTGCCTCGGTGTACAAAAGGTTGTCCTGCCAGTAAACTCTACGTGAGTCACTGACATCCCCATTTTGCTGTTTGACAGCTTGCTGTCTGAGACCCTCTAATGTGGGACAGGTTTGCTGTGCCACACTCAGCTCTTCCCTGGCAGTCCCCCCTCCACCCAAAAGCTCAGCAGTGTCTGCTGCCAGCTCATCTGGTGAAGGTTCTGCACAGGGAGGAAATTCTTCTTCCTCAGAAGGAGAATCATCTGTAGAGGGAGAGATAGTGGGTAGGGATTTACCCTTGCTACCCCTAGCTTTAGGGAGCACTTGATCCATTGTTCCAGGATCCAAGTTACCCCGTCCTTTTTGCTTTTTGGCCTGAGCCCATGTCAAAGCAAAAATATGACCAGGAATGCCCAGCATTGCTGCATGAGCCTCCAACTCCACTTCTGCCCAATCTGATGTCTCTAAATCGTTCCCTAGCAGACAGTCTAAAGGTAAATCTGAGGCAACCACAACTTTCTTTGGACCAGTAAACCCCCCCCCACCCCAGTTGAGATTCACAACAGCCATGGGGTGGCTAAGAGTGTTGTTATGAGCGTCTGTCACTTGGTACTGCTGACCAAGTAGGTGTTGTTCAGGGTGGACCAGTTTCTCTATCACCATGGTAACACTGGCACCTGTGTCCCTGTAGGCCTGAACCTCAACACCATGTATTAGGGGAAGTTGCTTGTACTTATCCATATTAAGGGGACAAGCAACCAAGGTGGCCAAATCAATGGCACCTTCAGAGACTAACATAGCCTCTGTGGTCTCCCTAACAAGACCAACCCCAACTAAATTACCAATAGTGAGCCCAGCTACTCCCTTGGATTGTCTATTAGTAGGTTTGCTCCCACCACCACTGCTATTACTAGGGGCACTAGAATTTGCAGTAGGGGTTGTGGCAGTGGGAGGTTTGGTGTTTTTCTTTGGACAACTGGCATCAGTTGTCCAATGGCCTTTGACTTTACACAAATAACACCAAGGCTTTTTAGGTTGATTATTGGAAGAGGATTTGGACCCACCACCCCCACCAGAGGATTTTTGTGGGCCTGATGAAGTCTCAGGGGGTCATTACAACTTTAGCGGGCGGCTACCGCCACCCGCCAAGCTATAACCGCCGTGCGGCCGCACTCCCGCGGTGCCCATTTGGACATCCCCGCTGGACCGGCGGGCGGAAATCAAGTTTCCGCCCACAGGCCCAGCGGGGATGTGGGCCGTAACATGGGAGCCGGCTCCAAATGGAGCCGGGGTGGTTGCGGCCGTGCGACGGGTGCAGTTGCACCCGTCGGGCTTTTCACTGTCTGCATAGCAGACAGTGAAAAGACGCATGGGGCCCTGTCAGGGGGCCCCTGCACTGCCCATGCCAGTGGCATGGTCAGTGCAGGGGCCCCCAGGGGCCCCACGACTCCTCGTACCGCCAGCCTTTTCCTGGCAGTTCAGACCACCATAAAAAGGCTGGCGGTCGGGGACTCGTAATCCCCTGGGCAGCGCTGCTTGGTGGATTACAACCGCCGGGGCCATTGTGGCGGAAATCCGCCGGCCCCGGCGGTGCGACTGCGGCGCTACCGCCGTGGTCATAATACGCCAGGAAGCACCGCCAGCCTGTTGGCGGTGGTTCCGTCGAAACAGCCCTGGCGGTCTTGGACAGCCAGGGTTGTAATGAGGGCCTCATTTTTACTTTTGTCCCCACCCTTGTCAGAAGACTTACCATCCTTCTTCTTGGTATCCTTGTCACCCCCTGTATGAACTTTTCTGTTCACTCTTGTTCTGACCCATTTGTCTGCCTTCTTTCCCAATTCTTGGGGAGAGGTCAAATCTGAGTCCACTAGATATTGGTGTAACAAGTCAGACACACAGTTATTCAGAATATGCTCTCTCAGAATAAGATTATACAGGCTTTCATAGTCAGATACTCTACTGCCATGTAACCACCCCTCCAAGGCCTTCACTGAACAGTCTACAAAGTCTGTCCAGTCTTGTGAGGACTCTTTTCTGGTGTCTCAGAACTTAATCCTGTATTGTTCAGTGGTTAAGCCAAATCCATCCAAGAGTGCATCCTTCAAAACTGCACAATTGTTAGCATCACTTTCTCTAACAGTAAGGAGCCTATCCCTACCCTTTCCAGTGAAAGATTGCCACAATATAGCAGCCCACTGCCTTTGAGGGACCCCCTGTACCATACAGGCCCTCTCAAGTGCAACAAACCACTTGTTGATGTCATCCCCCTCCTTGTAAGAGGGGACTATCTTGTGCAGATTCCTGGAATCATGCTCTCTAACAGGATTACTATCAGTAATACTGCTGCTGCCACCATGGGGTCCAAACCACAATCTCTGTCTCTCCTTCTCCAGGTCTAGGGATTCCCTATCTAAGGCCAGCTGTCGCTGTTTAAGCTTCAGTCTGGTCTCTTCAACCCTCAACTTTTTGAGTTCCCTTTCTAACATGTTATCCTCAGGGTGGGTGGGCTGGGAATGCTTGGACACAGAAGATAAATTGGAAACAACTGAGGGGGATCTGTCCCTAACTGGCTCCCCCTGCCGCTGCAGCTCCTACAGCTCCTCCTGCCCAGGTTCCTGAGACTGCCCAGCTACCTCGCAGTAAGTACCCCCCCACCTCCCAGCCCCTCGCCCTGCCCCGCGCTACTCACCCTCTCTCCTGCTTCTTTTCTTCTTCTCTGTTCTTCCTCTGCGCTCTCCTTCTGTAGTCTTCTTCTGTACTCTTCTTTCCCTCCTGCTCCCCGTCTTCTCTCTTCATCTGTGTGCTTCTCTCCCTCTCCTCTGCACCGCGACCCACGTGTGCCTCCTCTTCTCTGTCCCTCTTCTTGGCTCCTTCCTCTGCTGCTCGCCGCCCCTCTTCTTCTTCACCTTCATCTGTATTCCTCTGTCTTCTGCGCTCCTCTTCTTCACCTTCATCTGTATTCTTCTGTCTTCTGCGCTCCTCTTCTTCACCTTCATCTGTATTCTTCTGTCTTCTGCGCTCCTCTTCTTCACCTTCATCTGTACTTTTCTGTCCTCGGCGCTCCTCTCCTTCTGTAGCTTCTTCTGTGGCCTTCTGTCCTCTGTGTAATCGGCTCCTCTTCTTCTGTGGTCTTCTGTCTTCTGTTATTCGGCTCTTCTGACTTCTGTTCTTCTTCTGTGGTCTTCTGTCTTCTGTTCTTCTGTCTTCTGTTCCTCCTGTTCTCTTCTTTGCCTCCTGCTCCCCGCTCCTCTTCCTCTGTTAGCTCTGTTTCTCAACAGAGCTAACTGCTACCTACTCCCTGGTTCTTCCCGCTCCTGACTCGTCTCTCCCCCTCTTTATCACCCCTATCTACCCCCATCTCTATCTACCTATCTCTCTCTCTGTCTCCCTCACTCACCACCTCCTCCTATCTACCTATCTCTCTATCTTTCCCCCCCACTCGCCACCCCCTCTGTTACCACCCCTATCTTCCTATCCTTTCACTCTACCTCTCACCCTCACCCACCTCAACAACCCCCCTCCCCTATCTTCCCAACCTTACTCCTATCTCTCTCCCTAAACTCCTAAACTTCCTAAAACTCACCCCCCACCACCCTTAACCCCCCCCAGCTCTTCTCCCCTCTACCTGTCCCCCCCTACCTCCGCTTTCCCGCCGCCACCTCCTGCACGCCCCCGTCCCCCAGCTCCCATTCGCCCCCAGCTGACCCCTCCCCCCCATCCTCCCTCTTATGGCGGCCGCTGCGCGACTGCGCCTCTGGCGCGCAGGAGGCGCGCCAGAGGCAAGCCCGTCTGCGCCCGTCCGCGCCTGGCCTGCGCCCAGCGCCACGACCCCTGGTCCTCAGCACTCCCAAACCCCTCTGCTCCGCTATGACCCCACCACCCTCCACGCCCTCAACCCAGGACGCTCCAACACCTTCTTCCAAGCTAACCCAAAACGTACCCATGGACCTTTCGCCTGCCACTCCTGCAAACGTATCTTCCACCACGCAACTACCATGACCACCAGCCCACATTTCCAGATTCGCACCGACCCCAGGACCACCCTCAGGGGATCTCTCATCTACCGTCCCCCCAGACCGCGCGCCCCCTTTAGCGACTCCATCACCGACTTCGTCTCCTCGCATGCCCTCGCCTCGCCGGACTACATCCTCCTAGGCGACCTCAACTTCCATCTGGAACACAACAACGACCCCAACACCACCGCCCTGCTCGACAACCTCGCCAACCTCGGCCTCAAGCAACTGGTGAACACCCCCACCCACATCTCCGGACACACGCTTGACCCCATCTTCTCCGCCAGCAAACACGTCTCCTTCAGCCACGCCTCCGCTCTACACTGAACCGACCACAGCTGTGTCCACTTCACATTCCGACGCGAGACCCGCCACCTCTGCACTCAACCCATCCCTCGTCAACAGTGGAACAAAATCCCCGAAGAACAGCTCTTCTCCGCGCTCACTGTCAACCAACCTACCTTCACCACCGACGACCCCAACGACGCAGCCCTCAGCCTCACGAACTGGATCACCAACTGCGCAGACAACCTTGCTCCCCTCAGACGCACGCATCGACATGCCAACACCAAAAAAACGCTCTGGTTCTCTGACACCCTTAAGGAATCGAAGAAAACCTGTTGCGCCCTCGAGAAAGCCTGGCGCAAGGACCACGCCGCTGACAACATGACCGCCCTCAAGAACGCAACCCGCGAACACCACCACCTGATCCACGCAGCCAAAAGGAATTTCTTCACCGACAGACTGGACAAAAACAGCCACAACAGCAGAGAACTTTTCAGCATCGTTAAAGAGTTCTCCAACCCCAACGCCAACGCCATCACGCCCTCACAAGACCTGTGCAACTCCCTCGCCACCTTCTTCCATCGTAAGATTACCGACCTACACGACAGCTTCGGACACCAGACCCAGCCAAGCAACACCGAACCCACACCCCCTGCCATCACCCTCAACGCCTGGACCCACATCAACACTGAAGAGACCAAAACCACTATGAACTCTATCGACTCCGGCACCCCCTCGGACCCCTGCCCTCACTTCATCTTCAATAAAGCCGACGACATCATCGCCCCGCACCTCCAGACCATCATCAACTCCTCTTTTTCATCTGCTACCTTCCCCAAAAGCTGGAAACACGCCGAAGTCAACGCCCTACTAAAGAAACCTACGGCTGACCCAAGCGACCTGAAAAACTTCCACCCCATCTCGCTCCTCCCCTTCCCTGCCAAGGTAATAGAGAAGACCGTCAACAAACAGCTTACCAACTTCCTGGAAGACAACAACCTTCTCGACCCTTCACAATCCGGATTCCGAACCAACCACAGCACTGAAACCGCCCTCATCTCAGTCACAGACGACATCAGAACCCTGATGGACAACGGTGAAACAGTCGCCCTCATCCTCCTCGACCTCTCGGCTGCCTTCGACACCGTCTGTCACCGCACCCTAATAACCCACCTCCGCTCCACCGGATCCAAGGCCAGGCCCTGGACTGGATCGCCTCCTTCCTCTCCAACCACGCTCTCAAAGAGTCTTCCTCCCACCTTTTTGCTCAGACCCCACCGAGATCATCTGCGGCGTCCCTCAAGGCTCCTCGCTCAGCCCGACACTCTTCAATGTCTACATGAGCCCCCTCGCCGACATCGTACGCAAGCACAACATCATCATCACCTCCTACGCCGACGACACTCAACTTTCCCTCACCAAGGACCCCGCCAGCGCTAAGACCAACCTACAAGATGGCATGAAGGATGTCGCAGATTGGATGAGGCTTAGCCGTCTAAAACTGAACTCAGACAAAACGGAAGTCCTCATCCTCGGCAACACCCCGGCCGCATGGGACCACTCCTGGCGGCCCACGGCCCTTGGCACTGCACCGACCCCCTCAGACCACGCCCGCAACCTCGGCTTCATCTTGGACCCTCTTCTCACCATGACCAAACAAGTCAACGCCGTGTCCTCCTCCTGCTTCCTCACCCTCCACATGCTCTGCAAGATCTTCCGCTGGATCCCCACCGACACCAGAAAAACCGTGACCCACGCCCTAGTCACTAGCCGCCTGTACTACGGCAACACCCTTTATGCTGGGACCACCGCAAAACTTCAAAAACGTCTGCAACGTATTCAAAACTCCTCCGCCCGCCTCATCCTCGACGTACCCCGCAACAGCCACATCTCCGCACACCTGAGACACCTGCATTGGCTCCCAGTCAGCAAAAGGATCACCTTCCGACTTCTCACTAACGCACACAAAGCCCTCCACGACAAGGGATCTGAATACCTCAACCGACGCCTCAGCTTCTACGCCCCCACCCGTCTCCTCCATTCCACCGGCCTCGCGCTCGCTGCCGTCCCTCGCATCCGCCGCTCAACGGCGGGTGGGAGGTCTTTCTCCTACCTGGCAGCCAAGACCTGGAACACCCTCCCCACCAGCCTCAGGACCACCCAGGACCACTCTGCATTCCGGAGACTCCTCAAGACCTGGCTCTTCGAGCAGCAGTAACCCCCTTCCCCCCAGCACCTTGAGACCTGCACGGGTGAGTAGCGCGCTTTTTAAATGTTAATGATTTGATTTGATTTGATTTGATTTAGCCACTTGGCCTCTAGGAATAAAGACTTCCCTACGGTGATGGGAACCTCCATTACTACCAACATTACTGGGTGTCTTGTTAGAGGGCAAATCCTGATCAGAACCCTCCCTACCTCCCTCAAGGAGATCCCCTGAGTCAGATTGGGAACCTTCTATTAACCTCTCATTTGATGTGCCTGCTTGGGACTCATCATTTACAATAAGCATGTTAAACAGAAATTCTTTGGTAGGGTTCTTTCCTATCACTAAACCTCTTTCTAAGCAGAAACTCCTTAGGCTCTTGTAATTCAAATTGTCATAAGTAGTATTGATCATTTTAAGAGTATAGTCTTCTACAGACATGATAGTAAAAGGTTTAGAAATAGTGAGAAGGAACAGAGGAAAAAACTTTTTCTAACTTTTAGAAAACTTTTAGAAGTTTTAGAAAACTTTTCAGAACTTTGTAAAAAGTTTGAGAGAAGAAAAGCAAAACTTTTTGGTTAGGTGTACATACACTGAACTGTTTTGTATATTATTCTCTTATGAAAAGTACACAATGACAAAGTGGTAATTAGTTACAAGTACTTATCCCACCGCTGCACAACCAATGTAAGAGGCTGGCCTGGCTTGTAGTGGGAATCACAGGTACTTACACCTTGTGCCAGGTCCAGTTATCCCTTATTAGTGTAGAAGAGGTGTTTCTAGCAGCTTAGGCTGATAGAAGGTAGTTATGGCAAAGCAGCTTAGGCTGAACTAGGAGACATGTAAAGCTCCTACTATACCACTGGTGTCATATGCACACTATCATAAGAAAACACAATACACAGAGGGGGTGATTCCGACCCTGGCGGTAAATACCGCCAGGGCCGGGGTCCGCGGGAGCACCGCCAACAGGCTGGCGGTGCTCCTCTGGGCATTCTGACCGCGGCGGTACAGCCGCGGTCAGAAACGGAAAGTCGGCGGTGTACCGCCAACTTTCCGCTGCCCAGGGGAATCCCCCATGGCGGCGCAGCTTGCTGCGCCACCATGGGGGATTCCGACCCCCTCACCGCCATCCTGTTCCTGGCGGTTCCGACCGCCAGGAACGGATGGCGGTGAGGGGTGTCGTGGGGCCCCTGGGGGCCCCTGCAGTGCCCATGCCAATGGCATGGGCACTGCAGGGGCCCCCGTAAGCGGGCCCCACTTTGAATTTCAGTGTCTGCCTAGCAGACACTGAAATTCGCCACGGGTGCTACTGCACCCGTCGCACCCTTCCCACTCCGCCGGCTCCATTCGGAGCCGGCTTCCTCGTGGGAAGGGGTTTCCCGCTGGGCTGGCGGGCGGCCTTCTGGCGGTCGCCCGCCAGCCCCGCGGGAAACACAGAATGGCCACCGCGGTCTTTTGACCGCAGTGCGGTCATTCGGCGGTTCCCGCAGAGTTACTAAAAATAAAGGTACTTTATTTTTATGACAATATGCCAAAAGTATCTCAGTGAGTACCCTCAGTATGAGGATAAGATGTATACACAAGATATATGTACACAAACCAAAATTAGGTAAGTAATAGCAAGAAAAGTAATGCAAACAGTGTAGAATTACAATAGATTGCAATAGGAGCACATAGGTATAGGGGCAACACAAACCATATACTCCAAAAGTGGAATGCGAACCACAAATGGACCCCAAACCTATGTGAGCTTGTAGAGGGTTGCTGGGACTGTAAGAAAACAGTGAGGGTTAGAAAAATAGCCCACCCCAAGACCCTGAAAGGTAGGTGTAAAGTGCACCTACTACCCCCAGAGAGCACAGAAGTCGTGATAGGGGAATTCTGCAGGAAGAACAAACACCAGCAATGCAACAACAGTGGATTTCCGGACCTGAGTAACTGTAAGACAAGGGGACCAAGTCCAATAGTCGCAACAGTGTCGAGAGTGGGCAGGAGCCCAGGAAATGCCAGCTGAGGGTGCAAGGAAGCTGCCACTGGATGGAAGAAGCTTGGAGTACTGCACGAAAGAAGAGAGCTAGGGACTTCTCCTTTGGCAGACGGATGTCCCACGTCACGATAAAGCTCGCAGATGTGTTTCCACGCAGAAAGACTGCAAACAAGCCTTGCTAGCTACAAGGGTTGCAGTAGAGGTTTTTGGGTGCTGCTGTGGCCCAGGAGGGACCAGGATGTCGCCACTTGGAGGAGGAGACAGACGGGGCGCCCAGCAACTCAAGGAGCCCTCACACAAGCAGGCAGCACCCGCAAAAGTACCTGAACGGGCAATTAGAAGCAAAGTGAACCGGAGTCCATGCGAAGTCGCAAAAGGGAGTCCCACGATGCCGGAGGACAACTTAGAAGGTTGTGCACTGCAGGAAGGAGTATCGGGGACCCAGGCTTGCATATGCCAAAAATTTTAATTGCCTTACCCCATATTGAAAACCATGCAAATTTGGATTAGCTCTAAGTTCCATTAGAAAAGGTTCCAAAGAAAGAATAAACAAAAGTGGTGACAACGGGCATCCCTGACGGACTCCTCTATAAAGTGAAACTGAAGGAGAAATGAGACCATTTAGAAAAATGGCTTCTTTAGGAGAAGAATATAATAATGATGTTACGTTGATGAATTTAGATCTAAACCTTAACCAGGAAAGAGTGGAGAAAATACAAAGCCAATTAACACGATCAAAAGCTTTTTCAGCATCTAGATCAATTACTGAGAGAAGATCTTTATAAGTAACAGATTACTTAAAAATTGAAAATATAGGCCCTCATTACGACCTTGGCGGCCGGCTTTGGACCGTCGGGCGGCCGCCAATGCAGCTGCACCCCCGCCGCGGCCATTTGGAGATCCCCACTGGGCCGGCGGGCGGAAACCTAGTTTCCACCCGCCGGCCCAGCGGGGATCTTGGCCGCAACACAGGAGCTGGCTCCAAATGAAGCCGGCGGTGTTGCGGCTGTGCGACGGGTGCAGTTGCACCCGTCGTGCTTTTCACTATCTGCATAGCAGACAGTGAAAAGCTGCACGGGGCACTGTCAGGGGGCCCCAGGACTCCCCGTACTGCCAGCCTTTTCCTGGCGGTTCAAACCACCAGCAAACCAAGCACCGCTGGCCTGGCGGATTAAAACCACCAGGGGCCTTTGTGGCGGGAAACCGCCGGCCCTGGCGGTGCGACCGCGGCGGAAGTAATGCCATGGGAGGCACCGCCAGCCTGTTGGCGGTGCTTCCGTCACAACAGCCCTGGCAGTCTTTGACCACCAGGGTTGTAATGACCCCCATAATCTTGTATTATCTGATAATATACAACCTTTAATAATTTCAGATTGTTTCTTACCAATTAACCTGAGAAGAAGAGGTTCCGAACGAAGTGCCAACATTCAAGCAAAGATTTTATAATCCAAATCAATGAGGGAAATTGATTTATAATTTTATACAACTTTGGATCGTTGTTATCTTTTGGTATAAGGCAAATTAAAGCATCTTGAAAAGAACCTCCAGTCAAATTAGATGTGATGAAATATGATAAAAGTTGGTATAATTTTGCAATTAATATTTCAGAGAAATGCAAATAAAATTCTATAGTGAAACCATCCGGCTCTGGAGCTTTACCTTTCTTGATAAGATTCAATGCATTGAGAATATCTTTAATGGAAATGTCTTTATCAAGAGTAGAGAATTCAGAGTTTGGAAGTGAAGGCTGCTTAATAGATGACAAATAATAAAGAATATGATCCTGCGAAGAGTGTGATTCCGGAGTATATAATTGAGAAAACAAATAAACACATTCATTAAAATGTCATCATTTTTATGCAAAAGAGAATTAGTGGTATTAAAATAGTTTCTATCTTTGACCTATCCTTTTTAATTTTAAGATAGTTTGCCAAATTTTTTCCTGACTTATTTTGTAGCACTGGATTGAAAAAGATAAGGATCAGCAATATCCGTTGAATTAATATTAAAAGTAAATTTAGCTTGAAGTAACTCATTAAGACAAATTGTAGATTTGGAAGAGCAGTATATATTTTCTAATTGTTTAATGTGATTCATGGATTGAAGCAATATTTTATTTTAGTAGTAATTTTCTTTTTATTGGCAACACAGGAAATAATAACGTCCCTAGATGCTGCCTTAAATGCATCCCAAATTGTCTGAACAGATAACTGAGGAATGTCATTATCTAAGAAAACTGTTTTACAAATTTGTCAAAGAGTTGGGAAAAATTAGTATCGAAGAGTAAAGAGTTATTAAATCTCCATCTTGTTTGGCTATGTTGTATGAGATCTAAATCTATACAAATGGGAACGGGATCTGAAATGAATATAGAACCAATTTCTGAACCTAAAACATGTTGTACAAGATGTTGTGAGACAAATAAATTGTCTATCCTTGATTGAGAAGAATGAGCAGGAGAGAAAAAGGTATGTTCTTGTAAAGTGGGATTACATAATCTCCAAACATCCGTTAATGCTCTTTGTTTAATTGTAGAGGTAAACTGCCAAAAAAATAGTGGATGGTATAAACTTGGATTTAGAATTACAATCAACAAAGTGATCCAAATACATATTACAATCCCTTCCAAAAATTAAATATTCATCAGAAAGATTCATTAACTTTGCTAAAATGTAATTCCAAAAGGATTTATCTGGTTGAGTGGGTGCATAAATATTAAATATAGTTAAAGGTATTTTGTTAATAGATAGCGAGACAATGACCCATATGCTCTAAGTTTCAGATTCTTGACATGACAAATAACAGAAATATTTAAAGCTTTATGACATAGTATAATTGATTCATGCACCACCTCGAAACAGTCAAGAAAGCCAGCAGGATGAGGCGATACAAGGTTGCTAGTAGTCGTCTTGCTACTTTGTTGCAGTTTTGCAGGTGTCCTGAGCAGTCAGCGGTTGATCCTTTGGTAGAAGGTGAAGAGGGAGATGCAGAGGAACTCTGGTGAGCTCTTGCATTCGTTATCTAAAGAATTCCCCAAATCAGAGACCCTAAATAGCCAGAAAAGGAGGTTTGGCTACCAACAAAGGAGGATTGGCTACCAAGGCAGGTAAGAGCCTATCAGAAGGAGTCTCTGATGACACCTGCTGGCACTGGCCACTCAGAGCAGTCCAGTGTGCCCCCAGCACCTCTAAATCCAAGATGGCAGAGGTCTGGGACACACTGGAGGAGCTCTGCGCACCTCCCCTGGGAGATGCAGGTCAGGGGAGTGGTCACTCCCCTTTCCTTTGTTCAGTTTTGTGCCAGAGCAGGGCTGGGGGATCCCTGAACCGGTGTAGACTGGCTTATGCAGAAATGGGCACCATCTGTGCCCATCAAAGCATTTCCAGAGGCTGGTGGAGGCTACTGCTCCCCAGCCTTCACACCTATTTCCAAAGGGGGAGGGTGTAACACCCTCTCACAGAGGAAATCCTTTGTTCTGCCTTCCTGGGCCAGGGCTGCCTGGACCCCAGGAGGGCAGAAACCTGTCTGAGGGGTTGGCAGCAGCAGCAGCTGCAGTGGAGACCCCGGAAAGGCAGTTTGGCAGTACCCGGGTACTGTGCTAGAGACGCGGGGGATCATGGAACTGTCCCCCCAATGCCAGAATGGCATTGGGGTGACAATTCCATGATCTTAGACATGTTACATGGCCATGTTCGGAGTTACCATTGTGACGCTATACATAGGTAGTGACCTATGTATAGTGCATGCGTGTAATGGTGTCCCCGCACTCACAAAGTCCGGGGAATTTGCCCTGAATGATGTTGGGGCACCTTGGCTAGTGCCAGGGTGCCCACACACTAAGTAACTTTGCACCCAACCTTCACCAGGTGAAGGTTAGACATATAGGTGACTTATAAGTTACTTAAGTGCTGTGGTAAATGGCTGTGAAATAACGTGGACGTTATTTCACTCAGGCCGCACTGGCAGGCCTGTGTAAGAATTGTCAGATCTCCCTATGGGTGGCAAAAGAAATGCTGCCGCCCATAGGGATCTCCTGGAACCCCAATACCCTGGGTACCTCAGTACCATATACTAGGGAATTATATGGGTGTACCAGTATGCCAATGTGAATTGGTGAATTTAGTCACTAGCCTGTTAGTGACAAATTTGGAAAGCAGAGAGAGAGCATAACCACTGAGGTTCTGGTTAGCAGAGCCTCAGTGAGACAGTTAGGCATCACACATGGAACACATACAGGGCACATACTTATGAGCACTGGGGCCCTGCCTGGCAGGGTTCCAGTGACACATAGACTAAAACAACATATATACAGTGAAATATGGGGGTAACATGCCAGGCAAGATGGTACTTTCCTACATAACCCCCCCCCCCCCCCAAACGAAGGACAATAAGACTAGCCATGACCTGATGAGTCTTCATTGTCTAAGTGGAAATATCTGGAGAGTCCATCTGCATTGGAGTGGGTACTTCCAGGTCTATGTTCCACTGTATAGTCCATTCCCTGTAGAGATATGGACCACCTCAACAAGTTAGGGTTTTCACCTTTCATTTGTTTTAGCCAAAGTAGAGGTTTGTGGTCTGTCTGAACAATAAAGTGAGTGCCTCCCTCTCAATGGCAGACCAACGCTTTTCTCTAGGGGTCAACCTTCTGCTGATAAAAGCAACTGGTTGATCCTGGCCCTCAGAATTCAGTTGTGATAAGACTGCCCCTACCCCTACCCCTACCCCTAATTCAGATGCATCAGTTTGAACAATGAATTTCTTGGAGTAACATGGGCTTTTTAGGACAGGTGCAGAGCACATGGCCTGTTTGAGCTCCTAAAAAGCTTTCTGACAGCTAGCTGTCCATAATACCTTTTTAGGCATCTTTTTCCTTCTGAGATCATTAAGAGGGGCTGCTATGGAGCCATAGTTTTTAATGAATCTCCTGTAATACCCAGTGAGGCCTAAGAAGGCTCTCACCTGGGTCTGTGTTGTAGGGGGAACCCAATCCATGATTGTTTGGGTTTTCCCCTGAAGTGGTGCAATCTGTTCTCCACCTACCAGGTGTCCCAGATAAACCACCTTTCCCTGCCCTATCTGGCACTTTGAGGCCTTGATAGTGAGGCCTGCCTTTTGCAGGGCCTCCAAAACTTTCCAAAGGTGGACCAGGTGCTCATCCCAGGTGGAGTTAAAGACAGCTATATCATCTAGATATGCTGCACTAAATGCCTCCAACCCTTGCAGGACTGTGTTCACCAACCTCTGAAAAGTGGCAGGTGCATTTTTCAAACCAAAGGGCATCACTGTAAGTAGGTAGTGCCCTCCTATAGTTGAAAATGCAGTTTTAGGTTTAGCATCCTCAGCCAATTTGATCTGCCAATACCCTGCAGTCAAATCAAAGGTGCTTAGATACTTGGCAGATGCCAGTGTATCAATGAGCTCATCTGCCCTGGGTATAGGGTGAGCATCAGTTTTTGTTACCTGATTGAGACCTCTGTAGTCTACACAAAACCTCATCTCCCTTTTCCCATCTTTTGAGTGAGGTTTTGGTACAAGCACCACAGGACTCCCCATGGGCTTTCAGAAGGTTCAACCACTCTTAGATCAAGCATTTTCTGCACCTCTTATTTTATGCAGTCCCTGACATGGTCAGGCTGCCTATAGATTTTATTCTTGACAGGCAAGCTGTCTCCAGTATCAATTCAGGAAGTTGTTCATGGCACAATTGAAAAGAGGTCAGAAAACTGTCCAAGGAGATTTATGCAGTTGTCTTTCTGTTCTGCAGTAAGACAGTCTGCCAAAACTACTCCTTCCACTAAAGCATCAGATTCAGTGGTGGAAAAGAGATCCGGGAGAGGGTCACTCTCTTCTTCCTGTCCCTTATCTGTTGCCATGAGCAGGGTGAGATCAGCCCTGTCATAGTAGGGTTTTAGGCGGTTGACATGAATCACCCTAAGGGGACTCCTGGCAGTGCCCAGGTCTACCAAATAGGTAACCTCATCCTTTTTCTCAACAATTAGATGGGGTCCACTCCATTTGTCACGGAGTGCTCTTGGGGCCACAGGCTCCAATACCCACACCTTCTGTCCTGGTTGGTACTGGATCAGAACAGCCTTCTGGGCATGCCATTGCTTCTGGAGCTACTGGCTGGCCTGAAGGTTTTTACTGGCCTTTTTCATGTACTCGGCCATTCTGGATCTTAGGCCAAGTACTTAGTCCACTATGTCCTGTTTGGGAGCTTTTAAAGGTTGTTCCCAACCCTCCTTCACAAGTGTTAGTGGTCTTCTTACAGGATGTCCAAAGAGGAGTTCAAAGGAGCTGAAGCCCACTCCTTTCTGGGGTACCTCCCTGTAAGCAAAAAGGAGGCAAGGTAACAGGACATCCCATCTCCTCCTGAGTTTTTCAGGGAGTCCCATTATCATACCTTTGAGAGTTTTATTAAACCTCTCTAACAGTCCATTAGTCTGTGGATGATAAGGAGTGGTGAATTTGTATGTTACACCACATTCCTTCCACATTGCTTTCAAGTATGCAGACATGAAGTTGCTACCCCTGTCTGATACAACCTCTTTAGGGAAACCCACCCTGGAAAAGATCCCAGGAGGGCCTTTGCCACTGCAGAAGCTGTAGTGGTCCTTAGAGGAATTGGTTCAGGATATCTTGTGGCATGGTCCATAACCACCAAGATAAATCTATTGCCTGAAGCAGTAGGAGGGTCAAGGGGGCCAACTATGTCAACCCCTACCCTTTCAAAGGGAACCCACAGGTAGTGGGATAAGGGGAGCCTCTGGGGTGCCACCAGTCTTGCCACTGGCTTGGCAGGTCACACAAGACTTGCAAAAATCTTTAGTGTCCTCTGACATCCTAGGCCAGTGAAACAGGGGGACAAGCCTTTCCCATGTTTTGATCTGTCCCAAATGCCCAGCCAAATGAATATCACGTGCAAGAGTTAGGAGGAACTCTCTGTACTGCAGGGGAATGACCAATCTCCTGGCTGCTCCAGGTTTTGGGTACCTTGCCTCGGTGTACAAAAGGTTGTCCTGCCAGTAAACTCTACGTGAGTCACTGACATCCCCATTTCACTGTTTGACAGCTTGCTGTCTGAGACCCTCTAATGTGGGACAGGTTTGCTGTGCTACACTCAGCTCTTCCCTGGCAGTCCCCCCTCCACCCAAAAGCTCAGCAGTGTCTGCTGCCAGCTCATCTGGTGAAGGTTCTGCACAGGGAGGAAATTCTTCTTCCTCAGAAGGAGAATCATCTGAAGAGGGAGAGATAGTGGGTAGGGATTTACCCTTGCTACCCCTAGCTTTAGGGAGCACTTGGTCCATTGTTCCAGGATCCAAGTTACCCCATCCTTTTTGCTTTTTGGCCTGAGCCCTTGTCAAAGCAAAAATATGACCAGGAATGCCCAGCATTGCTGCATGAGCCTCCAACTCCACTTCTGCCCAATCTGATGTCTCTAAATCGTTCCCTAGTAGACAGTCTACAGGTAAATCTGAGGCAACCACAACTTTCTTTGGACCAGTAAACCCCCCCCCCCACCCCAGTTGAGATTCACAACAGCCATGGGGTGGCTAAGAGTGTTGTTATGAGCGTCTGTCACTTGGTACTGCTGACCAAGTAGGTGTTGTTCAGGGTGGACCAGTTTCTTTATCACCATGGTAACACTGGCACCTGTGTCCCTGTAGGCCTGAACCTCAACACCATTTATTAGGGGAAGTTGCTTGGACTTATCCATATTAAGGGGACAAGCAACCAAGGTGGCCAAATCAATGGCACCTTCAGAGACTAACACAGCCTCTGTGGTCTCCCTAACAAGACCAACCCCAACTAAATTACCAATAGTGAGCCCAGCTACTCCCTTGGATTGTCTATTAGTAGGTTTGCTCCCACCACCACTGCTATTACTAGGGGCACTAGAATTTGCAGTAGGGGTTGTGGTAGTGGGAAGTTTGGTGTTTTTCTTTGGACAACTGGCATCAGTTGTCCAATGGCCTTTGACTTTACACAAATAACGCCAAGGCTTTTTAGGTTGATTATTGGAAGAGGATTTGGACCCACCACCCCCACCAGAGGATTTTTGTGGGCCTGATGAAGACTCAGGGGGTCATTACAACTTTAGCGGGCGGCTACCGCCGCCCGCCAAGCTAGAACCGCTGTGCGGCCGCCAACACGGCCGCACACCCGTGGTGCCCATTTGGAAATCCCCGCTGGGCCGGCGGGCGGAAATCAAGTTTCCGCCCACCGGCCCAGCGGGGATGTGGGCCGTAACATGGGAGCCGGCTCCAAATGGAGCCGGCGTGGTTGCGGCCGTGCGACGGGTGCAGTTGCACCCATCGGGCTTTTCACTGCAGACAGTGAGAAGACGCATGGGGCCCTGTCAGGGGGCCCCTGCACTGACCATGCCATGCCAGTGGCATGGTCAGTGCAGGGGCCCCCACGGGCTCCACGACTCCCCGTACCGCCAGCCTTTTCCTGGCAGTTCAGACCGCCAGAAAAAGGCTGGCGGTCGGGGACTCGTAATCCCCTGGGCAGCGCTGCTTGGCGGATTACAACCGCCGGGGCCATTGTGGCGGAAATCCGCCGGCCCCGGCGGTGCGACTGCGGCGCTACCGCCGCGGTCGTAATACGCCAGGAAGCACCGTCAGCCTGTTGGCGGTGCTTCTGTCGAAACAGCCCTGGCGGACTTGGACCGCCAGGGTTGTAATGAGGGCCTCATTTTTACTTTTGTCCCCACCCTTGTCAGAAGACTTACCATCCTTCTTCTTGCTATCCTTGTCACCCCCTGTATGAACTTTTCTGTTCACTCTTGTTCTGACCCATTTGTCTGCCTTCTTTCCCAATTCTTGGGGAGAGGTCAAATCTGAGTCCACTAGATATTGGTGTAACAAGTCAGACACACAGTTATTCAGAATATGCTCTCTCAGAATAAGATTATACAGGCTTTCATAGTCAGATACTCTACTGCCATGTAACCACCCCTCCAAGGCCTTCACTGAACAGTCTACAAAGTCTGTCCAGTCTTTTGAGGACTCTTTTCTGGTGTCTCTCAACGTAATCCTGTATTGTTCAGTGGTTAAGCCAAATTTATCCAAGAGTGCATCCTTCAAAACTGCAAAATTGTTAGCATCACTTTCTCTAACAGTAAGGAGCCTATCCCTACCCTTTCCAGTGAAAGATAGCCACAATATAGCAGCCCACTGTCTTTGAGGGACCCCCTGTACCATACAGGCCCTCTCAAGTGCAACAAACCACTTGTTGATGTTATCCCCCTCCTTGTAAGGGGGGACTATCTTGTGTAGATTCCTAGAATCATGCTCTCTAACAGGATTACTATCAGTAATACTGCTGCTGCCACCATGGGGTCCAAACCACAATCTCTGTCTCTCCTTCTCCAGGTCTAGGGATTCCCTATCTGAGGCCAGCTGTCGCTGTTTAAGCTTCAGTCTGGTCTCTTCAACCTTCAACTTTTTGAGTTCCCTTTCTAACATGTTATCCTCAGGGTGGGTGGGCTGGGAATGCTTGGACACAGAAGATAAATTGGAAACAACTGAGGGGATCTGTCCCTAACTGGCTCCCCCTGCCGCTGCAGCTCCTACAGCTCCTTCAGCCCAGGTTCCTGAGACCGCCCAGCTACCTCGCAGTAAGTACCCCCCACCTCCCAGCCCCTCGCACTGCCCCGCGCTACTCACCCTCTCTCCTGCTTCTTTTCTTCTTCTCTGTTCTTCCTCTGCGCTCTCCTCCTGTAGTCTTCTTCTGTACTCTTCTTTCCCTCCTGCTCCCCGTCTTCTCTCTTCATCTGTCTGCTTCTCTCCCTCTCCTCTGCACCGCGACCCGCGTGTGCCTCCTCTTGTCTGTCCCTCTTCTTGGCTCCTTCCTCTGCTGCTCGCCGCCCCTCTTCTTCTTCACCTTCATCTGTATTCCTCTGTCTTCTGCGCTCCTCTTCTTCACCTTCATCTGTATTCTTCTGTCTTCTGCGCTCCTCTTCTTCACCTTCATCTGTATTCTTCTGTCTTCTGCGCTCCTCTTCTTCACCTTCATCTGTACTTTTCTGTCCTCGGCGCTCCTCTTCTTCTGTAGCTTCTTCTGTGGCCTTCTGTCCTCTGTGTATTCGGCTCTTCTGACTTCTGTTCTTCTTCTGTGGTCTTCTGTCTTCTGTCTTCTGTTCTTCTGTCTTCTGTTCCTCCTGTTCTCTTCTTTCCCTCCTGCTCCCCGCTCCTCTTCCTCTGTTAGCTCTGTTTCTCAACAGAGCTAACTGCTACCTACTCCCTGGTTCTTCCCGCTCCTGACTCGTCTCTCCCCCTCTCTATCACCCCTATCTACCCCCATCTCTATCTACCTATCTCTCTATCTCTCTCTCTGTCTCCCTCACTCACCACCTCCTCCTATGTACCTATCTCTCTATCTTTCCCCCCCACTCGCCACCCCCTCGTTTACCACCCCTATCTTCCTATCTTTTCACTCTACCTCTCACTCTCACCCGCCTCTCCAACCCCCCCCTCCCCTATCTTCCCAACCTTACTCCTATCTCTCTCCCTAAACTCCTAAACTTCCTAAAACTCACCCCCCACCACCCTTAACCCTCCCTCCCCCAGCTCTTGTCCCCTCTACCTGTCCCCCCTCCCTCCGCTTTCCCGCTGCCACCTCCTGCACGCCCCCGCCCCCCAGCTCCCATTCGCCCCCAGCTGACTCCTCCCCCCCTCCTCCCTCTTATGGCGGCCGCTGCGCGACAGTGGTAGCGACCCTTGACCCAAGGGTAGGTCGCTCCTCCTGCCGCTGCAGCTCCTCCAGCTCCTCCAGCCCAGGTTCCTGAGACCACCCAGCTACCTCGCAGTAAGTACCCCCCCACCTCCCAGCCCCTTGCCCTGCCCCGCGCTACTCACCCTCTCTCCTGCTTCTTTTCTTCTTCTCTGTTCTTCCTCTGCGCTCTCCTTCTGTAGTCTTCTTCTGTAGTCTTCTTTCCCACCTGCTCCCCGTCTTCTCTCTTCATCTGTGTGCTTCTCTCCCTCTCCTCTGCACCGCGACCCACGTGTGCCTCCTCTTCTCTGTCCCTCTTCTTGGCTCCTTCCTCTGCTGCTCGCCGCCCCTCTTCTTCTTCACCTTCATCTGTATTCCTCTGTCTTCTGCGCTCCTCTTCTTCACCTTCATCTGTATTCTTCTGTCTTCTGCGCTCCTCTTCTTCACCTTCATCTGTATTCTTCTGTCTTCTGCGCTCCTCTTCTTCACCTTCATCTGTACTTTTCTGTCCTCGGCGCTCCTCTCCTTCTGTAGCTTCTTCTGTGGTCTTCTGTCTTCTGTTATTCGGCTCTTATGACTTCTGTTCTTCTTCTGTGGTCTTCTGTCTTCTGTCTTCTGTTCTTCTGTCTTCTGTTCCTCCTGTTCTCTTCTTTCCCTCCTGCTCCCTGCTCCTCTTCCTCTGTTAGCTTTGTTTCTCAACAGAGCTAACTGCTACCTACTCCCTGGTTCTTCCCGTTCCTGACTCGTCTCTCCCCCTCTCTATCACCCCTATCTACCCCCATCTCTATCTACCTATCTCTCTATCTCTCTCTCTGTCTACCTCACTCACTACCTTCTCCTATCTACCTATCTCTCTATCTTCCCCCCCACTCGCCACCCCCTCTGTTACCACCCCTATCTTCCTATCCTTTCACTCTACCTCTCACCCTGACCCACCTCAACAACCCCCCTCCCCTATCTTCCCAACCTTACTCCTATCTCTCTCCCTAAACTCCTAAACTTCCTAAAACTCACCCCCCACCACCCCTATCCACCCCTCCCCCAGCACTTCACCCCTCTACCTGTCCCCCCTCCCTCTGCTTTCCCGCCGCCACCTCCTGCACACCCCCGCCCCCCAGCTCCCATTCGCCCCCAGCTGACCCCTCCCCCCCCTCCTCCCTCTTATGGCGGCCGCTGCGCGACCGTGCCTCTGGCGCGCCGGAGACGCGCCAGAGGCAAGCCCGCCTGCGCCCGTCCGCTCCTGGCCCGCGCCCAGCGCCACGACCCCTGGTCCTCAGCACTCCCAAACCCCTCTGCTCCGCTACGACCCCACCACCCTCCACGCCCTCAACCCAGGACGCTCCAACACCTTCTTCCAAGCTAACCCAAAACGTACCCATGGACCTTTCGCCTGCCACTCCTGCAAACGAATCTTCCACCACGCAACTACCATGACCACCAGCCCACGCGCCATCAACCACCTCAAATGCATCCTGGTCAACGCTCGTTCCGTCCTCAAGCACGCCGTTGAACTCTGGGACCTCCTGGACTCCACAGCACCGGACGTCGCCTTCATCACGGAGACCTGGATGAATGCCTCTTCGGCCCAGACATCGCCATAGCCATCCCCGAAGGCTACAAGATTTCCAGGAAAGACCGCACCAACCAAGTAGGAAGAGGAATCGCCATTCTCTTCAAACACTCCATCAGCGTCACCACCTCCACCGAAGACACCCCCCTCGCCGCAGAACACCTGCATTTCCAGATTCGCACCGACCCCAGGACCACCCTCAGGGGATCCCTCATCTACCGTCCCCCCGGACCGCACGCCCCCTTCAGCGACTCCATCACCGACTTCGTTTCCTCGCATGCCCTCGCCTCGCCGGACTATATCCTCCTAGGCGACCTCAACTTCCATCTGGAACACAACAACGACCCCAACACCACCGCCCTGCTCGACAACCTCGCCAACCTCGGTCTCAAGCAACTGGTGAACACCCCCACCCACATCTCCGGACACACGCTTGACCCCATCTTCTCCGCCAGCAAACACGTCTCCTTCAGCCACGCCTCCGCTCTACACTGGACCGACCACAGCTGTGTCCACTTCACATTCCGACGCGAGACCTGCCACCTCCTCACTCAACCCATCCCTCGTCGACAGTGGAACAAAATCCCAGAAGAACAGCTCTTCTCCGCGCTCACCGTCAACCAACCTACCCTCACCACCGACGACCCCAACGACGCAGCCCTCAGCCTCACGAACTGGATCACCAACTGCGCAGACAACCTTGCTCCCCTCAGACGCACGCATCGACAGGCCAACACCAAAAAACCGCTCTGGTTCTCTGACACCCTTAAGGAATCGAAGAAAACCTTTTGCGCCCTCGAGAAAGCCTGGCGCAAGGACCACGCCGCTGACAACATGACCGCCCT
Organism: Pleurodeles waltl; assembly: GCF_031143425.1. Lineage (NCBI taxonomy): Eukaryota > Metazoa > Chordata > Amphibia > Caudata > Salamandridae > Pleurodeles > Pleurodeles waltl. The sequence continues at coordinate 865,488,253 of NC_090449.1, forward strand.
CAAGAACGCGACCCGCGAACACCACCACCGGATCCATGCAGCCAAAAGGAATTTCTTCACCGACAGACTGGACAAAAACAGCCACAACAGCAGAGAACTCTTCAGCATCGTTAAAGAGTTCTCCAACCCCAACGCCAACGCCATCACGCCCTCACAAGACCTGTGCAACTCCCTCGCCACCTTCTTCCATCGTAAGATTACTGACCTACACGACAGCTTCGGACACCAGACCCAGCCAAGCAACACCGAACCCACACCCCCTGCCATCACCCTCAAGGCCTGGACCCACATCAACACTGAAGAGACCAAAACCACCATGAACTCTATCCACTCCGGCGCCCCCTCGGACCCCTGCCCTCACTTCATCTTCAATAAAGCCGACAACATCATCGCCCCGCACCTCCAGACCATCATCAACTCCTCTTTTTCATCTGCTACCTTCCCCGAAAGCTGGAAACACGCCGAAGTCAACGCCCTACTAAAGAAACCTACGGCTGACCCAAGCGACCTGAAAAACTTCCACCGCATCTCGCTCCTCCCCTTCCCTGCCAAGGTAATAGAGAAGACCGTCAACAAACAGCTTACCAACTTCCTGGAAGACAACAACCTTCTCGACCCTTCACAATCCGGATTCCGAACCAACCACAGCACTGAAACCGCCCTCATCTCAGTCACAGACGACATCAGAACCCTGATGGACAACGGTGAAACAGTCACCCTCATCCTCCTCGACCTCTCGGCTGCCTTCGACACCGTCTGTCACCGCACCCTAATAACAGCCTCCGCTCCACCGGATCCAAGGCCAGGCCCTGGAATGGATCGCCTCCTTCCTCTCCAACCACGCTCTCAAAGAGTCTACATCCCACCTTTTCGTTCAGACCCCATCGAGATCATCTGCGGCGTCCCTCAAGGCTCCTCGTTCAGCCCGACACTCTTCAATGTCTACATGAGCCCCCTTGCCGACATCGTACGCAAGCACAACATCATCATCACCTCCTATGCCGACGACACTCAACTTTCCCTCACCAAGGACCCCGCCAGCGCTAAGACCAACCTTCAAGATGGCATGAAGGATGTCGCAGATTGGATGAGGCTCAGCCGTCTAAAACTGAACTCAGACAAAACGGAAGTCCTCATCCTCGGCAACACCCCGGCCGCATGGGACGACTCCTGGTGGCCCACGGCCCTTGGCACCGCACCGACCCCCTCAGACCACGCCCGCAAACTTGGCTTCATCTTGGACCCTCTTCTCACCATGACCAAACAAGTCAACGCTGTGTCCTCCTCCTGCCTCCTCACCCTCCACATGCTCCGCAAGATCTTCCGCTGGATCCCCACCGACACCAGAAAAACCGTGACCCACGCCCTAGTCACTAGCCGCCTGGACTACGGCAACACCCTTTATGCTGGGACCACCGCAAAACTCCAAAAACGTCTGCAACGTATTCAAAACGCCTCCGCCCGCCTCATCCTCGACGTACCCCGCAACAGCCACATCTCCGCACACCTGAGACACCTGCATTGGCTCCCAGTCAGCAAAAGGATCATCTTCCGACTTCTCACCCACGCACACAAAGCCCTCCACGACAAGGGACCTGAATACCTCAACCGACGCCTCAGCTTCTACGCCCCCACCCGTCTCCTCTGTTCCACCGGCCTCGCGCTCGCTGCCGTCCCTCGCATCCGCCGCTCCACGGCAGGTGGGAGGTCTTTCTCCTACCTGGCAGCCAAGACCTGGAACACCCTCCCCACCAGCCTCAGGACCACCCAGGACCACTCTGCATTCCGGAGACTCCTCAAGACCTGGCTCTTCGAGCAGCAGTAACCTCCTTCCCCCCAGCGCCTTGAGACCCGCACGGGTGAGTAGCGCGCTTTATAAATGTTAATGATTTGATTTGATTTGATTTGATTTAGCAACTTGGCCTCTAGGAATAAAGACTTCCCTACGGTGATGGGAACCTCCATTACTACCAACATTACTGGGTGTCTTGTTAGAGGGCAAATACTGATCAGAACCCTCCCTACCTCCCTCAAGGAGATCCCCTGTGTCAGATTGGGAACCTTCTATTAACCTCTCATTTGATGTGCCTGCTTGGGCCTCATCATTTACAATAAGCATGTTAAATAGAAATTCTTTGGTAGGGTTCTTTCCTATCACTAAACCTCTTTCTAAGCAGAGACTCCTTAGGCTCTTGTAATTCAAATTGTCATAAGTAGTATTGACCATTTTAAGAGTATAGTCTTCTACAGACATGATAGTAAACGGTTTAGAAATAGTGAGAAGGAACAGAGGAAAAAACTTTTTCTAACTTTTAGAAAACTTTTAGAAGTTTTAGAAAACTTTTCAGAACTTTGTAAAAAGTTTGAGAGAAGAAAAGCAAAACTTTTTGGTTAGGTGTACATACACTGAACTGTTTTGTATATTATTCTCTTATGAAAAGTACACAATGACAAAGTGGTAATTAGTTACAAGTACTTATCCCACCGCTGCACAACCAATGTAGGAGGCTGGCCTGGCTTGTAGTGGGTATCACAGGTACTTACACCTTGTGCCAGGTCCAGTTATCCCTTATTAGTGTAGAAGAGGTGTTTCTAGCAGCTTAGGCTGATAGAAGGTAGTTATGGCAAAGCAGCTTAGGCTGAACTAGAAGACATGTAAAGCTCCTACTATACCACTGGTGTCATATGCACAATATCATAAGAAAACACAATACACAGAGTTACTAAAAATAAAGGTACTTTATTTTTATGACAATATGCCAAAAGTATCTCAGTGAGTACCCTCAGTATGAGGATAAGATGTATACACAAGATATATGTACACAAACCAAAATTAGGTAAGTAATGCAAACAGTGTAGAATTACAATAGATTGCAATAGGAGCACATAGGTATAAGGGCAACACAAACCATATACTCCAAAAGTGGAATGTGAACCACGAATGGACCCCAAACCTATGTGAGCTTGTAGAGGGTCGCTGGGACTGTAAGAAAACAGTGAGGGTTAGAAAAATAGCCCACCCCAAGACCCTGAAAGGTAGGTGTAAAGTGCACCTACTACCCCCAGAGAGCACAGAAGTCGTGATAGGGGGATTCTGCAGGAAGAACAAACACCAGCAATGCAACAACAGTGGATTTCCGGACCTGAGTAACTGTAAGACAAGGGGACCAAGTCCAATAGTCGCAACAGTGTCGAGAGTGGGCAGGAGCCCAGGAAATGCCAGCTGAGGGTGCAAGGAAGCTGCCACTGGATGGAAGAAGCTTGGAGTTCTGCAAGAAAGAAGAGAGCTAGGGACTTCTCCTTTGGAAGACGGATGTCCCACGTCACGATAAAGCTCGCAGATGTGTTTCCACGCAGAAATACTACAAACAAGCCTTGCTAGCTGCAAGAGTTTCAGTAGAGGTTTTTGGGTGCTGCTGTGGCCCAGGAGGGACCAGGATGTTGCCACTTGGTGGAGGAGACAGAGGGGGCACCCAGCAACTCATGGAGCCCTCACACAAGCAGGCATCACCCGCAAAAGTACCTGATCGGGCAATTAGAAGCAAAGTGAACCGGAGTCCATGTGAAGTCGCAAAAGGGAGTCCCACGATGCCGGAGGATAACTCAGAAGGTTGTGCACTGCAGGATAGAGTGTTGGGGACCCAGGCTTGGCTGTGCACAAAGGAAATCCTGGAAGAGTGCACAGGAGCCGGAGCAGCTGCAAATCACGCGGTACCCAGGAATGCAGTCTAGCGTGGGGAGGCAAGGTCTTAGCTCCACCAAACTTGGACTGAAGAGTCACTGGACTGTAGGAGTCACTTGGACAGAGTTGCTGAGTTCCAGGGACCACGCTCGTCAGGCTGAGAGGGGACCCAGAGGACCAGTGATGCAGTCTTTTGCTGCCTGCGTTAGCAGGGGGAAGATTCCGTCGACTCACGGGAGATTTCTTTAGAACTCCTGGTGCAGGGAGGAGGTAGGCTATCCCAGAGCATGCACCACCTGGAAACAGTCGAGAAAACCGGCAGGATGAGGCGATACAAGGTTGCTAGTAGTCATCTTGCTACTTTGTTGCGGTTTTGCAGGTGTCCTGAGCAGTCAGCGAGTGATCCTTTGGTAGAAGGTGAAGAGAGAGATGCAGAGGAACTCTGGTGAGCTCTTGCATTCGTTATCTAAAGAATTCCCCAAAGCAGAGGCCCTAAATAGCCAGAAAAGAAGGTTTGGCTACCAACAAAGGAGGATTGGCTACCAAGACAGGTAAGAGCCTATCAGAAGGAGTCTCTGATGTCACCTGCTGGCACTGGCCACTCAGAGCAGCCCAGTGTGCCCCCAGCACCTCTAAATCCAAGATGGCAGAGGTCTGGGACACACTGGAGGAGCTCTGCGCACCTCCCCTGGGAGGTGCAGGTCAGGGGAGTGGTCACTCCCCTTTCCTTTGTCCAGTTTCGCGCCAGAGCAGGGCTGGGGGATCCCTGAATCGGTGTAGACTGGCTTATGCAGAAATGGCCACCATCTGTGCCCATCAAAGCATTTCCAGAGGCTGGTGGAGGCTACTCCTCCCCAGCCTTCACACCTATTTCCAAAGGGAGAGGGTGTAACACCCTCTCTCAGAGGAAATCCTTTGTTCTGCCTTCCTGGGCCAGGGCTGCCTGGACCCCAGGAGGGCAGAAACCTGTCTGAGGGGTTGGCAGCAGCAGCAGCTGCAGTGGAGACCCTGGAAAGGCAGTTTGGCAGTACCCGGGTACTGTGCTAGAGACCCGGGGGATCATGGAACTGTCCCCCCAATGCCAGAATGCCATTGGGGTGACAATTCCATGACCTTAGACATGTTACATGGCCATGTTCGGAATTACCATTGTGACGCTATACATAGGTAGTGACCTATGTATAGTGCATGCGTGTAATGGTGTCCCCGCACTCACAAAGTCCGGGGAATTTGCCCTGAATGATGTTGGGGCACCTTGGCTAGTGCCAGGGTGCCCACACACTAAGTAACTTTGCACCCAACCTTCACCAGGTGAAGGTTAGACATATAGGTGACTTATAAGTTACTTAAGTGCAGTGGTAAATGGCTGTGAAATAACGTGGACGTTATTTCACTCAGGCCGCACTGGCAGGCCTGTGTAAGAATTGTCAGATCTCCCTATGGGTGGCAAAAGAAATGCTGCCGCCCATAGGGATCTCCTGGAACCCCAATACCCTGGGTATCTCAGTACCACATACTAGGGAATTATTTGGGTGTACCAGTATGCCAATGGGAATTGGTGAATTTAGTCACTAGCCTGTTAGTGACAACTTTGGAAAGCAGAGAGAGAGCATAACCACTGAGGTTCTGGTTAGCAGAGCCTCAGTGAGACAGTTAGTCATCACACAGGGAACACATACAGGGCACATACTTATGAGCACTGGGGCCCTGCATGGCAGGGTTCCAGTGACACATAGACTAAAACAACATATATACAGTGAAATATGGGGGTAACATGCCAGGCAAGATGGTACTTTCCTACATACCCCCCCCAAAAAAAAGGACAATAAGACTAGCCATGACCTGATGAGTCTTCATTGTCTCAGTGGAAATATCTGGAGAGTCCATCTGCATTGGAGTGGGTACTCCCAGGTCTATGTTCCACTGTATAGTCCATTCCCTGTAGAGATATGGACCACCTCAACAGTTTAGGGTTTTCACCTTTCATTTGTTTTAGCCAAAGTAGAGGTTTGTGGTCTGTCTGAACAATAAAGTGAGTGCCAAACAGGTATGGCCTCAACTTTTTCAGTGCTCAGACCACAGCAAAGGCCTCCCTCTCAATGGCAGACCAACGCTTTTCTCTAGGGGTCAACCTTCTGCTGATAAAAGCAACTGGTTGATCCTGGCCCTCAGAATCCAGTTGTGATAAGACTTCCCCTACCCCTAATTCAGATGCATCAGTTTGAACAATGAATTTCTTGGAGTAACATGGGCTTTTTAGGACAGGTGCAGAGCACATGGCCTGTTTGAGCTCCTCAAAAGCTTTCTGAGAGCTAGCTGTCCATAATACCTTTTTAGGCATCTTTTTACTTGTGAGATCATTAAGAGGGGCTGCTATGGAGCCAAAGTTTTTAATGAATCTCCTGTAATACCCAGTGAGGCCTAAGAAGGCTCTCACCTGGGTCTGTGTTGTAGGGAGAACCCAATCCATGATTGTTTGGATTTTCCCCTAAAGTGGTGCAATCTGTTCTCCACCTACCAGGTGTCCCAGATAAACCACCTTTCCCTGCCCTATCTGGCACTTTGAGGCCTTGATAGTGAGGCCTGCCTTTTGCAGGGCCTCCAAAACTTTCCAAAGGTGGACCAGGTGCTCATCCCAGGTGGAGCTAAAGACAGGTATATCATCTAGATATGCTGCACTAAAAGCCTCCAACCCTTGCAGGACTGTGTTCACCAACCTCTGAAAAGTGACAGGTGCATTTTTCAAACCAAAGGGCATCACTGTACATTTCTAGTGCCCTCCTATAGTTGAAAATGCAGTTTTAGGTTTAGCATCCTCAGCCAATTTGATCTGCCAATACCCTGCAGTCAAATCAAAGGTGCTTAGATACTTGGCAGATGCCAGTGTATCAATGAGCTAATCTGCCCTGGGTATAGGGTGAGCATTAGTTTTTGTTACCTGATTGAGACCTCTGTAGTCTACACAAAACCTCATCTCCCTTTTCCCATCTTTTGAGTGAGGCTTTGGTACAAGCACCACAGGACTCGCCCATGGGCTTTCAGAAGGTTCAACCACTCCTAGATCAAGCATTTTCTGCACCTCTTATTTTATGCAGTCCCTGACATGGTCAGGCTGCCTATAGATTTTACTCTTGACAGGCAAGCTGTCTCCAGTATCAATTGTATGTTCACACCAGGAAGTTGTTCCTGGCACAATTGAAAAGAGGTCAGAAAACTGTCCAAGGAGATTTATGCAGTTGTCTTTCTGTTCTGCAGTAAGACAGTCTGCCAAAACTACTCCTTCCACTAAAGCATCAGATTAAGTGGTGGAAAAGAGATCCGGGAGAGGGTCACTCCCTTCTTCCTGTCCCTCATCTATTGCCATGAGCAGGGTGAGATCAGCCCTGTCATAGTAGGGTTTTAGGCGGTTGACATGAATCACCATAAGGGGACTCCTGGCAGTGCCCAGGTCTACCAGATAGGTAACCTCATCCTTTTTCTCAACAACTAGATGGGGTCCACTCAATTTGTCCCGGAGTGCTCTTGGGGCCACAGGCTCCAATACCCACACCTTCTGTCCTGGTTGGCACTGGATCAGAACAGCCTTCTGGTCATGCCATTGCTTCTGGAGCTACTGGCTGGCCTGAAGGTTTTTACTGGCCTTTTTCATGTACTCGGCCATTCTGGATCTTAGGCCAAGTACATAGTCCACTATGTCCTGTTTGGGAGCTTTTAAAGGTTGTTCCCAACCCTCCTTCACAAGTGTTAGTGGACCTCTTACAGGGTGTCCAAAGAGGAGTTCAAAGGGGCTGAAGCCCACTCCTTTCTGGGGTACCTCCCTGTAAGCAAAAAGGAGGCAAGGTAACAGGACATCCCATCTCCTCCTGAGTTTTTCAGGGAGTCCCATTATCATACCTTTGAGAGTTTTATTAAACCTCTCTAACAGTCCATTAGTCTGTGGATGATAAGGAGTGGTGAATTTGTATGTTACACCACATTCCTTCCACATTGCTTTCAAATATGCAGATATGAAGTTGCTACCCCTGTCTGATACAACCTCTTTAGGGAAACCCACCCTGGAAAAGATTCCCAGGAGGGCCTTTGCCACTGCAGGAGCTGTAGTGGTCCTTAGAGGAATTGCTTCAGGATATCTTGTGGCATGGTCCACAACCACCAAGATAAACCTATTGCCTGAAGCAGTAGGAGGGTCAAGGGGGCCAACTATGTCAACCCCTACCCTTTCAAAGGGAACCCACAGGTAGTGGGATAAGGGGAGCCTTTGGGGTGCCACCAGTCTTGCCACTGGCTTGGCAGGTCACACAAGACTTGCAAAAATCTTTAGTGTCCTCTGACATCCTAGGCCAGTGAAACAGGGGGACAAGCCTTTCCCATGTTTTGATCTGTCCCAAATGCCCAGCCAAATGAATGTCATGTGCAAGAGTTAGGAGGAACTATCTGTACTGCAGGGGAATGACCAATCTCCTGGCTGCTCCAGGTTTTGGGTCCCTTGCCACGGTGTACAAAAGGTTGTCCTGCCAGTAAACTCTACGTGAGTCACTGACATCCCCATTTTGCTGTTTGACAGCTTGCTGTCTGAGACCCTCTAATGTGGGACAGGTTTGCTGTGCTACACTCAGCTCTTCCCTGGCAGTCCCCCCTCCACCCAAAAGCTCAGCAGTGTCTGCTGTCAGCTCATCTGGTGAAGGTTCTGCACAGGGAGGAAATTCTTCTTTCTCAGAAGGAGAATCATCTGTAGAGGGAGGGATAGTGGGTAGGGATTTACCCTTGCTACCCCTAGTTTTAGGTAGCACTTGGTCCATTGTTCCAGGATCCAAGTTACCCTGTCCTTTTTGCTTTTTGGCCTGAGCCCTTGTCAAAGCAAAAATATGCCCAGGAATGCCCAGCATTGCTGCGTGAGCCTCCAACTCCACTTCTGCCCAATCTGATGTCTCTAAATCGTTCCCTAGTAGACAGTCTACAGGTAAATCTGAGGCAACCACAACTTTTTTTGAACCAGTAGCCTCCCCCCCCCCCCCAGTTGAGTTTCACAACAGCCATGGGGTAGCTAAGAGTGTTGTTATGAGTGTCTGTCACTTGGTACTGCTGACCAAGTAGGTGTTGTTCAGAGTGGACCAGTTTCTCTATCACCATGGTAACACTGGCAACTGTGTCCCTGTAGGCCTGAACCTCAACACCATTTATTAGGGGAAGTTGCTTGTACTTATCCATATTAAGGGGACAAGCAACCAAGGTGGCCAAATCAATGGCACCTTCAGAGACTAACACAGCCTCTGTGGTCTCCCTAACAAGACCAACCCCAACTAAATAACCAATAGTGAGCCCAGCTACTCCCTTGGATTGTCTATTAGTAGGTTTGCTCCCACCACCACTGCTATTACTAGGGGCACTAGAATTTGCAGTAGGGGTTGTGGTAGTGGGAGGTTTGGTGTTTTTCTATGGACAACTGGCATCAGTTGTCCAATGGCCTTTGACTTTACACAACTAACACCAAGGCTTTTTAGGTTTATTATTGGAAGAGGATTTGGACCCACCACCCCCACCAGAGGATTTTTGTGGGCCTGATGAAGACTCATTTTTACTTTTGTCCCCACCCTTGTCAGAAGACTTACCATCCTTCTTCTTGCCATCCTTGTCACCCCCTGTATGAACTTTTCTGTTCACTCTTGTTCTGACCCATTTGTCTGCCTTCTTTCCCAATTCTTGGGGAGAGATCAGATCTGAGTCCACTAGATATTGGTGTAACAAGTCAGACACACAGTTATTCAGAATATGCTCTCTCAGAATAAGATTATACAGGCTTTCATAGTCAGATACTCTACTGCCATGTAACCACCCCTCCAAGGCCTTCACTGAACAGTCTACAAAGTCTGTCCAGTCTTGTGAGGACTCTTTTCTGGTGTCTCTGAACTTAATCCTGTATTGTTCAGTGGTTAAGCCAAATCCATCCAAGAGTGCACCCTTCAAAACGGAAAAATTGTTAGCATCACTTTCTCTAACAGTAAGGAGCCTATCCCTACCCTTTCCAGTGAAAGATAGCCACAATATAGCAGCCCACTGCCTTTGAGGGACCCCCTGTACCATACAGGCCCTCTCAAGTGCAGCAAACCACTTGTTGATGTCACCCCCCTCCTTGTAAGGGGGACTATCTTGTGCAGATTCCTGGAATCATGCTCTCTAACAGGATTACTATCAGGAATACTGCTGCTGCCACCATGGGGTCCAAACCCCAATCTCTGTCTCTCCTTCTCCAGGTCTAGAGATTCCATATCTAAGGCCAGCTGTTGCTGTTTAAGCTTCAGTCTGGTCTCTTCAACCCTCAACTTTTTGAGTTCCCTTTCTAACATGTTATCCTCAGGGTGGGTGGGCTGGGAATGCTTGGACACAGAAGATAAATTGGAAACAACAGAGGGGGATCTGTCCCTAACTGACTGAACCCTAGCAACTTGGCTTCTAGGAATAAAGACTTCCCTACTGTGATGGGAACCTCCATTACTACCAACATTACTGGGTGTCTTGTTAGAGGGCAAATCCTGATCAGAACCCTCCCTACCTCCCTCAAGGAGATCCCCTGCGTCAGATTGGGAACCTTCTATTAACCTCTCATTTGATGTGCCTGCTTGGGACTCATCATTTACAATAAGCATGTTAAATAGAAATTCTTTGGTAGGGTTCTTTCCTATCACTAAACCTCTTTCTAAGCAGAGACTCCTTAGGCTCTTGTAATTCAAATTGTCATAAGTAGTATTGACCATTTTAAGAGTAGAGTCTTCTACAGACATGATAGTAAAAGGTTTAGAAATAGTGAGAAGGAACAGAGGAAAAAACTTTTTCTAACTTTTAGAAAACTTTTAGAAGTTTTAGAAAACTTTTCAGAACTTTGTAAAAAGTTTGAGAGAAGAAAAGCAAATTTCTTTTTTGGTTAGGTGTACATACACTGAACTGTTTTGTATATTATTCTCTTATGAAAAGTACACAATGACAAAGTGGTAAGTAGTTACAAGTACTTATCCCACCGCTGCACAACCAATTTAGGAGGCTGGCCTGGCTTGTAGTGGGTACCAGAGGTACTTACACCTTGTGCCAGGTCCAGTTATCCCTTATTAGTGTAGAAGAGGTGTTTCTAGCAGCTTAGGCTGATAGAAGGTAGCTATGGCAAAGCAGCTTAGGCTGAACTAGGAGACATGTAAAGCTCCTACTATACCACTGGTGTCATATGCACAATATCATAAGAAAACACAATACACAGAGTTACTAAAAATAAAAATACTTTATTTTTATGACAATATGCCAAAAGTATCTCAGTGAGTACCCTCAGTATGAGGATAAGATATATACCCAAGATATATGTACACAAACCAAAATTAGGTAAGTAATAGCAAGAAAAGTAATGCAAACAGTGTAGAATTACAATAGATTGCAATAGGAGCACATAGGTATAGGGGCAACACAAACCATATACTCCAAAAGTGGAATGAGAACCACGAATGGACCCCAAACCTATGTGAGCTTGTAGAGGGTCACTGGGACTGTAAGAAAACAGTGAGGGTTAGAAAAATAGCCCACCCCAAGACCCTGAAAGGTAGGTGTAAAGTGCACCTACTACCCCCAGAGAGCACAGAAGTCGTGAGAGGGGGATTCTACAGGAAAAACAAACACCAGCAATGCAACAACAGTGGATTTCCGGACCTGAGTACCTGTAAGACAAGGGGACCAAGTCCAATAGTCGCAACAGTGTCGAGAGTGGGCAGGAGCCCAGGAAATGCCAGCTGAGGGTGCAAGGAAGCTGCCACCGGATGGAAGAAGCTTGGAGTTCTGCAAGAAAGAAGAGAGCTAGTGACTTCTCCCTTGGAAGAAGGATGTCCCACAACGCGATGAAGCTTGCAGAGGTATTCCCACGCAGAAAGACCACAAGCAAGCCTTGCTAGCTGCAAGGGTTGCAGTAGAGGTTTGTGGGTGCTGCTGTGGCCCAGGAGGGACCAGGATGTTGCCACTTGGAGGAGGAGACAGAGGGGGGTGCCCAGCAACTCAGGGTGCCCTCACAGAAGCAGGCAGCGCACGCAAAAGTACCTGAGCGGGCACTTAGAAGGAAAGAGAACCAGAGTCCACGCGAAGTCACAAAAGGGAGTCCTACGACGCCGGAGGACAACTCAGAAGGTTGTGCACTGCAGGATAGAGTGTCGGGGACCCAGGCTTGGCTGTGCACGAAGGAAATCCTGGAAGAGTGCACAGGAGCCGGAGCAGCTGCAAATCACGCGGTACCCAGCAGTGCAGTCTAGCGTGGGGAGGCAAGGACTTACCTCCACCAAACTTGGACTGAAGAGTCAATGGACTGTGGGAGTCACTTGGACAGAGTTGCTGAGTTCCAGGGACCACGCTCGTCAGGCTGAGAGGGGACCCAGAGGACCAGTGATGCAGTCTTTTGGTGCCTGCGTTAGCAGGGGGAAGATTCCGTCGACCCACGGGAGATTTCTTCAGAGCTCCTGGTGCAGGGAGGAGGCAGGCTATCCCCAGAGCATGCACCACCTGGAAACAGTTGAGAAAGCCAGCATGATGAGGCGATACAAGGTTGCTAGTAGTCGTCTTGCTACTTTGTTGAGGTTTTGCAGGCGTCCTGAGCAGTCAGCGGTCGATCCTTTGGTAGAAGGTGAAGAGGGAGATGCAGAGGAACTCTGGTGAGCTCTTGTATTCGTTATCTAAAGAATTCCCCAAAGCAGAGACCCCAAATAGCCAGAAAAGGAGGTTTGGTAACCAACAAAGGAGGATTGGCTACCAAGACAGGTAGGAGCCTATCAGAAGGAGTCTCTGACGTCACCTTCTGGCACTGGCCACTCAGAGCAGTCCAGTGTGCCCCCAGCACCTCTAAATCCAAGATGGCAGAGGTCTGGGATTCACTGGAGGAGCTCTGGGCACCTCCCCTGGGAGGTGCAAGTCAGGGGAGTGGTCACTCCCCTTTCCTTTGTCCAGTTTCGCGCCAGAGCAGGGCTGGGGATCCCTGAACCGGTGTAGACTGGCTTATGCATCTGTGCCCATCAAAGCATTTCCAGAGGCTGGGGGAGGCTACTCCTCCCCAGCCTTCACACCTATTTCCAAAGGGAGAGGGTGTAACACCCTCTCTCAGAGGAAATCCTTTGTTCTGCCTTCCTGGGCCAGGGCTTACTGGACCCCAGGAGGGCAGAAACCTGTCTGAGGGGTTGGCAGCAGCAGCAGCTGCAGTGGAGACCCCGGAAAGGCAGTTTGGCAGTACCCGGGTACTGTGCTAGAGACCCAGGGGATCATGAAATTGTCCCCCCAATGCCAGAATGGCATTGGGGTGACAATTCCTTGATCTTAGACATGTTACATGGCCATGTTCGGAGTTACCATTGTGACGCTATACATAGGTAGTGACCTATGTACGCGTGTAATGGTGTCCCCACACTCACAAAGTCTGGGGCTTTGCACCCAACCTTCACCAGGTGAAGGTTAGACATATAGGTGACTTATAAGTTACTTATGTGCAGTGATAAATGGCTGTGAAATAACGTGGACGTTATTTCACTCAGGCTGCACTGGCAGGCCTGTGTAAGAATTGTCAGATCTCCCTATGGGTGGCAAAAGAAATGCTGCAGCCCATAGGGATCTCCTGGAACCCCAATACCCTGGGTACCTCAGTACCATATACTAGGAAATTACATGGGTGTACCAGTATGCCAATATGAATTGGTGAATTTAGTCACTAGCCTGTTAGTGACAAATTTGGAAAGCAGAGAGAGAGCATAACCACTGAGGTTCTGGTTAGCAGAGCCTCAGTGAGACAGTTAGGCATCACACAGGGAACACATATAGGGCACATACTTATGAGCACTGGGGCCCTGCCTGGTAGGGTCCCAGTGACACATAGGCTAAAACAACATATATACAGTGAAATATGGGGGTAACATGCCAGGCAAGATGGTACTTTCCTACAGTGCTCTCTCTTATATTTCAAAGGCCAGTGGCCTGACCTCACATAAAGGACCGATAACCCCTCACAGGGATTCTGGCAGACAGGACTGGGCAGAAAAGGGGAACCTGTGCACTTCAAAACCGCTCTTTGAAGTTTCCCCCACTTCAAAGGCATTTTTGGGTATATAAACTGGGTCTCTGACCCAACCAAATCAGTCAGTTCTGGATCTACAGCTGAACTTTGCAGAGGAGCTGACTGACTGCCTGAAGGACTCATCTGGACTACTTTGCTGAGAAGGACTGCTGCCCTGCTGTTGGCCTGTTGCCAGCTGGCCTCTGACTGTGCTGGAAGGACTCTGTCTTCCCCAGACGTGCTCTCCAAGGGCTTGGATTGAGCTTACCTCCTGTTGTGAAGTCTCAGGGACAGCAAAGACTTAGGGGGTTATTACAACTTTGGAGGAGGTGTTAATCTGTCCCAAAAGTGACGGTAAAGTGACGGATATACCACCACCCGCATTACGAGTCCATTATATCCTATGGAACTCGTAATACGGCTGGTGGTATATCCGTCACATTACCGTCACTTTTGGGACGGATTAACACCTCCTCCAAAGTTGTAATAACCCCCTAAATCTGCTAGCTTTTAACTAGTTTTCCAACTTCAGTGACGCCAGGAACGACTTCAGTGACGCCAGCAGCGATGCGGCAGCATGCTCCCACTTCATGGACATTGATGCATGCAACGACCACGTCCTGCAAGGCAAGTCCAACATTGCCGCAACACCACTGATGTCACGCAGCATCATCATGGTGCTGTGAAGTCGACACATCACGTCTTGACCATTTGGATCCATCGACCCTGCCGGGTTACAAGGAACCAACGCATTGCCCCCAACGCTGCACCAGCTTCGTCTGCATCCAGACGGAACCAGCCCCACATCTCTACTGCCTTGCAGTACGGAACCAACACTTTGGGGGTCATTCCAACCCTGGCGGTTGGTGTTAAAGTGGCGGTCAAACTGCCAACAGGCTGGCGGTAAACAAAAATGCAATTCCGACCCTGGCGGAAACCGCCAACAGAGACCGCCACTTTAACACACCGCCCGCCACGGCGGGACAAACAAACAGCGCGGCGGTCACCGCCAACAGACAGGCGGGAGACAATGTACCACCCACCCTATCACAACCCACCAATCCGCCACCTTTTCCGGGGCGGTAGCCCCGCCGATAAAAACACAGCGGAAACAGCCATTTCAAATGGAAAACACTCACCTCCATACACCCCACGAGGAATCTGGACAGCATGGAACCCGAACTGCACATCCTACCAGCCATTGTCTTCCTGCTTCTCTACCAGGAGCACGAACGCCGACGCAGAAGACAACGGTGAGTACTGCACCTACGACACAGGGGAGGGGGAGGCAAAAAATTACGGGGACACACATATGCGACACACCCACCCTCACCCTCATCCACTACAACACACACATCAATGCATAGCAACACATCACAGTTACACCCCCAAACCCCCCGGAAGAATGCAAAGGCAAAAGGAAATGATTATAAATATAGAATTATATTGTAAGACTGAGTATAAAATATATCACACATCTATAACTTAATATACATAAATTGTCCAGTCCGATATGTCTATCAGCCATTGTTCGTGGGCCACTGGGCCAAAACACATGGGCAAAGCCCACACAGGATACCTGCCTCCAACGGAGAGAACACTGCAGGGGCATCAGATAGGAAAACTACAGGCACCTCAGGGGGAAGGGAAGGGGGGGCACCTCAGCCAGATGAGTCCATGACGCCAGATCCACGACGGGGCCTCCATGGCCACTGTGCCATCCTGGGGAGTGCAAAGCCACAGTCTCTCAAGTCTCTACAGTGGGTGGGGTGCCCACTGCCATATCCTGGGGAGTGCAAAGCCACAGTCTCTCAAGTCTCTACAGTGGGTGGGTTGCCCACTGTGCCATCCTGGGGAGTGCAAAGCCACAGTCTCTCAAGTGGATAACAGTCTCCACTGGTACTGGAGCGGGACTAGTGCCCAGAGTGCTTTGTGCAGCCCTGCCCGACACAGATGCGGCTCTGCCCCTTCCGCCAATGGGCCAGCGGTGCTTGAGATGAAGGGCCCAGTTCAGCGGTGCTTGAGGCGGCGGTGCCCTGTTCAGCGGTGCTTGAGACGGCGGAGCCCTGTTCAGCGGTGCTTGAGACGGCGGTGCCCTGTTCAGCGGTGCTTGAGATGAAGGGCCCTGTTCAGCGGTGCTTGAGATGAAGGGCCCTGTTCAGCGGTGCTTGAGATGGCGGTGCCCTGTTCAGCGGTGCTTGAGATGAAGGGCCCAGTTCAGCGGTGCTTGAGACGGCGGTGCCCTGTTCAGCGGTGCTTGAGACGGCGGTGCCCTGTTCAGCGGTGCTTGAGACGGCGGTGCCCTGTTCAGCGGTGCTTGAGATGAAGGGCCCAGCGGAGCGGTGCTTGAGATGAAGGGCCCAGTTCAGCGGTGCTTGAGACAGCGGTGCCCTGTTCAGCGGTGCTTGAGACGGCGGTGCCCTGTTCAGCGGTGCTTGAGACGGCGGTGCCCTGTTCAGCGGTGCTTGAGACGGCAGTGCCCTGTTCAGCGGTGCTTGAGATGAAGGGCCCTGTTCAGCGGTGCTTGAGATGAAGGGCCCTGTTCAGCGGTGCTTGAGACGGCGGTGCCCTGTTCAGTGGTGCTTGAGATGAAGGGCCCAGCGGAGCGGTGCTAGAGATGAAGGGCCCTGTTCAGCGATTCCTGAGACGGCGGTGCCCAGCAGAGCAGTGCTTGAGATGAAGGGCCCTGTTCAGCGATTCCTGAGACGGCGGTGCCCAGCAGAGCGGTGCTTGAGATGAAGGGCCCAGCGGAGCGGTGCTTGAGATGAAGGGCCCAGTTCAGCGGTGCTTGAGACGGCGGTGCCCTGTTCAGCGGTGCTTGAGATGAAGGGCCCTGTTCAGCGGTGCTTGAGACGGCGGTGCCCTGTTCAGCGGTGCTTGAGATGAAGGGCCCAGCGGAGCGGTGCTTGAGATGAAGGGCCCAGCGGAGCGGTGCTTGAGATGAAGGGTCCAGTTCAGCGGTGCTTGAGACGGTGGTGCCCTGTTCAGCGGTGCTTGAGATGAAGGGCCCAGCGGAGCGGTGCTTGAGATGAAGGGCCCAGTTCAGCGGTGCTTGAGACGGCGGTGCCCTGTTCAGCGGTGCTTGAGACGGCGGTGCCCTGTTCAGCGGTGCTTGAGACGGCGGTGCCCTGTTCAGCGGTGCTTGAGACGGCGGAGCCCTGTTCAGCGGTGCTTGAGATGAAGGGCCCTGTTCAGCGGTGCTTGAGATGAGGGGCCCTGTTCAGCGGTGCTTGAGACGGCGGTGCCCTGTTCAGCGGTGCTTGAGATGAAGGGCCCAGCGGAGCGGTGCTTGAGATGAAGGGCCCTGTTCAGCGGTTCCTGAGACGGCGGTGCCCAGCGGAGCGGTGCTTGAGATGATGGGCCCAGCGGAGCGGTGCTTGAGATGAAGGGCCCAGTTCAGCGGTGCTTGAGACGGCGGTGCCCTGTTCAGCGGTGCTTGAGATGAAGGGCCCTGTTCAGCGGTGCTAGAGATGAAGGGCCCTGTTCAGCGGTGCTTGAGACGGCGGTGCCCTGTTCAGCGGTGCTTGAGATGAAGGGCCCAGCGGAGCGGTGCTTGAGATGAAGAGCCCTGTTCAGCGGTTCCTAAGACGGCGGTGCCCAGCGGAGCGGTGCTTGAGATGAGTGTCCTGGTCAGCGGATCCGGCCCAGGCATGGATGTCACTCGCCACCTGACATGTGGCTGGCGGGGCCTTCCTGCCCATCTGAATGGTGGCTTGCGGGGCCCTCCTGGGCTGCAGTTCTCGGCCTGTGGGTGTCCTCCTGCCCACCTGGGAAGTGGCTTGCGGGGCCCTCCTGGGCTGCAGTACCGGGCCTGTGTGTGTCCTCCTACACACCTGGGATGGGGCTGGTGGGGCCCTCCTGGCCAGCTGGCCTGCTGCCAGACTTGTCGGGCGTGCTGCCCTTCCCACCCTTCCCTGCACGCTTGTGGCCCTTTCCCACCTTTGGCAGTGTGCCAGGTGGCACCTGACTTCCTGCCGGAGCCAATGTAGGGATTTTTGTCCTTGGGGTCTTTGGTCACTCGCGCCGGGCACTAGCAATCTTAGGATGCTTTTCCGGTGGTGGGCTGGTCGTGCCTTGGCTCCTAGCTGAACTGGATGCCCTTGAGGGTGGGGGACTCCACAGTCCCTGGACAACAGTCTTCACAGGTCCCGGTTTTGTGGTGGCTGAGGTGCTGATTGGAGTCTTAGGAGATGAACGGGGTGGGGGAGTTGTAGGAAAGAGGTCAAGTTTGGAAAAGAAAAGCAATTTGGAAAGAGAGGGACGGGTAGGTGTAGTGGGTATGGGAGTGGAGGAAGAGGATGTGGTTGTAGGAGTGTGAAGTCTGGTGTCTTTGGGTGCAGGTGCTTGGGCTGGAGGCTGTCGTGAGGTGGATGGCTGTTGGGTGGGTGGCTGCCTGCGTTTGTGTAGTTTGGAGGAGGGGGTGACAGACACACTTGGAGAGGACACAGGGGACGTGTAAATGGTAATGGGGGTGGTGACTGCACGTGTGCGGAGTGTTCTGGTGGGTGTGCTGGTGATGGACGTAGTGGCTGAAGATGTTGTGCATGCAAGTGTGAGTGGAGACGTCACAGGGAGGGAGGAGGGAGACGAGGAGGAGGGGGACACAGTGGAGGCAGTGGCTGTTGGTATGTCTGCATGTGGATGTTGCTTATGTGAATGCTTGTGTGATGTGTGGTGCTTATGTCTGGATGAGCTTCCCTTGGGTGTTGAGGTGTGTGCAGACTGGTCTGTAGGTGTGTCTGGGATAGGCAGAGGTACAGGGGATTGGGTCTGGGTGGAGGAAGTTGGAGGGGGAAGGCTAGAGACAGGGACAATTGCTGCCGTCAGTGCTGAGGCCAGAGCGTTGAACGATCGCTGATCGGCAGCCTGACCCGAATGAATGCCCTCCAGGTATGCATTACTCTGGTGCACCTCTCTTTGTACACCCTGGATGGCATTCAAAAGGGTAGACTGCCCAACAATGATGGTCCTTAGGAGGTCAATGACCTCCTCACTGAGGGCAGCAGGGGTGAGAGGGGCAGGGCCTGAGGTGCCTGGGGCGAAGGAGATGCCCACCTTCCTGGGTGAGCAGGCACAGGGCAAACGCTGAGGGGCTGCTGGGAGGGCGGTGCTGGTGCGCTGGGTGGCGGCTGTACCTGTTGTTGCGGGGGGCACGGATGTTGCCGCCACCACAAGGGAGCTCCCTTCAGAGGACGAGTCGCTGTCACTGACATCAGCACGAGTCCCCGCTGTGGAGCTCCCCTCGCCCTCCGTCTCACTGGTGAAATCCGAGTCAGTTGCATGGCCCGCCATGGCCATGTGAGATGCAGCTCCCTCGTGCTCTGATGCCAGTTCTCCTCTGCCTGATGATGCTAATGCACACATGAACAGGAAGACCACAAAAAAGGGGGGGAGGAGAAATAAAGACATGTTGAGTGCATGGATTACCGCTACAGTTGGCGGACAAGACAGACACAGAAGCCCCCTGCACTACGCCACGCACTTGGCGTCCACTACGCAATCCGTGGGACATGGCCTACAAGCCTATGGACGACAACTGCACACATAGATGACACAGGGCCATGGATACCTGTACTTGGCACCCTACAGAGGTGGGGGGTGGGGGCACAGGGCCATGCCTTACGGAGGGGCCTAGCCTACAGAAATCGCCCTGGGCTAGGGATACCCACAGCCCTCCTCCCCCACCCAGACACCTCCACTGCGCGCAAAGTCAGCAGAATGTATTTGTACTCACCCCCTTGTGTCTGCTGTGATGTCCTCATGCGCCCATCCAAATCGGGGTAGGCCACCGCCAGGATCCGGGACATCAGGGGGGTCAAATGACAACTGGCACCCCTCCTACGTTGGGAGGCCATCCCCAGATGAGCCTCCGCCGTCTTCCTGCTCCAGCGTCGGATGTCATCACACCTCTTCCGGCAGTGGGTGCCCCGTCTGTTGTGGACCCCCGGGGTCCGGACGTCCTTGGCGATGGCACGCCAAATCACGACTTTCTGGTGGGTGCTGACCAATGTGACATGTACAGGGAGAGAAAAATTGTCATCACCTTCTGCATGCTCGATGTGAGTGGCCCCCCCATCCCCACCCTTGCCATGTGGCACATCTGTCATTTGATGCATGCCTCAATCGCTCCCCTCCCCACCATCTTTCATCCACCCCACTTAACCCAGGCATTGCCCACTAAGCATGGTCCCAGTGTACTTACCTGTTGGTCTGGAGGACCGTAGAGTAGCGCATATTGGGGGAGGACCCCATCCACAAGTTTCTCCAACTCCTCCGCAGTGAAGGCAGGGGCCTTTTCCCCAGTCGCATGAGCCATTGTCTCTTCCAGACCGAGGTCACAGCAGCACTTGCAATGTAGGTCCTCTCCTGTCGAAGATCAGGTATCGAGTGATTAAGCAGATAGAAAATGGCGGTCACGCCTGCGGCGGTGCGTACCGCGACCGCCGACGCACATCGTCATTGGCTCCTGAAACCCATAGGGTTCAATGTTAACCAATGCGGCTTAGCGCCGCGGTCTTCAACCGCCTACCGCCGCGGTGTGCCACGCCAGCGCATTGACCTCACATCCCACTATCGCACTTCACAGGTCAGGCAGCCGCCATTTCAAGGGCCCACATGGCCTATTTACCAACTGCGTCACACATACCTAGGCCATGCACCAACACTCATACAAGCCATTCAATGCATTGGGAATCGTGTTATGTGCAAGCTGTGGTTGCGTACCTGTGGGTTGCTTGACTCTGTGCTCGCTGTTGTCATCCATAGGCACCGTCCGCTGGGACATGTGAGGAGATGGAGGAATCTTCCCATGTACAGACCGCTGGTGGACCTGTCGACAATGGAGGAACGACATGTCATACTGACATACAGGCTTGACCAAGCCACTATACAGGAACTGTGTGCCCAGCTGGAGCCAGACCTGATGTCACCCATCCGCCAACCCACAGGGATCCCCCCTCTAGTGCTGGTGCTGTCAGTACTCCATTTCTTAGCAAGTGGGTCATTTCAAACAACAGTGGCCATATCATCAGGGATGTCCCAGCCTATGTTTTCCAAGGTGTTGTCTAGAGTGTTGTCTGCCCTGCTGAAACACATGCGGAGCTACATCGTTTTCCCTGAGGTGGGGGATTTGCCTACAGTGAAGGGTGATTTCTATGCCCTTGGACATATCCCCAACATCATTGGTGCCATTGATGGGACACATGTTGCTTTGGTCCCCCCCAGCAGGAGTGAACAGGTGTACAGGAACCGGAAGAGTTATCATTCCATGAATGTACAGATGGTGTGTTTGGCTGACCAGTACATCTCCCATGTTAATGCCAAGTTCCCTGGGTCAGTGCATGACGCCTACATCCTGCGGAATAGCAGCATCCCGTATGTGATGGGTCAACTCCAGAGGCACCGGGTGTGGCTATTAGGGGACTCTGGTTACCCCAACCTATCCTGGCTACTGACCCCAGTGAGGAATCCCAGGACAAGGGCAGGGGAACGGTACAATGAGGCCCATGGGCGAACTAGGAGGATTATAGAGAGGACATTCGGCCTCCTGAAGGCCAGGTTCAGGTGCCTCCATATGACAGGTGGATCCCTAATGTACTCACCAAAGAAGGTGTGCCAGATCATCGTGGCCTGCTGTATGCTTCACAACCTGGCTTTGCGCCGCCAGGTGCCTTTTCTGCAGGAGGATGGTCCAGATGGTGGTGTTGTAGCAGCTGTGGAGCCTGTGGAGAGTGAAGAGGAGGAAGCCGAAGAGGACGACATAGAGAACAGGAACACAGTAATACAGCAGTATTTTCAGTGACACACAGGTAAGAGTAGACACCAGCATATTACATTTACTTAATGACTCCTACCTCTCTACTGTCTGACTTTTTCCCCCAGTGTATGGTAATTGTGTTGTGACTTTCCCTTCCGTTTTCAGAGATGTGGGCCCCACTGCGTGACATCTGCTTTGTTTCCCCATGGACTACAGCTGTGTGACAGCGGTTTGTTAGCATCACAATGTGAATGAACATTTTGGCACGGTCATGTCTAATACATTTGTTCTAAATCACAGCCAGACTCCAGATTGTTTTGTGCAATAAGTGTTTTTATTCAATTGCTCTAAATTGGATGGGTGGTTGCAAATCACAACCCACGAATCAACGCGGCGGTCTTTCAACCGCGGTAATCCATTGGCGGTACACACCACCGCGCTGAAAATACACACACATATACAAAACACAACCACATTGGACAATTTGAAATACACACACCTGATACACATACACACACCACACCCACACACCCAATCCAACATAAAGCACACACCCACATCACCCACAAACTACCATAGTTTTGAAAGCACCCCAGAGAGAGACACTACCTAAAACAACACCAGCATCCACAGACACACAACACCATCACTTACACAACATCCACGCACCTCAAACACACACTAACACACCCACTCACACATCACAACAGACACCACCTCACACATCACCCACACCACATCATGGCACCTCAAAGACACCCCAGGTTTTCTGAGGAGGAGCTCAGGGTCATGTTGGAGGAAATTGTCCGATTAGAGCCACAGCTATTCGGATCACAGGTGCAGCAGACCTCCATTGCAAGGAAGATGGAGCTATGGTGCAGAATTGTCGACAGGGTCAACGAAGTGGGACAGCATCCAAGGGCTAGGGATGGCATCAGAAAGAGGTGGAACGACCTACGGGGGAAGTTGCGTTCCGTGGTCTCCATACACCAGATTGCTGTACAGAGGACTGACGGTGGACCCCCACCTCCTTCCCTACAACTAACAACATGGGAGGAGCAAGTCTTGGCAATACTGCATTCTGAGGGCCTGGCAGGAGTAGCAGGAGGACTGGACTCTGGTAAGGCAAATCTTTACTACCTTATCCCCCCAACCCCACCTGCATGCCATCACATACTCCCACCATTGCCCTCACACCCATCACCCCAACAGCCCACAGATACCCCACCAACACAACCCACACATCCCAAAACCAAGCCCTGCATGTGACACCAATGCTTGGGCACCCATCACCCAAGCATGTCCACTACAGAGACTCACTCATGCCCCAAAATCACCAATCACACAAGGACCAAGCCAATAAAGCAAGCACTGGAGTAGAGGGTCAACCACCCATTGCACACAATGGCACACACAGATACAATAATTATGCATTTACACCCCAACAGGACCCCTACCCAACGTTACCAGACAGGAGGTGCCAGACATATCCAGTCCCCCCACAGAAGAGGCCCACAGTGATGACAGCAGCTCTGCACAACTGGATCAAGATGACCAGCCCAGCCCATCTGGGACCTCGGGTCAGTCGGTTCCACTGACACTGTCACAAGCCACCACAGAGCCTCCCCCCTCAGGAAACACCAGCACAGCACCCACCAAGCGGGCCCATCCCTCTGTCCCCAGGACACGTCAATCAGCAGTGTGTCCACCACTACAGGGAACCCAGGCAAACCCACCAACCCAAGAAAATCAGGGACCTGGGGGAAGTGGCAGTGGGCACACGGTTCAGGGGACAGAGGCAGAGGATAACAGGGAAACTTGGAGGACTGCTGTGCGACTGGGGGAGGACAGGCCCAGGGAACCCGCTCTCCACGAGGCACTCTCCAACATCATGGGAGCTTACCATAATTCCCAGGAGACAATGGCAACAGTACTGGTCAAGTTTCAGGAGACCCAGCGGCTGCAGGAGGAACACTACCATGGGTTCAGGGAGGACTTGAAGTCCATTGACACCACCCTGGTCACCATTGCAGGGGTGCTTGCAGACCTTGTCAACACCAGGAGGTACACAGTGGCAGAACAAGGGGCCACTGACACTAGCCTGGATGATGAACAGCCCTCCACCTCTGCCGGTGCTTGTGGACAGGAGGCACCACCACAGGAACAACAGGACACCAGCACCCCATCCCCGCAGATGGAGAACCACCCCGCAAACGGTCCCTGAGATCCAGGAACAAGACAGAGAACATTGCCAAGACCCCCGCCAGGAAACGAGACCCTCCTGAATGTTACCCTTCTGTCCCACTATGTCACCCTGTCCATCCCTAAACTTCCAATGCTCCACTTCCTATGTCCCTTTGGACAATGCACCTGTGAAACAAACAGACTGGACTCTGCCATGGACATTCCTCCACCATCCCCCCCAGCCCGTTTTACAACCCCCTCCACTTATTAGCACAGGAATAAACACACTACAATCACAAAACAATCTGGAGTCAGTCTGTGCCTTCACAAATGTGTAATTGCAATCACTATGGAATATAGAAATGTCAATTTACTTGTTCACATGCCAATGTAACACAGCTGTAGGCCAGCAGTAAACATAGCATAGGGCACAAAGTGGGACCCAAATCTGTGAAATGGAAAGTCAAAGTGACAAGTCAGGGTCCATACACTAAATGAAAATAACACACTTATGCTAGTTCTAACAATAGAATGAGATGTGGGAAGCAGTGGCATCTTCTTACCTATGTCTCACTGGAAGTATTGCATGATGATGTTGTTTCGGTTGTCGATATCCTCTTCTTCTGCCTCCTCTTCTTCACTGCCCACAGGTTCCACAGCTGCCACAAGACCAACATCTGGCCCATCCTCCTGCAGAAAAGGCACCTGGTGTCGCAAAGCCAGGTTGTGCAGCATACAGCAGGCCACGATTATCTGGCACACCTTCTTCGGTGAGTAGTATAGGGAGCCACCTGACAGATGGAGGCACCGGAATCTGGCCTTCAGGAGGCGGACGGTGCATTCGATCACCCTCCTAGTTCGCCCCTGTGCCTCATTGTAGCGTTCCTCTGCCCTTGTCCTTGGATTCCTCACTGGGGTCAGTAGCATTGACAGGTTGGGGTAACCAGAGTCACCTGCAAATGTCGAGGGACAACTGTTAGACACACACTAACCCTTAGGGACAGTCCCATACCCAGAAACCTATGTCAACTGTATTGGGACCTTGGCCTCACCTATTAGCCACACACGGTGCCTCTGGAGTTGGCCCATCACATAAGGGATGCTGCTATTCCTCAAAATGTAAGCGTCATGCACAGAGCCAGGATACTTGGCATTTACATGGGAGATGTACTGGTCTGCCAAACACACCATTTACACATTCATAGAATGGTAGCTCTTCCGGTTTCTGTACACCTGTTAATTTCTGCAGGGGGGCACAAATGCCACATGTGTACCCTCAATTGCACCAATGATGTTGGGGATATGTCCCAGGGAAGAAGTCACCGTTCACTGTGGGCAAATCCTCCACCAGAGGGAAAACAATATAGCTGCACATGTGTTTCAGGAGGGAAGACAAGACTCTGGACAACACGTTAGAGAACATTGGCTGGGACATCCCTGATGCCATGGCCACTGTTGTTTGAAAAGACCCACTGGCCAGGAAATGGAGAACAGACAGGACCTGCACTAGAGGGGGGATTCCTGTGGGATGGCCGATAGCTGGCATCAGGTTCGGCTCCAACTGGGAACACAGTTCCTGGATTGTTGCACGATCAAGTCTGTATGTGACCAGGATGTGTCTCTCTTCCATTGTCAACAGGTCCACCAGGGGTCTGTACACCGGAGGATGCCGCCATCTCATCACCTGCCACAGCGGACGTGCCCTATGGAGGAGAACAGCGAGCAGAGAGTCATCCAACACTGAGGTATCACAATGTCTTATTTTCAGAATTGTTATTAATCGGCAATGTGCTGGTATCTGTCTATATTCCCGGCCTAGATAGGTGTGACACAGTCAACATCCATCCCATTGGCCTCCTGAAATGGCGGCTGCCTGACCTCTAAGGTGGGACAAGGGGATATGAGGTAACTGCGCTGGCGTTCTACACCGTTGCGGTGGGCGGTTGAAGACCGCAGCGCAATTCTGCATTGGTTAACATTGCGCCTGATGGGTCCCAGAAGGCAATGATGATGTACGCCGGCAGTGACGGTACGCACCGCCGCGGACGTGAACTCCGTCTACACTGCAAGTGCGCTGCAAGTGCCGCTGTGACCTCAGTCTGGAAGCGACAATGGCTCATGTGTCTGGGGAAAGGGCCCCTGCCTTCACTTCGGAGGAGTTGGAGAAACTAGTGGATGGGGTCCTCCCCAGTACACGCAACTGTACGGTCCTCCAGACAAACAGATGAGTACACTGTGAGCATGCTGCATGGGTAATGCCTGTTTTGAGTGGTGTGGATGGAAGATACATGGGGGGGGGCTGAGGCCTGCATGTGCGGATGGGGAGTGTATGTGCGTCAGGGCAAGGGTGGGAACCGGGGGGCAATGAGTATGACGGTCCGGACGGGTAAGTCATTTACTTTCCCCCTGTACCATTCCTCTAGGTCAGCGCCCACCAGAAGAAGGGTATTTGGCGTGCCATTGCCAAGGATGTCCGGGCCCTGGGGGTCTACCACAGACAGAGCATCCACTGCCGTAAAAGATGGGAGGACCTGCGCCGCAGGAGCAAGAAGACGGCGGAGGCCCAGCTGGGGATGGCCTTCCAACGTGAGAGGGGTGCCCGTCGCACCATGACCCCCCTGATGTTCCGGATCCTGGCGGTGGCCTATCCAGAGTTGGATGGGCGCTTGAGGGCATCTCAGCAGCCACAAGGGGGTGAGTACACTCTCATTAACCTGACTCTGCGCGCATTACGAGGTGTCTTGGTGGGGGAGGTGGGCAGTGGGTTCCCCTAGGCCAGGGCGAAGTTGGTAGGCAAGGTCCCTTGTGAGGCAGGCTATGTGGCACCCCAGCCCCACCAGTGGTAAGAGCCATCTACACCTAGTGAGGCTCCTGTGACTTCCAGGTGTCCAGCAATTGGTCTTAGGCCTCGTACCACATAGTCAGCTGAAATTTCTAGGAACTGTTAGTGCAGAGGGCTTCTCCCGGTGTGTTGTGTCCGCCAACTGTAGTGGTGTTGCATGCACTGAACATGTCTTTCTTCTGTC
Organism: Pleurodeles waltl; assembly: GCF_031143425.1. Lineage (NCBI taxonomy): Eukaryota > Metazoa > Chordata > Amphibia > Caudata > Salamandridae > Pleurodeles > Pleurodeles waltl. Next base: position 865,514,958 of record NC_090449.1, read on the forward strand.
TTCCCCCACCTTTTTGTGGTCTCCCTATTCTTGTGTGCAATAGCATCATCAGGCAGGGAGCATTGGCACCGGAGCAGGAGGGAGCTGCAACCCACTTGGCCCTGGAGGGTGAAACAATGGAGTCTGAAGCCACCAGTAGGACGGAGGGCGAGGGGAGCTCCACGGCGGGAACAGGAGCAGATAGCAGTGACAGCGAATCCTCCTCTGATGGGAGCTCCCTTGCGATGGCGGGCACCTCTGTGCCCACCTCATCAACAGGTACAGCCGCCACCCCACTACCAGCACCGCCCTCCCAGAAGCCCCTCAGCGTGTGTCCCGTGCCCGCTCACCCAGGAGCGTGGGCATCTCCTTTGCCTCAGGCACCTCAGGCCCTGCCCCAGTCAGCCCTGCTGCCCACAGTGAGGAGGCTATTGACCTCCTGAGATCCCTCACTGTTGGGCAATCTACCATTGTGAATGCCATCCAGGGTGTAGAGATGTCACAATTCACCCTGAGCTTACCGTCGATGTTGGAGAGAGGTGGTGAGCGGCCCCGGTTCCTGCAAGTCCTGCTCTGGCCGAGGTAGGAGCGACCCCTTCCGGTAGCCACAGTGCTGTTTGACAATAGTAAGCCACTACAGTCCGTGCCCTCCAGAAGGAGTCCCAGAGGAAAAACCCCAAAAGGGTAAAAAACCTCCAACAGGAACTCCCTGAAACAGATGGAGGACACAAAGAATTAGGACTTGAGATTCTGGAATTCAGGAATTCTGGAGACTGAAGACAGATCAAGAACAACTGGCGTCACAAGAGGAAACCAGCCGGAGCGTGACTACCACCACAGGAGTGTTGCAACGCAATGAGAAGGAAGATAGATTCCCCTTATATACCCCTAGACAGGAAGTGGGAAACAGGAAGTAGTAATACCACCATCTTGGTTTGGGAAAAAGGTCCTAACTAAAAATAGAAAACATGCTCCAAAGGAAAAAGAAACAATGCATGCAGGGAAGAGAGGAAGTGAACTGCATGCTGGGAAGGAGAAAGGCATGCGTAAGAACTAGTCATGTGCAGGCAGACGGCGTTTGGCAGTGTGACAGGTAAGTGGGTATGAGGAGGTGGGTTCCATGCATCCAGAGCGCATTTAAGATGGTGAGCGCGGCAAGGACCGTGACCCGAATCGGGGTCTCCGGCCCTGCCGAGCTTGCCAAGAAACTCGCGGCCGGAGAAAAGGGCCGCGGCGGGTGCCGCGACCCTTGGACTGAGCTGCGGCTTCTCCGGTGGCCCGTCTGCGGGCCGCTGCAGACTCCCCGAGTTGCGCCGCAGGGGCCCGAGCTTGCGGGCACGGCGCAACAGTAGGTCCCCCCCCCGAGGCCCCTGGTTTGTGAGGAAAAAGCCGGAAGAAATGACGGACCAAAAGAGGGGCATGAACCGAAAGTGCATCTTCCCAGGAACACTCACTCATAGGGTAGCCTTTTCAATGAAAAAGATATTGGAGGCGACCACGGAAAACCCGAGAGTCACAGATCTCCTGGACCTCGTATTCGGGCACATTATCAATCAACAAAGGAGGAGGACAGGTGAATTGTCTATGAAAAGGGTCAGGAAGGTAAGGTTTGAGTTGTGAGACATGGAACACAGGATGTATTTTCCAAGTCTGAGGCAGACGAAGGCGCACAGAAACAGGATTGATTTTCTGGAGAACCAGGAATGGACCATAATAATGGGGTTTAAATTTGTTCTAGGTAAGTCGGAGAGGCAAGAATTTAGAGGAAAGCCAGACCTTATCATGGACCTGATAACGCGGGGCCTCACAACGCTTCTTATCAGCCATCCGTTTTATGCGTGTCTTAGTGGCTACAAGGTTTGAACGGATAACACGTTGGATACCCCGTAGTTGCCGGACATATGAGGAGATGGCAGGAAGATTGGAAGTATCTTTCAGAGGAGTAGGAAACGCCTTAGGATGGAAACCATAAGAACCATAGAAAGGGGAGACTTTCGAGGCACTGTGTACTGAGTTGTTGTAGGAGAATTCTGCAAGTGGCAAATATGTAGACCAATTACTCTGCGTAGCATTGCAGAAGCTGCATAAATATTGTTTGAGGCCTTGATTCAGTCGCTCTGTCTGTCCATTAGTTTGAGGATGAAACCCTGATGATAAGGCCACCTCTATTCCTAAGGTCTTACAGAATTGTTTCCAAAACCGGGATATATATTTTGCGGACCCCGATCTGAGATAATGACCTGTGGTACTCCATGAAGCCGGAAGATCTCCTGAGTAAAGATTTGGCTTAGTTCCTTAGCCGTTGGTAGTTTTCTTAACACCGTGAAATGTGCCTTCTTTGTGAAGGAATCAATGGTTACCATTATCACTCAATTTCCAACTGAAGAGGGCAAAGAGCACATAAAATCAGTGGAGATAGTGTGCCATGGACCTCGGGGAACAGATAATGGGCGAAGTAATCCTACTGGTTTAGTATGGGGTGTTTTGGCTTGTGCACATATGGGACAGGACGACACATAGTCCTCAGTATCAGCCTTGATAGTGGGCCACCAGAAGGAGCGAAGCAGAAGCTCTTGGGTAGCTTTCATTCCGCGATGACCTGCAATGGGGGAGTCGTGGCACATACGTAGGACTTCTGTCTGGACTATCTTAGTAGGTAAGAACAGGGCCTTGTTGTGGTAATAGTATCCCTGATCTATATGAAGCTGTGGGCGCAGATTGTTCATCTCTGTAGTTTCCAGGTGGGAATATTCAGATTTGACCTGGTCTAGGAATGTACTAAACCAATGATCTTATTACTTTCAAACAGGTTCTGTACAGGAGAATCGCTACACTCAGGGTAACGCCGAGACAAGGCATCGGCCAAGATATTCTGAGAACCAGGGATGTAAGTAATGTAAAAATCATATTGGCTAAAAAAGAAAGCCCATCGAGCCTGCCGACTATTCTGACACTGAAAGTTTCTCAAGCATTGTAAGTTTTGGTGATCTGTCTGGGCCTCAAAGGGTTCTTTCTTTCTTTCGAGCACCTCAGGAAGTGTCTCCATTCCGTGCACGCTGTCTTCAAGGCGAGTAACTCTAGTTCTAACACCGAATAATTCCACTCCGAATCGGATAATATGTGTGAAAGGTAGAATACAGGATGCTCTAACCCATCATCATCTTGTTTCTGGAGTAAGGCAGGCCCTATGGCTCTTTCTGAGGCGTCTGTGACGACGATGAACTGTTTGGTGGTGTCTGGGTGCCGTAAAATGGGAGCTTGAATGAAGGCTTTCTTTAATTCTTGAAAAGCCAGCTCTGCGTCTTGTGTCCAACAAAAACCTTTCCTTAGATTGTCTTTTTTAAAGGTTTGAGTAATATAACTGGTTTTCTGTGCAAAGTCCGCTATAAATTGTCGATAGAAATTGCCCAATCCCAAAAAACACTGAGGGGGTCATTCTGACTCCCGCCGGCCGCGGTATCCGCAGGGCCGGCGGGAGCCGCCAGAATACCGCTGCGCGGTCACAAGACCGCCGCGGGTATTCTGGGTTTCCCGCTGGGCTGGCGGGCGACCGCCAGAAGGCCGCCCGCCAGCCCAGCGGGTAACACCCTTCCACAAGGATGCCGGCTCCGAATGGAGCCGGCGGAGTGGAAGGGGTGCGACGGGTGCAGTTGCACCCGTCGCGATTTTCAGTGTCTGCATGGCAGACACTGAAAATCATGTTGGGCCCTGTTATGGGGGCCCCTGCAGTGCCCATGCCATTGGCATGGGCACTGCAGGGGCCCCCAGGGGCCCCACGACACCCCATACCGCCATCCTGTTCCTGGCGGCCAAAACCGCCAGGAACAGGATGGCGGTATGGGGGTCGGAATCCCCATGGCGGCGCAGGATTCCCCAGGGCAGCGGAAAACCAGCGGAAAACCGGCGGTACACCGCCGGTTTTCCGTTTCTGACCGCGGCTGTACCGCCGCGGTCAGAATGCCCTTGGGAGCACCGCCAGCCTGTTGGCGGTGCTCCCGCGTTCCCTGGCCCTGGCGGTCCATGACCGCCAGGGTCAGAATGACCGCCTGAGTTTCTTTGATGGAAGAGGGGGAGGGCCAATCCAGAATAGCTTGAATCTTATCCGAATCCATGGCAACACCTATTTGGTTAATGCAATATCCCAGGTATTTTACCTCTGTTCGGTCAAATTCGCATTTTTCTGGCTTGCAGAAAGAATGATGTTGCCCGAGTCTATCTAGGACTTGGAGGACATGTTTAGTGTGTTGTTCTGGGTGGACAGAGAATATCAAAATGTCGTCCAGATAAACAACCACCGTTTGATGTAGAAGATCGGAAAAAATAGAGTCCATGAATCTTTGAAAGATGGAGGGGGCATTGGTTAGACCAAAAGGCATTACTAGGTATTCATAGTGACCGAAAGGTGTTCTGAAGGCCGTTTTCCATTCATCACCTTCCTTTATCCTTAAAAGATGGTACGCTCCTCTAAGATCCAACTTGGTGAATCTCTTTGCCCCTCTGACAGCTTCTAAGATGTCCTTAATAAGAGGTAACGGGTATCGATCCTTACTAGTGATCTTGTTTAATCCTCTAAAATCAATACAGGGACGCAAATCTTTCGTCTTCTTTGGTACAAAGAAGAGAGGAGCCCCTGCAGGTGAGGAGGAAGGGGCAATCAACCCATTCTGTATGTTCTCCTCTAGGTATTCCTTGAGGATCTGCTTCTCAGGTTCTGTTAGAGAGTACATTCACCCAAAAGGAACCACGGCATCTGGTTCCAAAGGAATGGCGCAATCGTATTCTCTATGGGGTGGCAGTTCAGGTCTTTCTGGTTTCTGGAATACATCGGCATATTCTTGATAATGTCTGGGTATTCCTTGTAGAACGTTAATAGAACATCCCACCTTAGGGGGTGCCATTAAGAGACTCTTTGGGGACCAATACTCTCCTGCTAAGTAACAGTGGTGTTGGCAGAAGTGAGAGGATAAAGAAATGGTTCTTGTTTCCCAGTTAATGTAAGGGTTATGCCGGGTAAGCCATGGAATTCCCAGGATCATAACGTGATGTGGTGAAGAAATTAAATCAAAAGAAATGTTTTCTTGATGTTTCCCGAATTGGAGACATAGGGTAGGGGTGGTATACTGTACTGGTCCCAAGGCCAAGAGTGATCCATCCACCGTGTGGACTTGTTCTGGTACTTCCTTAGGTATTTGCACAATCTGTCTTTCCCTGGCCCAGGTTTCATCTAGGTAGATACCACTAGCTCCACAGTCCAGCAAGGCCAGTGCCCTTTCTTCACGGCCATCTGTTAAGTGGAGGATAACAGGTAAGAGAAAAAGAGCAGTTTCTTACTCCCTTGAGGAAAAATTGGAAGGTATTTCGAAATATCCCGTCCTCACCCTTCTCACTGAGGACGGGAATTGGAGTTTCCCAAAGGCTTGGCTGGACGGACGGGATATGTGCGAATTAGATGACCAGCAGCATCACAATACAGGCAAAGTCCTTTCCTTCGTCTGTTTTCCCGCTCACTAGATGATAATGGCCCTTGGGCCATGTCGATTTGCATAGGCTCTTCATCGGTAGCACCCTTAGTTTCAGAACGAACCTCCTCGGAACGATGAGGAAGGGTGCGGGACGTCACCGAGTGTGATGGTAAGCGACTCTTCTTTCTTTCCATCCTTCGCTCATTTAACCGATATTCTATTGTCAGGGTCTGATCCATTAACCCCTTAAGATTCTGTCCTCTGGCAGAGTGCACCAGTTCGTCCTTAATGTCCTCTCTGAGACCCCTGCGAAACAGGGTCACCAAAGTACGCTCCACCCAGGAAGTCTCAGCTGCCAATTGTCTGAAACGAGTGATGTATTGTAATGCGTCCTGATTTCCTTGTTGAATATCGCAGAGAGCTTCTTCTGCTGAAGACTCAAGTCCAGGACGCTCGAACATCTGCTTAAAGGCAGTGACAAAGCTGGAATAATTAGACAGGCTAGGGTCGTTGCTTGTCACTAAAGGGGTTGCCCATGCCAAGGCTGGGCCAGAAAGGGAGCTAATCAAATACCCCACCTTGGTCTTGTCTTGCATAAACTGTGAAGGACGGAATGCGAAATAGACCGTCAAGGCATCCAGGAACTCTCTTAATTTATTAGGATCCCCGGAGAAGCGAGGCGTAGTGGCGGAGACCGTAGGAACATCGGTGGTTCTGGAGGCGAAGGCTTGTCGGAAGGCTGTGTTTTCAGTGCGTAGCTGTTGGAGTTCTTGGGCCTGTTGTTGTATAGTCAGGAGCAGGGTTTGGCTTGTTGGTTCTGTACTCATCACGGGATTCTCCATGGTTCCGGACAGCAACTGGAGTTGTGGGTGTTGCAATCTGTCACGATTCACCCTGAGCTTACCGTCGATGTTGGAGAGAGGTGGTGAGCGGCCCCGGTTCCTGCAAGTCCTGCTCTGGCCGAGGTAGGGGTGACCCTTTCCGGTAGCCACGGTGCTGTTTGACACTAGTAAGCCACTACAGTCCGTGCCCTCCAGAAGGAGTCCCAGAGGAAAAACCCCAAAAGGGTAAAAAACCTCCAACAGGAACTCCCTGAAACAGATGGAGGACACAAGGAATTAGGACTTGAGATTCTGGAATTCAGGAATTCTGGAGACTGGAGACAGATCAAGAACAACTGGCGTCACAAGAGGAAACCAGCCGGAGCGTGACTACCACCACAGGAGCGTTGCAACGCAATGAGAAGGAAGATTGTTTCCCCTTATATACCCCTAGACAGGAAGTGGGAAACAGGAAGTAGTAATACCACCATCTTGGTTTGGGAAAAAGGTCCTAACTAAAAATAGAAAACATGCTCCAAATGAAAAAGAAACAATGCATGCAGGGAAGAGAGGAAGTGAACAGCATGCTGGGAAGGAGAAAGGCATGCATAAGAACTAGTCATGTGCTGGCAGACGGCGTTTGGCAGTGTGACAGGTAAGTGGGTATGAGGAGGTGGGTTCCATGCATCCAGAGCGCGTTTAAGATGGTGAGCGCGCTCAGCTTGCTGAGCGCGGCAAGGACCGTGACCCGAATCAGGGTCTCCGGCCCTGCCGCGCTTGCCAAGAAACTTGCGGCCGGAGAAAAGGACCGCGGCGGGTGCCGCGACCCCTGGACTGAGCCGCGGGTTCTCCGGCGGCCTGTCTGCGGGGCGCCGCAGACTCCCCGAGTTGCGCCGCAGCGGCCCGAGCTTGCGGCCACGGCGCAACAAGAGAGGCATTTGCAACAAACAAATGCATACCTGGAGGGCGTTCATTCTGGCCAGGCAGCCCAACAGCGAGCACTTCAGGCTCTGGCCTCAGCACTGATGGCAGCCATTGTCCCTGTGTCCAGCCTCCCCCTCCAACTTCCTCCACCCAGACACAATCCCCTGTACCTCAGCCTATCCCAAGCACACCATTAGACCAGCATGCACACTCATCAACACACAAGAGTGGCTCAGGCAAACATAAGCACCACACATCCCAGAGGCACTCACACAAGCACCATCCCCATGCAGACACAGCAACATCCACTGCCTCCACTGTGTCCCCCTGCTCCACGTCTTCCTCCTCCCTCCCTGTCTCATCTCCACTCACACCTGCATGCAGTACATCCTCAGCCACTGCCTCCATCACCAGCACGCCCATCACCACACACCGCTCACGTGCACTCACCACCCCCACTACCATTCACACATCCGCAGTGTCCTCTCCCAGTGTGTCTGTGAGCCCTCCTCCCAAAGTACACAAACACAGGCACACACCCACCCAACAGCCATCCACCTCACAACAGCCTCCAGCCCATGCACCTTCACCCAAATTCAGCAGACGTACACCTCCTACAACCATTACCTCTACCTCCACTCCCAAACCCCCTCCATCTTCCCGTCCCAGTGTGTCTAAAAAACTCTTTCTGGCTAACATTGACCTCTCATTGTTACAACAGAGTTTTAAATTTGCACTTCCAAAATAAATAACCTGCACAATAAATAAAGATACATCGGGTGGTGCCTCTAATGACAAGATATTCTTAGAGAGAGTTGTATCTCTTACCAACTGTGTGCAGCATGCTCATGCCCCTCCTGATAATTTCTGGCTGTGCTTCAAAACGGGGAGGCGACACTGGTGAACTGAACAGAATATATTCAAGATTGACAATAGAAAAAGAATAAAAGTAAAAGCAACAATAAAGCAGAGACGCAAACAGAGACGGAGCTGGAGGCATAAGGAAGTGGATGCTACAGAGGAGAGGAGGGGAAAGGTGCTATAGGAGACATGCTACAGGAGACCTCAGGAGATCGTGCTCGTGTCCCCCCACCCCGGTGGCCACACAGTCACGCAGTCAGCACTTGTGTTGAGCCAAGACCGCCACAACAGGATACAGTAGCCTCAACCTGCTGTGCTGGCATCCAGATTTGATGGATTGATCTCGGATATTGAACCTTGCTGAGTTTGTCAGCTCCCAAACAGTACCCATCCTCCTAATCGGTTGTCTGAGCTGTTATAGGCCACAACAGGCCACCTGGAGGTAAAAAAAAGACCTACAAAGTCCACAATGACTACTACTACAAGGACTACGTGAGGTGAGCACTTTGTGGGGACAACCGGTGGGAGCCCCCCAGTAGGGGGTCCCATGCTAGAGGGGACAGAGCGAAGGTGGCCACACTAGCACATGATGCGGCTTGCTGCCATGCAACATACCTTGTCCAGCTCCCTCTATTCCTCCTTAACTACCCAGCGAAAATATGTTCTGCATTCTGTGGGGATAGCTTACATTCCAGGTGAAACTTTATAAGATTGTCACCCTTAGATTTGTGGCTTTACTACGTACTGCTCTGTTGGCTGACTGACCTTAGTCTTTCTGAAGGTCCTTTTGGGGGCTTGGCCTGGTACATCAGTGAGCTCTGTGATGCTTGTTGTCCTGGTAAATGCCTAAAACATTCATTGTGGAGAGCCAATGGTCAGTGGCACGACTTTGTAGACACCTGCTGAGGAAGTTTGTAGCGTGCTCTTGAGAATAGTACTGGCACTAAGCAAAGGATGGCCAATTTGGACTGAGTTGGGTGTCCCATTGTTTAATTAGTCACTGGGGTACTGTGCTACTTTGACTGCTGAGCATTAAGAAGTGGGATTATAAATTGGTATTCTCAGTACCGGTAAAGAATAATATAATGACAGCCAGGAAACTAAGGCCCTATTTATACTTTTTTAGCACCGCATTTGCGTGATTTGTTTACGCAAAAGCAGCACAAACTTCCAAAATACAATTGTATTTTGTAAGTTTGAGCTGATTTTGCGTCAAAAAATCATGCAAATGCGGCGCTATAAAAAGTGCAGTGCAGTGCAGAACTTCTGCGTCTTCCCCCGTCCTTCTGTGACGTCAGTGCGCCACGTGTTGATATCACATTTTTCCCACCGGAGAAGCAGAGGAGCAGGTGAGCCGCCTCTCCCCACTCCAGTGGGGAAAAAAAAGGCCAAAACGGCCTCCCCAGATGTCAGGGAGGCATCGATGGAAAGGGGAGAGTCTCCCCTTTCCATCAATGCCTTTCTGGCGCTGTTTCCTGGCCATGGATTGCAGCGCGGCTGTGATCCATGGCCAGGAAACGCACCTAGGCACCAGGGATCTTGTTTGAGGGGGGTCAGCCCCCATGTGAGTGGGCCAGCCCCCCCGTAGGTGCATAAATTATTTAAAAAAATGTTGAGGTTTTTCTGTGGGGCAATCATGCCCCCCAGATTAAGAAATACATTTAAAAAAAAAAAAAAAATGGCAGGGTTGGCTGTTCCTACACGAACCGACCCCGGGAGGCATATTTTATATTTTAAAAAAAAAATAATGTTTTTCCTGGGGGGTGTGGGTCGGTAGCGCCCCCCCAGGGAATATTTTTTTTAAAAATTGAAAATGTTGGGGTCAGCCCCCTAAGGGGGCATTTTTAGGATGGAACGCAAAGTCCCTGCTGTAATCTCTCTGTGGGCTTTTAACCACGCCCATGTCAAACCCATCATTTTGGTTAGTTCGTGGGCTTGCCTTTTAAAATTAGGGTGATTTAATTATGGAAATACATGGATATTTGCACTTTTGCCGGTTACATGGATAATTGCACTTTTACCGATATGTTTCACTATGAGTGAACTTCTGTTTCCTTTTGTGTGTTTGCTTTGCGCTCACAATGGCCATCTGCTTGCTTATGTGAAACTGTTATACTTTTCAGTGTATGTGTCAAGAAAAGTCCGGTTGGGAGTTTACAACTCTAATAGCTTTAACTCGAGCAAACCAGAGACCCATTGCATTGTAAATGCTTCATTTATACATATGTGCTTTGCATTGGGAGTCACGATAGGCCGCAGGGAAAGCACACATGTTTAAAATAAAGAAGGGATGTAGAGAGTCACTCTCTCTCTAATATATACATATATATTTATATATATATGTATATATACATATATTTATTTTATGTATATATATGTATGTATATATATATATATGTATATATGTATATGTATATCAAATATATATAGAGAAAGAGCTGAGAGAGATAGATTCTCTCTATATAGAAATAGATCTTTCTTTTGTCTAGTGGCAGTTTTGACACCATAAAGTAGCTCAGATGGTTTATGTGCCTGCTGCAAAGGATATACATGTATTTACCTGGGTGGATTAGTCAAGCCAGGCATTACCTGCACTTTAAAAGAAATGAAATGAATGTGGAGTGGGGCTATGGAGGTATGAGGGTCACTTTTACTGGGTGGTACTGAGGGAATTAGAAGAGGAGGTCATGGGAGGCTGAGCGCCAAAAATGTCTGTCGCACTGGGTGCCACCAGTGCTAAAGGCTGTGATGATGGGTATGTGGTAAGGTGAAGTAATAGTGTGTCTTTTTTGTTTTCTTCAGTGTCTTCAGAGAATCTGCTGAATCAGAGAAGAAGCAAAGGTAAGGTGACGACATTTACTATTGGACACATCACACACACCCACAAGCAATTTTGTGACACTGTCAGCCTTCTACGTAGGCTAGTGCTTTAGAGGGACAGTTTAGCCAGTAGCAGAGATGGCGTCTCGTTGGATGACTACTTCTCAAGCCCCAACACAGGTTGTGGAGGATAGCTCTGAGGCAGGATCAGAGACTGAGACAGCACCTGAGGGAGTGGACAATGAGGCAGAATCTGGGAGTGATTTTTCAGTCGGCGGAGTCCCATCCGACGACACCTCTTCTGAGGGAGACGATGACAACAGTTGTGCTGTCCCATCACAAGCATATTCTGTGCAGCGGGACAACAACGGGTTAGCAGAACCAGAGAGCAGGTGCCTGCGGCCGCAAGAACAGAGAGAGTGCTCTCTTGGTAGACCCCGATTTAGTTCAACCGCAAATTCCACCTTTTACTGGTGATGTTGGATGTAAAGTTGATACGGCCAACTTTTTGCCAGTCGAATACTTCCATCTATTTTTGGATGTTGACTTCCTCCAGGAAATTGTGCAGCAAACAAATTTGCGTGCAAACCAGTTTGTGAGGGTGCATGGGGGCACTCTCAGGCCCCGTTCTAGGGCACGCCAGTGGATTCCCACTTCGCTGGCAGAGTTGAAGATATTTTTGGGCCTTATGCTCAGAATGGGGTTTGTGCAGAAACCCACCTTGCAGTCCTACTGGACGACTCACACGGTTTGGGTAACCCCCATCTTTGCACCATACATGAGCAGGGATTGTTTTTTGCTACTGCAGCGCATGCTGCATTTCAATGACAATTCTGCTGCATTGCCCCGGGACCATCCAGACCATGACAGGTTGTTCAAAATTTTGGCCTGTTGTGGAACAATTGTCCGCCAGGTTTCCAGAGATCTCTACTCCTGAAAAGAATATAGCAGTCGATGAGTCCTTGATCCTTTACAAAGGACGGCTGCTGTTCAGACAGTACATTTCGAGCAAAAGAGCTTGCTATGGCATAAAGCTGTATATGCTGTGTGAGAGCTCTTCTGGCTATGTGTACAACTTGAGAGTGTACACACGGAAGGACTCTACCCTAAACCATGTAGGTTGCCCTCCCGCGTTAGGGGTCACAGGTAGGATTGTATGGGAATTTGTCCAGCCACTCCTTCACAAAAACTATAAACTTTATGTGGACAAATTCTATACAGGAGTAGAGCTATTCAGTGAGCTCTACAAAGCTGACACTGTGGCCTGTGTTACAGTTTGTTGTAACCGCAAAGTATTCCCGCAGGAGCTTGTTTGCAAGAAGGTCCAGTAACCTCAGAGTACTGCGTTGTGTTCCAACAAACTGCTCGCAGTCAGGTTCTTGGATAGGCGTGATGTATACGTGCTCACTACAATTCATGATGAGAGCACTTCCCCCATCACAGTTTGGGGTCAGATGGCCAAAGTCTACAAGCCCATCTGTATATTTGAATACAATAAGTACATGGGCGGAGCGGACAAGAATGACCAGGTTCTTCAACCATACAATGTGTGTCGTAAAATTCGCACTCGAACAAGAAACTATTTACCCACCTGATCCAGGTGGCAACATACAATGTGTATGTTGTTTACCGTCAGACAACCACAGGAAGACTCATGACTTTCCTTGACTTCCAGTTGTCTGTAATTAAAAACCTCACTGCTGTTACAGAAGCAGCAGCAGCCTCCACCTCATGTGTTCTGGAGGATGTGGCAAGGCTGCAGGAGTGACACTTTTCTAATCGCATTCCTAAAACACCCAAAAAGGATCATCCATGTCGTCGCTGTAAAGTGTGCTTGAAGAATGGAAAGTGGCAGGAGAGTCTGTATTACTGTCCCCAGTGCCCATCTCAACCAGGCCTCTGTGTCCATACTTGCTTTACTTTGTATCATACTACAGCAAAGTTCTAGGAAATCAACTGAGGTGGAGTTGCCGTGGGGTAATCCTTTCAGTGGCTGTGCATAGATACCGAACGCCCATGGGCCACTGCTTCACTAGGCAAGCAGCCACAGAATTGTACTTCATCTACTTCAGGAAATCATGTGTTTCCTTATGGCCTGCTTGAGACCTATATCCATCGTCGGAACGTGGTAGGTGTTCTGTTCAATTAACGTGCATTATAGTTCTTATACTGCACATACTAGTGGACAGAACATATGCTACATTCTCATGGAGTACCCTGTGTGGCAAAATGTTAAAGGCATGACTGAATTTTGAAGTGCTTGTTGGGGAACTTATGTATGCTACACAAGGATCACAATGATTGCCAACGAGAAACAGAGTAAGTGTAATAAATCAAACAAATGTCCTGTCGGACATATTCACCAACTTTTCTACTTGTTTGAAAGTGTGCAAACTCAATTTGTAGTTTCACTTTCAAAGCAAAAGTAGAAGTGTTGGTGAATGAGTCCCACAGGATATTTGTTTGACTTTTTACTTTAGAGACCTTAGGATTTCTTCACCAGCATGTCTGCCTTAGTTTCAACGGTAGATATGCACGCTCAGTTCAAGGAATAGGCCTCCCAAGGCATACTCGAACACCCCCAACTTGCATCAACAAACTAGTATAGGTTCACTTGGCAATTATACAGGATTAATCAGGACTCTGATGAGGACAGAGACATGAATGGATAAGGAAAGCTTATGGTAGGTGGGCCTTCACAGGGATGTTGCACAGGTAGAAGGCAGATGTGAGGAAAAAGTGTTTTTTTGCCAAGCGTTGAGGTTTGCAAAGGATTGTGAGAAACAGAACCTGGTGAGAGCCCCACAAGTCACCCCATTCTGAATTCCCCTAGGTGTCGAGTTTTCACAAATGTTTAGGTTTGCAAAGTTTCCCTAGGTGCAGACTGAGCTAGAGGCCAAAATCCACAGCTAGGAACTTTTCAAAGAACAGGTACGTTTTTTTGGGAAAATGTGATGTGTCCGCATGTTTTGGGGCATTTCCTGTTGCAGGCACTAGGTCTGGCCATACAAATGAGCAACCATCTTTTTTGGGAGGCTTGGGGGATTGCTGAGAGGAAGGAAGTTTGTGGCACCCCATCCTGGATTCCCTTAGGTGTCTAGTTTTTAAAATGCACAGGTTTGGTAGGTTTCCCTAGGAGCTCGCTGAGCTAGAGGCTAAGATCCACAGCTAGGCACTTTCCCAAAACACGTCAGTTTTCAATGTAAAATTGTGATGTGTCCATGTTGCTTTTTGGGGCGTTTCCTGTCTCGGGCACTAGGCCTATCGACACAAGTGAGGTACCATTTTTATCAGGAAGCATTGGTGGAACATAGAATAGAAGAACAAGTGTTACTGCCCATTGTCTTTCTCTACATTTTCTCCGTCCAAATGTAAGACAGTGTACAATAAAGAAGTGTATTTGAGAAATGCCCTGTAAATCAGATATTAGCATGGGGACCACCGAAATTCAGAGATGTGCAAATAACCACTGCTTCTCAACACCTTATCTTGTGCCCATTTTGGAAATACATAGATTTTCTTAATACCTATTTTTCACTCTTTATATTTCAGCAAATGAATTGCTGTGAACCCCGTATAGACTGAAAACCCATTGCAAGGTGCAGCTCATTTATTGGCTCTGGGTACCTAGTGTTCTTGATGAACCTACAAGCCCTATATATCCCCGCAACCAAAAGATTCCAGCGGATGTAACAGTATATTGCTTTTGAAAATCTGACAATGTAGGAAAAAGTTACAGAATAAAATGTGGAGAGAAATGGCTGTTTTTGTCACCTCAATTTCAATATTGTTTTATTTTAGCTGTTATTTTCTGGAGGAAAACCTTGTAGGATCTACACAAATGACCCCTTGCTGAATTCAGAACTTTGTCTACTTTTCAGAAATGTTTAGCTGTCCGGGATCCAGCATTGGTTTTACACCCATTTCTGTCACTAACTGGAAGGAGGCTAAAAGCACAAAAAATAGTAAAAATGGGGTATGTCCCAGTAAAACGCGCATATTGTGTTGGAAAATGTGGTTTTCTGATTCAAGACTGCCTGTACCCAAAACCTCGGAAGTTGGTGATTTTAGCACCACACAGCTTTTGTTGATGCCATTTTCAGGGGAAAAACACTTGCTTTCTTCTGCAGCCCTTTTTCCCATTTTTCTGAAAAAAAACGTCATTTTAACTGTATTTGGCTAATTTCTTGGTCTCCTCCAGGGGAACCCACAAACTCTGGGTACATTTAGAATTCCTAGGATGTTGGAAAAAAAAGACGCAAATTTAGCATGGAAAGCTTATATGGACAAAAAGATATGAAGGCCTCAGCGCGAACTACCCCAAATAGCCAAATAACGGCTCAGCACTTGAAGGGGGGGTGGAGGCCCAGCAGTTAAGGGGTTAAGATGGCAGCCAGTGTTTATAGTTATAAAAATGTTTTGATTCAGTGCCACTCTGTGAAGGCGTCACTATTAGCGACATAATCAAGTGATGTTTGTAGGTATTCACATGATGTCCCTTTCTCACTTACGTATGACAGGAACATAATGTACACTTGTGGATTGTTTACATATTTGCAGCAACAAGTCTGCCTCCTTGTCAATTGTTTGGGAACATACCTGCGTCAGGGGTCCTACATGAGCTTTATAAATACATCTCAGACAGACGAGTTTATCAGAGGGATTCCTACAAGATGCCATCTACGTGCTGTCATCCCTAAACCAGCAGTCTCTCTTAGGAGCGAGAGTCGAACTACAACACAATTGCCCTTCTAAATGTGGTGGGAAAAGTTTTTTCAAAATGTCTTGTATCTCAGTTAAGTGAGTGGGCTGAAGTAAATAAAATTATTACACTTGAGCAAACAATTTTCAGGAGAAAGCATGGTACTATGATAACATCGATGCCCTACAGCTGATCAATGAGAAATACGTAGGGGTCAGAGGTAAAGTGATCTATGCAGCCTGTATAGACTTCCCCACAGCATTTGACAAGGTAGATAGGTCACTGCTGTGGAGAAAGCTTGCTGGTTTGGTTATGCCGGGCACCCTTCTTGAGCTATTGGTTGCGCTTCATTCTTCTAGGTGGTGCAAGGTACTGCTAGGGGGTGATCGGGCCTATCTAATGAAATAGTAACCCAAAATGGTCTAAAACGAGGTTGCTTTCTAGCCCCTTTACTCTTGTCTTTGTACATTTCAGATCTCCTGGCAATATTAATCCAGAGAAAGGGTATAGCTCCGACAATTGGTGGAGAGCAATAGCCTGTTTAGTATACGCGGACGACATAATAATTTTGGTCTTTGCACCTAAAAACCGAACAGTCGTCTGGTGGCAATTCACCTATACACATCACTTAATGCTAAAACACCTCTAAAAGTAAAATAATGTGTTTTCATGGCAAGAGGAAACACAAATGTACTAGTTTCTGTTGGTTCCTGGGCTCCCACAGTTCAGAAATAGTTAAATCCTATACCTTTTTGGGGAAGATAATGTGTGGCAACCTAAGTGATAAAGCTCATATTGAGAATAACATAAGTAAAGCAGTGTCCCAGGCCAAACAAAGGATTGGTCGCGTTTATAGAGCAACTGGTAGGAGGCATTTTTCCCTCCTACTGGAGGTTTACTGAGCAAAGATTCCCACCTCACTACTATGCATTGTAGCCGATTGATATTGCTAAATGGGATTTCTTAAATGTAATAGAAGGGCAAGAAACATCACCACTGTTAATTCCACAATTTCGGCGGCAGCCCCAAGGCTAGAAATGGGCTTGAGAAGTGCCTTTGTTCAGGGCCTGCCAAGGGTGGTCCACTGGGTTTCCTGCTTAGAGAGGAGTGAAGAAGGTACACTAAGGTCTCTTATGAGGAAAGAAATTCTGGTAGACAAAAAAGGTAAATCATTTGTCTACAGAAACTTCTCTCATGCTGTCAAGCAACTTCAAATTGTCCTCATCCTGGTTCTGAAATTACCCCTGTATAACCCCTATCTCAACTAAAAAAGTGAATTTCAAAATATAATAGATTCCATTTTAGTACATAGAGTACAGATTCATTTAAGTTGGAATCTGCCTCATGAGGTGAGATGTTTCTGGATTATATTTTGGTTGGGAATGCTCCCTTTAAACCCCATAAATCAATCAATCAATCAGCTTTCGTAATGCGCGGCTACTCACCTGTAAGGGTCTCAAGGCACTGGGAGCCCACTTAGAGCAAAATGGTTTAAACTGAATGTAATCTATGCCAAAATGGGTTTCAAGATCCATGTCTTCTGTTTCCCCGGCGCTGGCAAGACGCACTCGAAGATGGCTGTGGCCCATCTGTTTGCAGTTTTTTATATGATCCACCTCTGAAGCCCTGCAGTCACTTTATGATACCCCCAATGATATGTTTACATTTTTTAAGTTCTTAAATTTATACTGATTTTAACGTACTTGTAACAGCTGTTGCTTTATTGCTGTATTGGTTTTTAATTACGTTTTTTAGGAGTTTAATTGTATAGCATTTTGTATTTGTTTGGCAAATTGCAACATTGCATGCGTTTTATGTGGATCTCTTTTGAGTTCCTTAATATAAATAAAAATAAACTTGAAACTTGGTAAGAATGTGGGACAAATGCTGTAAGAAAGATTGCATTATCCAACTCATTGTCCTTTTGGAGTTGCTGAAGGAAAGCCACTACAACTTATTGCACAGTTTTGGCAAAGATTTTTCTTATTGGGTTCAGGTAAAAATGTAAAAATTTAAATTTCGCACTTGTATAGCGCACTACTCACCCATTAGGGTCTCAAGGCGCTGTACGCATACCGCTGTGGAAGCCATCCTGGCTTTTCCCTGTGAGGCACCCAATCCTGGGCAGCCCCCAGGGTGAAGCCAGGCATCCAACGCGTTTTGACATCCTTCACATGTACATAATTATTTTATAGCAGTCATCCTCACAGCGTTACGCTTTGTGCATGTGGGTACTGTGTACTGAATACCAAACAGAATGCTCAATATTGTGTTGAGGTTTACTGTTATCATTGCCTGGTTTCACTAGGAATAGGAATATTGAGAATATACTCAACATAGTCAATCTTTTATTTTTATTCAGTCCTGCTTTAAGCTCTACAGCAAGGTACTGGAATTTGCTGGAAATTACTGAGGATGTCATGAAAGGAGAAGGACATCTGGACACTGTGGTTTGTTATGCCGAGGGTACCAGGAATAAACTTTTATCTGTTCTTGGAAGATCCAGTGGGAGCAATAGCATGGGTGGAGTTAATCCTGGATATAAGCTCATGTTACAGTGATTTTTTAAAGCTTTTAATGTTAAGATCAACCATTCATGTGCACAACTCCAGCTAGTTTATATATACCAGAATGCCGTTCTGCAACAGACAAACAACGCATCTTGAAATATGGAGCAAATTATGTATACATTGATATCATATGATTATTAAAAACTCTTTCCAGCATTCAACCTCCTCCCCCACTGCACTCCCTTGCTGTTTATTTATCTCAGTATTCGTTGTTTCAAAACCTAGGCCAATATCCTCCATTTATGAAGACTTAAAAAAAAAAAACTCTAGCTGGCGAGGTCAAACGCCTTTTTGGGGACCATCCTAATTACATTGTATTGCATATGTCAGCATTGGACCTTTACCCAGCCTATTCACAAGCACTTTGGTAAAAATATTTACATCCAGGTTTAAAAGGGCAATCAGTCTGTAGGACTTACAGTCTCTTGTGTCCTTCCTAGGTTTGGGACTCAATGTGATGTCTGGTTCCAGCATGGTCATAGTAACGTGACTATACCACGAGTTAAAAAATACTTCCATTGCAAGGCCAACATTCCTCCCTATGCCTTTTAAAAGGCAGCTGTGTACCCATAGGGTTCCAAAACTTTGCCCGCCTTTAGTAACTATATGACCACTGTTAGCATTTCACTCTCTATAGGTCTGTCAAGGTATTCCCTCACTTCCAATATCAGTCTATTGAGTCTGCATGTCTGTAAATAGTTCTTCCCACCACTTTATCAACCCCTCCTTGGGTATACATCTTTTGGTGGCATTGCCTAAACCTTAGGCCTGGGTGGAACTCGTGGAGGTTTGCTCTGTGGAAATCCACAAAGTACCAAAAATACCTCCATGGATTCTAAAGAACTCCTAGAGCAGGTGGAAGTGCTTTTCCACTGATTTGGCTCTTTCAGCAAGTAGTGTGACCAGCACTTCTGCGCTGAAAACTTAGCGCAAATGTCACCATCCTGTCCTTTGTTTTACCTGCTTTCTATTCTCTGCATGGTGCTGGGCCTGATTTTTTAATCCACCTGTCCCACTCATCCACCCGTCATTTAACTTTCTTTTATCAGTGTGTGTCTTTGTGTTTGTGTATTTTATGTTTTTCTCTTTTTTTTCTTTTTTATGTGACTGTTTGTACTTTTTTGTTTTCCCTTTCCTTCATTTCTGCTTCTTTCTCTTCTCTTACCTCCTTCCCACTTTTTTCACTATTCCTGTCTTAGCCAGTGCCACGTCAGAGGAGCAGCGCCAGGCAGGAAGCGTTAGCGCCAGTGTGGGTGCTAGCCGCACACCTTGTTGTCTCCAGTACTGCCAAGGTGTGCAGCTCTGCCCCATTTTTTCTGAGGCAGAGGTGGGCACACTTATTTTCTATGTGCAGTGCCACCTCCCCTCCATGCTGGCAGTTTGTGGCAGGCATGGGAAGGGGCACGCCCTATGGAAGCATCAGCTACTGTGGGGGAGAGTGCCCTGGTGCATGCACTGGAGCACTGGGGTCCAACGACCTCAGCAGCAACTGATGCACCACTGGGCTGACACACTCAGTCGGTAACGGGACCTGCTCAATCTGCTGGACGTGAAGGTTACGAGGCTTAATTGTTTATTGTTTGTTGTATGAAAGGCGATTTTTTTTCTTCATATAGCATGATGCTCACACTCCGAGGTAAATTAAGTTTATGTAACGTTATGAATATTATGTGATCCATCTTGAGCTAGCCAGGTGCTCAGCATTACATAATCATACTTGGCGACGCTCATGCAGACCCCTCTGTCCTCCTGTCACTAAGATATTGTTAGTAAGTAATATCAGTGATTTAGCGTTCACTGTGCATCTGTGCCTTTCTTTATATCGATCATACAGTCCCAATCGCCCAGTGATGTGTAGTGCGCATGTATGCATTGAAAAGGGAGAAGCAAAGATCATTTGTTGCAATGCATTAGTAGTTTCAGATGTAATCTAGGTTTAGGAAATTAGGAATAGTGAGTAGGTGTAGGAAATGAGGGAATAAATATAGTAGTTTTATAGGTGATCTGATGTAGAAAAGTACAATGGTATTGCGCTTGCTTTCCCTGTCAACATATTTATGGGGAGATTAACTGTACCACTAATCCATTGTTTTAACCTTTATTTCTTACATCAGCATCCAAAGGGAAAAAGAAGAGGGCACCTTCGAAGGCAGGTCAGTGTGAAGGGGCTGCCACCACCAGTGCCGCGACCGGTGGAAGTACCACCACCAGTGCTGCAGCTGATGGATCTGCTGGCCTGAGTAGGTCCTGTTATGAATTTATTTCCCTAACTGTTACCTCTCCCCATTTAGAATAAGTTTGCCTTGTTTATTTTTTTATACTGTTTCCTTTTCTTTAACTCTTCTTCTATCTAATGTTTGTTACATTCTTGTTATCCCTGCATTATCCTTTTTTTCCTATATATTTATGCTGACTTCCTCCCATCTGTAATAGTCTGTAGCTTTCTTATGATTTTACTAAGCTTTTCCTCTCCCCTTATACATCTTGTGGTATGGTACTGTAAGAAAAAGAGAATAGATTTTAGGTACTCTACTGTGAAGATTGCAGGCCCAAGTAAGCTAATTTACTCTATGCATGTTCGTTGAAAAGGCTTTCTTTTTCTTGCTCATGCTCAAACAGTAAAAGAAAAGAGTGTCTATGGTCATGGTGGACCGCCTCAATGTTGTGTTGTGTTGTCATTCATTTTATACCAGCAGTTTCCATAAAGGTGCAGAACGGCAGCAAAGTAGTATGAGGTACCATTGCTTTTGCCAAACAAGACCATTTGTCCTTCATTGACCAATTTATTCCACCCCTTCATTGCATCTCAATAACTCAAAGTCATCAGCTCCGTCCCTCCATTACAAAAAGTTCTTGATTGGCTTGACTACCTGCCTTTTCTAACATTGTCAACGAACAAAATGCATACTGTGATATTTTTGTTAGAAGATACTGATAACAGAACTGTAATGATATACTGCAGTAGTATTTTGTTTAAAAAATTATAAGGGGAGGCGTATCTGGTGTCTATAATGTGTAATGTGTAATGTTTTTTCCAGTTTCACAAGTGCCGGGGCCAGTGCAGTGCCAGTGAGCTGGACATGGAGGTAGTTGAAGGGGAAGTGTCAGCGGTGGCAGGGACAGGTGGTGGTATGTAACATTGGTTGCTTATTGGTAAAAATTATTAGTATATTCTTCACTGTATTTGTTCAGTGAGGCAGTTATGTATCCCACCCATCATCATTCATCACCGTGGCATTTCACCAACCATGACCCAACTGCAGCATGGTTCAATTTTGCACTGTAGTGTCGGCTGTGCAATGTGCATCTGCTTCAGTTAATGCAGCATTTACACAGTTTTCAATGCACTGCAAACTGAAAACAAGGATTGTTTCCCTCCCAGTGCCCACTCAGTTACCTACTAGTACTTTACTCCTTTGTTCTTTCTTTTAGTATTCTGCCCCAGCCTACCAAAAAAATTGAAAAATCCAGTTTTGGCATGTGCCACATTTTTGTTGCAAAGTCACTTACGTACATATATTTCATGTTTCCATAATGGATTTACGCCTTTCAAATTTTTCCCTTTTGAGTTTTGACATTTGTCAACGACAGGGACCGACTAAGCCAAAGCTTAGAACATGATGATCAGTGACACATCACTTTTCTTTCGCAAAACCACCACCTACTCAGCCTAATCCCTCTATTATACCCTGCAGTAGAGTAAGTAAAATGTCCTTTTCTTACTGCTAAGTGATTTGTGGTGGAGGGGAGGCCAGGGAGTAAAGCGGGGCTAAGGGCCTCATTACAAGTGTGGGGGTCTGAGGACCGTCACACTCATGGTGACGGTCGAACCGGTGCACTTCAGGCTTTCCAACCGCCACATTACAACCTTGGTGGGTGGACCTACCAGGGGACCAGTAACATAGGCCCTCATTACAACTTTGGCGGTAAAAGCCACTTACCGCCGTGCAGATGACCGCCAACACACCGCTGTGGCTGCGGAATTCCGCCACAGCTATTATGACCCACAGCTCGGAATCTGCCAAAATTCAGACACCCACACAAGTCCGCCACACCAAAGGTCAGTGATAAACTGGCGAATACAAAACCTCCACCGTCACGCCAACAGAAATACACCCACACTATCACGACACACAAATCCATGCGGCGTTCTTTCAACCGCCGTATTCCATTGGCGTACACACCGCCGCGCTCAAAATACACACATATCTACAAAACACTAGCACATTGGACAATTCCAAATACACACACCTGATACACACACCACTCCCACACACCCATTACAATATAAAACACACACCCACATCACCCACAAACCCCTACGACCACAATTACAGAGAGAAGGCCAGAGAGAGACACCACAAACAACTACCAAGCATCCACAGGCACACAATACAATCACCCACATAACCTCCACACACCTCACACAACACACCACTAAATATTACCCCACTTATCACTACACACACCACCCCACACATCACCCACACCACCCCATGGCATGGCAAAGACACCCCAGGTTCTCTGAGGAGGAGCTCAGGGTCATGGTGGAGGAAATCGTCCTGGTAGAGCCACAGCTATTCGGATCACAGGTGCAGCACACCTCCACAGCTAGGAAGATGGAGCTATGGCGAAGAATAGTGGACAGGGTCAACGCAGTGGGACAGCACCCAAGAAATCAGGATGACATCAGGAAGAGGTGGAACGACCTACGGGGAAGGTGCGTTCCGTGGTCTCAAGACACCACCTTGTGGTTCAGCGGACTGGCGGCGGACCCCCACCCCCTCCCCCACAACTAACAACATGGGAGGAGCAGGTCTTGGCAATTCTGCATCCTGAGGGCCTCGCAGGAGTAGATGGAGGAATGGACTCTGGTAAGTCAAAGCTTTACTATTACATCCCCCACCCTACCTGGATGCCATCACATACCCCCACCCTCACCCTCACCCCATCACTCCTGCTCCTCACAAATGTCCCACTATCACAACCCAAACATCCCAACACTAAGCCCTGCATCCAACAACAACGCATCACCAAAGCATGGCCACTGCACATACCCATACACCCCCCTAAACCAACATCACACAAGGTCCCACACAGGAATGCAAACACTGGGGTACATGGTCACTCACCTATTGCACACCAGGGCACACACGGATGTAATAAACATCCTTTTATACCCCTGCAGGACCCCTACCCAACGTCACCGGACAGGAGGGTCCACACATGTCCACACCACCAACAGAAGAGGCCCACAGTGATGACAGCAGCTCTGTCCAACTGGATCTAGATGACCAGCCCGGCCCATCGGGGACCTCGGGACAGTCGGTTCCCCTGACACAGTCACAGGCCACTTCATAGCTTCCCCCCTTTGGAAACACCAGCACAGCACCCACCCAGCGGGCCCATACCTCTGTCCCCAGGACACGTCAATCAGCAGTGTGTCCACCACTACAGGGAACCCAGGCTAACCGAACCACCCCAACAACAACATGGACCTGGGGGCAGTGGTAGTGGGCACACGGTCCAGGGGACGGAGGCCCAGGAACACAGGGGAACTGGGAGGGCTGCTGTGCGACAGGGGGAGGACAAGCCAACGGAACCCACTCTACATGAGGCCCTCTCCTCCATCATGGGAGCCTACCACCACTCCCAGGAGACGATGGCAACGGTACTGGCCAAGTTTCATGAGACCCAGCGCCTTCAGGAGGAACAGTATTTGGGCTTCAGGGAGGAACTCAGAGCCATCAATTCCACCCTGGGCACCATCGTAGGGGTGCTGAAGGAAGTACTCAATGCCAGGAGGGACACTGTGGCACAACAAGGGGCCCCTGACACTAGCCTGGACGATGAACTGCCCACCACCTCTGCCGGCGCTAATGGACAGGAGGCACCGCCACAGGACCACCACACCAGCACCCCACCCCCTGCAGAGGGAGAACCACCCCGCAAACGGTCCCTGAGATCCAGGACAAAGACAGAGAACGGTGCCAAGACCCCCGCCAAGAAATGAGACCACCCTGAATTTCATC